>NC_091989.1:95934449-96240556 GCF_044704955.1 Pristiophorus japonicus | reverse complement strand
GGGGAAGAGAGTTATGGGGGGGGGGGAAGAGAGTTATGGGGGGGGGGGAGAATTATGGGGGGGGGGGGGAGAGTTATGGGGGGGGGAGAGTTATGGGGGGGGGGGGAGAGTTATGGGGGGGGGGAGAGTTATATGGGGGGGGGGGAGTTATAGGGGGGGGGGAGAGTTATAGGGGGGGGGGGAGAGTTATGGGGGGGGGGGGAGAGTTATGGGGGGGGGGGGAGAGTTATGGGGGGGGGAGAGTTATGGGGGGGGGAGAGTTATGGGGGGGGGGGGAGAGTTATGGGGGGGGAGAGTTAGGGGGGGGGAGAGTTAGGGGGGGGAGAGTTAGGGGGGGGGGGAGAGTTAGGGGGGGGGGGAGAGTTATGGGGGGGGGGGGAGAGTTATGGGGGGGGGGGAGAGTTATGGGGGGGGAGAGTTATGGGGGGGGGGAGAGTTATGGGGGGGGGGGAGTTATGGGGGGGGGGGGGAGTGTTATGGGGGGGGGGGAGGGAGAGTTATGGGGGGGGGGGGAAGAGTTATGGGGGGGGGGGAAGAGTTATGGGGGGGGAAGAGTTATGGGGGGGGGAAGAGTTATGGGGGGGGGGAAAGAGTTATGGGGGGGGGAGAGTTATGGGGGGGGAGGAGTTATGGGGGGGGAGGAGTTATGGGGGGGGGGAAGAGTTATGGGGGGGAGAGTTATGGGGGGGGGAGAGTTAGGGGGGGGGGAGAGTTAGGGGGGGGGGAGAGTTATGGGGGGGGGGAGAGTTATGGGGGGGGGGGGAGAGTTATGGGGGGGGGGAGTTATGTGGGGGGGGGAGGAGTTATGGGGGGGGAAGAGTTATGGGGGGGGGGGAAGAGTTATGGGGGGGGGGGAAGAGTTATGGGGGGGGGAAGAGTTATGGGGGGGGGGAAGAGTTATGGGGGGGGGGGGGGAAGAGTTATGGGGGGGGGGGGGGGAAGAGTTATGGGGGGGGGGGGGGGAAGAGTTATGGGGGGGGGGGGGAAGAGTATGGGGGGGGGGGGAAGAGTTATGGGGGGGGGGAAGAGTTATGGGGGGGGGGGAAGAGTTATGGGGGGGGGGGGAAGAGTTATGGGGGGGGGGGGAAGAGTTATGGGGGGGGGGGAAGAGTTATGGGGGGGGGGAAGAGTTATGGGGGGGGGGGAAGAGTTATGGGGGGGGGGGAAGAGTTATGGGGGGGGGGGAAGAGTTATGGGGGGGGGAAGAGTTATGGGGGGGGGGAAGAGTTATGGGGGGGGGGAAGAGTTATGGGGGGGGGGAAGAGTTAAGGGGGGGGGGAAGAGTTAAGGGGGGGGGGAAGAGTTATGGGGGGGGGGAAGAGTTATGGGGGGGGGGGAAGAGTTATGGGGGGGGGGAAGAGTTATGGGGGGGGGGGAAGAGTTATGGGGGGGGGGGAAGAGTTATGGGGGGGGGAAGAGTTATGGGGGGGGGAGAGTTATGGGGGGGGGGAAGAGTTATGGGGGGGGGGGGAGAGTTATGGGGGGGGGGGAAGAGTTATGGGGGGGGGGGAAGAGTTATGGGGGGGGGAAGTTATGGGGGGGGGGGGAAGAGTTATGGGGGGGGGAAGAGTTATGGGGGGGGGAAGAGTTATGGGGGGGGGGGGGGAGAGAGTTATGGGGGGGGGGAAGAGAGTTATGGGGGGGGGAAGAGAGTTACGGGGGGGGGGGGAGCGTTATGGGGGGGGGGAGCGTTATGGGGGGGGGGAGAGTTATGGGGGGGGGGAGAGTTATTGGGGGGGGGGTGAGTTATGGGGGGGGGAGAGTTATGGGGGGGGGAGAGTTATGGGGGGGGGGAGTTATGGGGGGGGGGAGAGTTATGGGGGGGGGGGGGAGAGTTATGGGGGGGGGAGAGTTATGGGGGGGGGATGAGTTATGGGGGGGGGGGATGAGTTATATGGGGGGGATGAGTTATGGGGGGGGGGGGAGTTATGGGGGGGGTAGAGTTATGGGGGGGTAGAGTTATGGGGGGGGAGAGTTATGGGGGGGGGGGGAGAGTTATGGGGGGGGAAGAGTTATGGGGGGGGGAGAGTTATGGGGGGGGGTAGAGTTATGGGGGGGGTAGAGTTATGGGGGGGGTAGAGTTATGGGGGGGGTAGAGTTATGGGGGGGGTAGAGTTATGGGGGGTAGAGTTATGGGGGGGTGAGAGTTATGGGGGGGTAGAGTTATGGGGGGGGGGAGAGTTATGGGGGGGGGGAGAGTTATGGGGGGGGAGAGTTATGGGGGGGGGGGGAGAGTTATGGGGGGGGGGGGAGAGTTATGGGGGGGGGGAGAGTTATGGGGGGGGGGGAGAGTTATGGGGGGGGGAAGAGTTATGGGGGGGAGAGTTATGGGGGGGGGGTAGAGTTATGGGGGGGGTAGAGTTATGGGGGGGGGGAAGAGTTATGGGGGGGGGGAGAGTTATGGGGGGGGGAGAGTTATGGGGGGGGGAGAGTTATGGGGGGGGGAAGAGTTATGGGGGGGGGGGAAGAGTTATGGGGGGGGGGAAGAGTTATGGGGGGGGGGAAGAGTTATGGGGGGGGGGGAAGAGTTATGGGGGGGGGGGAAGAGTTATGGCGGGTAGGGGATCCCAAGGCCAATTTCCCCGCGGGTGCAGCAGGAGGCCGGGCACGTGTCGCTGTGTGTGTGTGTGTGTGTGTGTCCCGCGCGGCGGGTTGGGAACGCGGAGACGGTGACCATTCGGGGCGCAGAGTGTCGGCGCCGCAAACCCAGCCGGCCGGCCGCCCGCATGCTCCCGGCCCCTCTCCCTCCCCGAACCTCCCTCCTCTCTCTCTCTCCCTCCCTCCCCGTGCATCTCTCACCACTTTCAGGTCGAGCACGCCGTCCTTGGCCTCCTGCAGTAGGGACACGAACTTGGTGGTGAGCAGTCCCAGGCTCTTCTCGTGTCTGCTCGGCGTCTGCGGCAGGGCCTCGGCCATCTTTTGCTGCTGCGTGCGCTGGCGCGCTGTCTGTCTGTCTGTCTCCCTCCCTCACACTCACTCACTCACTCCCCCTCTCCCCTCACACAATCCGCGGCCGTTAGCAGCGCGCAGCACGCCGGGACTGGTTTGAACTGGGAGCGGAGCAGCCGCCCGGTCCGGCCAGGGGGCGTCCGCAAAGGGCAGTGCTCGCCTCCAGGCGCACAGGCAAGCCGCTGCTGCTTTAGGGAGCGTCTGTGAAAAGGAGGGAGGTTGGGGGCGGGCCCAAATTTAGGGAGCATCTGCAAAAGGAGGAAACGCCGCAGTTTCAGGGAGCGTCTCCAAGAGACGAACTCTAACGAAAAATCATGTGATCGGGAGCATCTGCGAAGCATAACGCTGTGAAAAATGCACAGGAAATAATGGGGGTGGGGGAGCATATGCTGGAAATAAAAATATATAAAATGGTTCCGTATCCCAAATGTTAATCTTGCAAGCATGCGGCGAATTTGCAGCAATTTCTGTTTTTAATTCCTGTGGTTTAGGGAGTGTCAGCAGACGGAATCATTCTGGGAACTGCAGAGCAGTTAGGGAGCGTCTGTAAAAGTTAGCATTCAGAGAAAACCGTTTTAGAATCGTCTGAGAATGACAACTCATGCAGCACAGATACGTGACACAATGAACACGCGCAAAGAGCGGGAAGGCACAAAGGTTAAAAGGGATTAAGGACCATTGACAATGGACAGACAGATATTTCGAGGGGAGTGGGAGGGGAATAGATGGGGGAGGCGGTAGTGGAGGAAGAAGGAATGCAACAAAAAATTGCATTTATATATCGCACATTAATGTAGTAAAACATTTGAAGGTGCTTCACAGGAACGTTATCAGACAAAAATATTGTTGTATAGAAAAGAAAGATTTACATTTATATAGTGCCTTTCACGATCACCGGACATCTCAAAGCGCTTTACAGTCAATGAAATACTTTTGGAGTGTAGTCATTGTTGCAATGTAGGAAACGTGGCAGCCAACTTGTGCACAGCAAGCTCCCAAAAACAGCAATATGATAATGACCAGATAATCTGTATTTTTGTTCTGTTAATTGAGGGATAAATATTGACTAAGAATAACTCCCCTGCTCTTCTTCAAAGTAGTGCCATGGGATATTGCACATCCAGCTGAGAGAGCAGACGGTGCCTCAGTTTAATGTCGCATCCAAAAGGCAACATCTCAGACAGTGCAGCACTCCCTCAGCACTGCACTGGAGTATCAGCCTAGATTTATGTGCTCCAGTCCCTGGAGTGGGACTTGAACCCACAACTTTTTGACTCAGAGGCAAGAGTGCTGCCCACTGAGCCACAGCTGACATTGAGATATAGGATTACTACAAGATTACGAATGCAAAAGATAAGGGGACCCGACAAGCAGCCAGCGGATGCAATCTATATCCTGAGAGAGCTGCGGAATAATTTGCAAGTAAAAGCGTCATGGTTATGGTCAGCACACAGGGGGTGTTCGTGGCGGACCGCTCGTCTCCGCGATTCCTTTTCGTGCTGCACATTCAGCGGGCGACCAGAGCCGCAAGAACTCAGGCAAAGGTTATTGTAAGTGGATGCGCAGATGGCGAGGCGGCGTTGGTCACATTGCCTGAGCCGGTTTATGTTCACACTGACATTTGGTCCCAACGGCAATGGCCTTTGTGTGAAGCACGAAGCATGGTTCATGGAGGTACAGCACAAAACAGTAACGTTGGAGGTGGGCAACAACACCGCCAGGTCTTTTTAAGATAGCCATTGATTTTTTTTCACATTCTCTGTTTTTGCACAGCCTCTCCTCTGTGGTCCACCCTCCATGGTTTCTTTGCCGTGGAAGCTAACACCACAGAAAGAGGCCATTCGACCCATCGTGCCCGTGCCGGCTCTTTGAAAGAGCTGTCCAGTTGGTTCCACTCCCCTGCTCTTTCCCCACAGCCCTGTGAATTGTTCCTTTCAAGTAGTTATACAATTCTCTTTTCAAAGGTGTAATGTATGCTCACAGATTTGTAGAGCTGTTCAGTCATTCAGCCCGACTGCCTGCCTTTCTTCTGTGGCTACGTTCGCGCCAGGGTGTCCCTGGAGATGGAGCATGCGGTGTCTATCGGTACGCTCGTGGCCTTCCGCGAGAGGTGGGCGCCGGAGGGACTGGAGTGCACCATTACAACAGGGAACAGAATTTTAATTTGATTTGTCAAGGTTCCCTTTATTTGTTCATTTGTGGGTTTTGGTGCCCTTATCAAAGGGGGCACTTGGCTTAAAGTTAAAATTAAAATAGTTGTAGAGCTGTTGAGTTGGGAGTGGCTTAGCTAGTCACGTGATGTTCAGAAGACTCAATAAAACCCCAGCCAGTTGGGTTCGGGGGATCCACGATGAGCCTGGTGGATGAACTGGTAATGTGTAGTGTGATTGTTAAACCTTTGTTAATAAACCAACTAGTTCTTAATCGTAATGTGTTGCTATAGATTATTCAGCAAAGAACCCATGAAGCAAATACATTACAAAATGTACTATTGAATCTGCTTCCACCATCATTTCAGGCAGTGCATTCCAGATCATAACAACTCACTGAGTAAATAAAATACTCTTCATTTCTCCTCTGGTTCTTTTGCCAATTACAGTAAATCTGTGTCCTCAGGTTACTGACCCTCCTGCCAATGGGAACAGTTTCTCATTATTTATTCTATCAAAACTCTTCATAATGTTGAATGCCTCTATTAAGTCTCCACATAAACTCTACTCTATAAGAGAAAAATCCCAGCTTCTCGAGACTCTCGGCTCTTTAAGTCATTTTGCATATTTGCTCCTGTCTGTCTCTGCTAATGGGTCCAGTTCTGCTTGTCCCAACTTTGCCATACATCTCCTGCAATGGCGTGATAGCTTTACCTGTGGGGCTCGGAAGATCGGCGTTTCCCAAGGTTCCTTGTTCCTCATCCATATATGTTACCCCTTGGCCAACATTAACCATAACCGTAGCTCTGCTGAGGAGACCCAGCTCTACTTCTCTATCACCACTCTCTGTTCCACAACTGTCCCCATGTTGTCAAAATACTTGTCCAGTCATGGTTGAGCCTGAGCTTCTTACAGCTCCGCATCGGCGAAATCAAAACCATCGTCTTTTACCACCCCCTCAAAAATCATGACCCATAAATGAGACAAAGGCCAACATTACAAAAGCTTTTAATACTGATCAGGTTCCAATACTGATGCATGTATGGTACACTGGGCTAGACGTTCCACTCCCTAGCCCTGCTGATTTATCAGATGATATGGGGCGGGTGCAGGTGGACACTTGCATGGTGACATGCCCTTCCATGTCCCAGTGGGCAGAACTGGCAGCCTAAAATGTGCCCAACCCATACTTGGGCAAGCGCTTGTGAGTTTAATTAGATCATGGCTGATCCACACCTCAACTCCATTTATCTGCCTTGGCTCAACGTCCCTTGATACTCTTAACCACCAAAAATCTACCAGTCTCAGTCTTGAACACTTCAATTGACCATCAACATCTATAGCATTTTGGGGAAAGCAAGTTCTTTGTGAAGCCAAAGCTCCTTGTCCACCTAAATATGGGTATTTGACCCTGAAATGAGCTTCTGACCACATATCCGTAGCATAACAAAGATCGCCTATTTCCACCTCTGTAATATCGCCCGTCTCTACCCTTACCTCAGCTCATCTGCTGCTGAAGCCCTCATCCATGCCTTTGTTACATCTCGACTTGTCTATTTCAAAGCACTCCTGGTTGGCCTCTGATTTTCCACCCTACGTAAACTTCAGGTCATCCAAAACTCGGCTGCCTGTGTCCTAACTTGCAACAAGTCCCGCTCACCAATCATGCCTGTGCTCGCTGATCTATATTGGCTTTCGGTTAAGCAACGCCTCAATTTCAAAATTCTCATCCTTATTTTCAAATCACTCCATGGCCTCGCTCTCCCTATCTCTGTAATCTCCTCCAGCCCCACAAACCCCCCCTCCCCCCAAGATGTCTGCGCTCCTCTAATTCTGCCCTCTTGAATATCCCTGATTATAATCGCTCAACCATTGGTGGCCTAGGCCCCAAGCTCTGGAACTCACCCCCAAACCTCTCCGCCTCTTTTTCCTCCTTCAAGACGCTCCTTAAGACCCACCTCTTTGACCAAGCTTTTGGTCACCTGCGCTAATTTCTACTTAGGCGGCTCGGTGTCAAATTCTTAAGTCATAACACTCCTGTGAAGAGCCTTGGGACATTTCACTACGTTAACGGCGCTATATAAATGCAAGTTGTTGTTGTATTTGGCCACCAATACACTTTCTGTCTGATGTCGAGAAGCACATCCCCATCAGGTGTTTGAATGGCAGTGCCGCCCCATGACCGCAGTCCAGACTCACAGTCTGGCCATGCCCAGGGCTTTGGCAGTGTTTAGCGCATATCGGGCAAACGTGGGCCCGCTGACCGACACTCTGTGTCCATTGAGAAGTCAAGGAGTCAAGAGCAAGGTTGGGAAGAGGACCCTCCCAACTATTGCAGTGCTTGAGCAGCACAACTGGAATGGACTCGCACTGTTGCTGGTGGGGATTGTCCTAGAGTCTCCAGGAATTAAAGATTCATCTCCTGATCACTGCTGTGAGCAACGAGAGAACTGGAGAAAAATCATAGGGGCTTTGAAAAAGAATGTTTTTATCCCCATTTTCTTTGAATATTTATTAGTAATAACAATATTGGGGATGAGGGCGGGGTGGGGGGATGTATTAACCAACAGTCAAAAATCATCCAACTGGGTAACAAACAACAAAACAACTTGTATTTATATTGTGCCTTTAACGTAGTGCAACATCCCAGGAGTATCATGTGATATACGAAGAGTCTATTCCATTTCCAATTGGTGGGGGAAGACCATACGCTGTGAGGATGGATGTGTCCAATGATCAATGGTGGGACCACGAGGGGGGTGGGGGGAGGGGGCGAGGTGATTGGAGGTGGGAGGTCATGTGATGACACTTCCAGGAATATGTCCAAGCAAATTTGGCGACCAGAGCTGCTGCATTAACCAGGGTTGGAGCTACAGCCTGAGTCAGTTGCTGGCCTCTGCTGTCCTGTCAAGGGAACCAGTGAGCACATGACCTGCCTACGAGACATTCTCCCCTCACACACAAAATGAACATGCGCAACCCCACGGAGTAATAGTCACCTCTCGCCTTATTCGCAAATATAAATGGTGAGCAAATATTGCAGAGTGCAATACTCGCAAGAGTATTGGAACATGGTCCAGGTTTTGTGAATGCCACGAGTATTGGCTGATGTTCATGTAAGGAGGAAATTTGAATGTAAATATTTGAGAAGATACGAGTATAAAACTAACAAGTCTCAAGAGAGATGTTATTAAGATACAGATCAGCCATGATCTGATTGAGTGGCGGAACAGGCTCGAGGGGCTGAATGGCCTGCTCCTGTTCTGATGTTCCTTAGTCCACCTTGATTAATGACCTCAGTCTTCAGTGCACTGCTGTCCTTGCTCTGACTTACCTGGGAATGATAGACCAACACTTTCAGTAGTGTAAAGGTCATGGTGGTGACGATGAGTGAGGTCCCCTGACACAGCCTTTGTTTCAAATCCCGAGATGCACACACATTGCACGAGTGACCTTGGCGTGGCACATATAGATGCAACACATGCGCATCTCTGGGCCAGATATTTGGGTAAGGATATTTTGGGGGTCTTCTCAAATTTTGAGAGGAACTCGTTTTCTTTCAACCAATTAGCCGCCCAAATAAGTCTGGAAATCTATCAGTGGAAATCAGTACAAACTTCCTAGAAGAATACGTTGTGGAACCAACTGGGGAGCAGACTATTTTAGATCTTGTAATGTGTAATGAGACTGAAGTAATTAGTGATCTCATAGTAAAGGATCCTCTTTGGAAGAGTGATCATAGCATGGTACAATTTCAAATTCAGTTTGAGGTTGAGAAAGCTAGGTCTCAAACTAGTGTCCTGAACTTAAATAAAGGCAATTACAAAGGTATGAAGGCAGAGTTGGCTAAAGCGGACGAGGAAAATAGATGAAAGGGTAAAACGGCAGATGAGCAGTGACAAACATTTAAGGAGATATTTCATAACTCTCAACAAAGATATATTCCAGTGAGAAAGAAAGACTCCAAGAGAAGGATGAACCATCGTGGCTGACCAAGGAAGTTAAGAATGGTATCAAATTGAAAACAAAGGCGTACCATGTTATGTAAAATAGTGGCAGGCCAGAGGATTGGGAAATTTTTAGTAACCAGCAAAGAACGACTAAAAAAATTGTAAAAAGAGAGAAGATAGTTTATGAGAGTAATCTCAGCAAGAAATATAAAAACAGACAGTAAAAGTTTCTACAGGTATATAAAAAGGAAATGAGCAGCTAAAGTAGACATTAGTCCCTTAGAGGATGAAACTGGGGAATTAATAATGGGAAACAGGGAAATGGCAGAGACTCTGAACAAATATTCTGTGTTGGTCTTCAGGGTAGAAGACACTAAAAGCATCCCAAAATTTGATAATCAAGGGGCTATTGTGGAGGGGGGAACTTAAAACAATCAGTATCACTAGAGATAAAGTACTAGACAAACTAATGGGACTAAAGGTGAACAAATCCCCTGGACCTGATGGCCTGCATCCTAGGGACTTAAAAGAAGTGGCTGCAGAGATAGTGGCTGCATTGGTTGTAATCTACCAAAATTCCCTGGTTTCTGGAGAGATCCCAATGGATGGCAAAACTGCGAATGTAACACCTCTATTTAAGAAAGGAGGGAGACAGAAAGCAAGAAACTATAGACCTGTCAGCCTAATATCTGTAGTGGGAAAATGCTGGCGTCCATTATTAAGGAAGTAATATTGAGAAAATTATAATACAGTCAATCAGAGTCAGCATGGCTTCATGAAATGGAAATCATGTTTGACAAATTTGCTGGAGTTCTTTGTGGATATAATGAGCGGGTGGATAAAGGGGAACCAGTAGATATCATGTATTTGGATTTCCAGAAGGCATTCGATAAGGTGCCACATAAAAGGTGCACAAGATAAGAGCTTACGGGGTTGGGGGTAATATATTAATATGGATAGAGGATTGGCTAACTAACAGAAAACAGAGAGTTGGGATAAATGGGTCATTTTCAGGTTGGCAAACTGTAACTGGTGGAGTGCCACAGGGATCAGTGCTAGGGCCTCAACTATTTACAATCTATATTAATGATTTGGATGAAGGGACTGAGTGTAATGTAGCCAAATTTGCTGATGATACAAAGATAGGTGGGAAAACAAGTTGTGAGGAAGTCGCTAAGAATCTTAAAGGGATATAGACAGGCTAAGTGAGTGGGCAAAAATTTGGCAGATGGAGTATAATGTGGGAAATGTGAGGTTATCCACTTTGGTCACACAGAATCTGCAAAGGGATATAGAAAGGCTAAGTGAGTGGGCAAACATATGGCAGATGGAGGGAAAATGTGAGGTTATCCACTTTGGGAGGAAAATTAGAAAAAGCAAATTATTATTTAAATGGAGAGAGATTACAAAATGCTGCAGTACAGAGGGATCTGGGGGTCCTTGTACATGAAACACAAAAATTTAATATGCAGGTACAGCAAATAATTAGGAAGGCAAATGGAATGTTGGCCTTTATTGCAAGGAGGATAGAGTATAAAAGCAGGGAAGTCCTGCTACAACTGTACAGGATGTTGGTAAGACTACACCTGGAGTACTACGTACAGTTTTGGGCTCTTTATTTAAGGAAGGATATACTTACATTGGAGGCAGTTCATTGGAGTTTAGAACAATGAGAGGTGATCTTATTGAAACATATAAGATTCTGAGGGGGTTCGAAAAGGTAAATGCAGAGAGGATGTTTCCCCTCGTGGGGGAATCTAGAACTGGGAGGCATAGTTTCAGAATAAGGGGTCGTCTATTTAAAACGGAAATGAGGAGGAATTTCTTCTCTCAGAGGGTCGTGAATCTTTGGAATTCTCTACCTCAGAGAGCTGTGGAGGCTGGGTCATTGAATATATTTAGGGTGGAGGTAGACAAATATTTGAGTGATAGGGGAGTCAAGGATTATGGGGAGTGGGCAGGGAAGTGGAGTTGAGGCCAAGATCAGATCAGCCATGATCTTACTGAATGGCAGAGCAGGCACGAGTGGCCAAATGGCCTAATCCTGCTTCTATTTCTTATGTTCTTATGATTTATAAAGGATCCTTTCAAAACAGGAATATAGCAACCACTGATTATGCAATTCCAATAACTATAGACCATTAGGGAGACCGTGTCTAATATATCAAAATTCTTACGTCTGCAGGCACGTCCTGCCAACTTTTTCCATGATAAATCCTGTGTCCCCATTTTAAATGGAAATTGCAGATGTAAACTTGTCATGCTGTAATTATGCCCTCCCGCCAGTGGCAGTGCTGTGTGCTCCAACCCTATTTCATGTGAAAACTACACTTGGTCTTGAATGCCCATGTGCAGTGCCACAGGAGACCGAATAGTATTTTGAATATTGAGGCAGAGTTCACCTTTCTAGTGTAATACCCTCGAAATCGGCCAAAGCAGTGCAAAAGATCAAGGAATTTCAAGAGCGTGTTCAGCAACTCGAGTTTCCGCGATCTTTAGCGCTGGTTCACAAACCAAGGCACTGGACGCAGGTCCCACCCACTATCCTGCGGCAAGATTGAATTAATCACCATAATGGGTTTCCGCTAATTGCGCCCGTTTGCAGGCCTTCAAGGTGGCTCTTAAAATTAAGCTTTTTTTTTTAGTCGTAAGAGCACTAATAGGCACCTTTTAAACGGTTTTAAATATTAAAAAATATTTAATTTACTAAGAAGCTGACTACTGTACCCCAATGAAACTTGTAAATGCTTCTGCATAGTTTGTAAAAGTCATTTTCAGTTATTTAAAATCGGGTTCCTCACAGGTGGTGAACCAGAAAATCTGATTAAAAATACTTACTTTGTGCGATAAACCAGGTCACTGCTCTTCAAAATATCAAGGAATATATTTTTGATACAAGTAAGAATAAAGCCATCATCATAAACAACGACGTTGTAAAACGTTGCCCGATTGCATGGCTCATGGAAGATTTTATGTTTGTGATTATGCTAATGAGTTTGAGCAGAAACTTGAAACATAAAAGCAATTCGGAAAACTGGTGCAATTTTGAGGGCAGTTTCCGCCCAGATTGCTGATGGCACCCACCCAAAGCAAAAACTCTATCCCATTGTGTACTGTTTTGGCACTTTACTTTCAAAGGGGCATTAACACTTTGGAGCTAGTTCACGAACGGAACGGAACTTGTTTTCATTAAAGAAGTAAAGATTGAGAGGGAGCATAGTCCAGGTTCTTTGAAAACCAAGCGAATTGGATAATTTAGATGCAAGGAGGACATTTTAGTGCAAGACTAAAAGCCATGAGCATAAAACTAACAAGTCTCGACAGAGGTCAGACAAGATAGAATTCTCCGCACAAATTCATAAAAGAAATACTTGCATTTATATAGCACCTTTCACAATGTCAGGATGCCCCATAGCGCTTTACAGCCAATGAAATACTTTTGACGTGTGATCACCGTTGCAATGTAGGAAACCTGACAGCCAATTTGCGCATAGAAAGTTCCCACACACAGCAATGAGATAAATGAACAGATTATCTATTATAGGTGTTGATTGAGGGAAAAATATTGGCCAAGACACCAGGAAAACTCCCCTCCTGTTCTTCGAAAACTGCCTCGGGGTCTTTTATGCCCCCACTGAAAGGGCAGACGGGATCTTGGTTTAACACATCATCCAAAAGACGGCACCTCTGACTGTACTGCACTGATGTGTAGGCCTAGATTATATCCTCAAGTCTCTGGAGTGAGACTTGTATCTGTGACCTTCTGGCTCAGAGACATGAGTGTTACCTCTGAGCCAAGATTGGCTCCACAAATCCAGAGAACAGAATCTAAAAGATTCCCGACTGAAGTAGCTAAAGATGTACTGACGATCACGTTGACAAAGAGCTGGATGAATTAGGAGTGTGTTTGCAGGTTGTCAGGAAGGTGCAGTGTGGAGCATAAAGGTTCCTGATTATGGGAATGTCATGACCAGGAAAGCAAATAGTCAAGGCTGAAAAATGCAGGGTAAAAGGTGAGATATGGATTCTGGACTGGAGCTTGATTTGAGGGCCTGGGGAGAAGCTATCCTCAGGAGATTCATGGGCAGGGTAGTGTCCATGACAGGGTCATCATCATAGGCGGTCCCTTGAAACGAGGATGACTTGCTTCCACGCCAAAAAAAGGACGAGTTCACAGGAATTTCAATGAAGAACCCGAACTACATCCTGAAGGGTGGAAGATGCCTGTGTGTGGATTTTTTTTAACGTTGCACACCAGCCACCACATGGGCTTGACAGAGCTAGGTCTTGGTCCAGTGGCAATGGTTAACCAAGGCGACTGGAGACCTGCTCTGTTGCACGGACCTAGTGCGCGCACATATCGCAGTGTGGGCTGGTCTGTGCTGCCCTTGGGCCCCTGGCCCTGAACTCACGCCTCTCCTGGGCCCCGATCACATCCCTCCATAGTCTCTTGCCGCTCCTTCCAAACCAGCGACTTCTAGAGAAGAAAAATACCAATGATCACGCTGGTATGCACCGACTGTGCCAATCTCAGCCACCAAAATATTCTAGTTATTATTGGCTTTTTGTAAAAGTGCTCCAAGCAAATCCTGCACAAAGCCCATGCTTCTACAGTTCCATCACATGATTTGTAGAGCTGGTAGACAGTTCAAGAAAACTGGCAGGTTTTATCAAATCCTTATTTATATCCCCTCACCCCATCTCACTCATTTTCATTCCTCCTCTCCTGAAGGCATCCACTGGTTTTGAGATGTGTTTCCACAGTCCGAGTACCTCACTCAAGTTGGCATTCTCTACTTTCGAATCCCGACTGTACATGGCTTGTGGCTTGATGGGTCCAAGGGCCTTTTCTGAATTTGTTTTTGTTATGTTAATTAGCGATTGAAGCAGAATCTATCAACATTTAAGGACAGGTTAGAGAGGAAGGAAAGGGGATAAAGGAATATGGGAACAGATGGGTTTAGGGCTACTGCTTATGTGGAGGATAAACACCAACATGGACTGGCTGGGCCGAACGGTCTGTTTCCGTGCTGTAAGTTCTAAATCGTTCATTCTTACAGAAATCAATACAATATTCCATATAATGCGAAGCCAAGTCACAGCCATGAAGCTTTGCCAGGGCTATTTCTTCCATGTGATTAGGACTGGGCAGAATGAACCGGGTGCTCCTGATCCCTGGCAGCCCAGGGGACCCCAGTTGGCAGCCTGCCTTTGGGATGCTGGCAGACAACACAGGCTCACGTTTGTGGCCGTTACTCCAGAAGTCGCATCGACATGAATTAAAGCATCACTGTTCCTGCAAGAGGTACGTCTTCATCAAGCGTTTCTGTCAGAGGAGTACAATTGGCTTCCATGCCTCTGGGCTAAGGAGGGAATGAGAAGGTGTCTGCTTATTGCTACCCAAGTTGTAAATTATATCTGGCCAGATGTTGGGTGAGAGGACTGGATCACCCATGGCTGTAATCTCCCCTCTCATGGTTGCACTCTTTTCCTCAGGCGGTCAAAGGCTGCGCTGGCACACTGGAGACGATGTTGAATCTCCGCATCAATGTCTGCTTTTGTTGATAAGAGATTCCCGAGGAATGGGAAATGGTCCACGTTGTCGAGAGCCGCGCTGTGGATCTTGATGACTGGGGAGAAGTGCTCTGTGGCAAGGACAGGCTGGTGGAGGACCTTTGTCTTACAGATGTTAAGTGTAAGGCCCATGCAAAGAAGTGGAAAAGAGTGTTTGAAGACCAGGTCCTCAAATCTACCACCAAGCTCATGGTCTACAGGGCTGTAGTAATACCCGCCCTCCTGTATGGATCAGAGGCATGGACGATATACAGAAGACACCTCAAGTCGCTGGAGATATATCACCAACGATGTCTCCGCAAGATCCTGCAAATCTCCTTGGAGGACAGGCGTACCAACATCACTGTCCTCATCCAGCCTAACATTTCCAGCATTGAAGCACTGACCACAGTCGATCAACTTCGCTGGGCAGCTCACATAGTTTGCATGCCAGACGCGAGACTCCCTAAGCAAATGCTCTATGCGGAGCTCCTTCACGGCAAATGAGCCAAAGGTGGGCAGAGGAAATGTTACAAGGACACTCTCAAAGCCTCCCTGATAAAGTACGACATCCCCACTGACACCTGGGAGTCTCTGGCCGAAGGCTGCCCTAGGTGGAGAAAGTGCATCCTGGAGGGCATTGAGTTCTTCGAGTCTCAATGCCGACAGCGTGAAGAGGTCAAGCGCAGGCAGTGGAAGGAGCGTGCGGCAAAGCAGTACCACCCAACCCTTCCCTCGAATGTCTGTCCCACCTGTGACAGGAGCTGTGGCTCTTGTATTAGACTGTTCAGCCATCAAAGAACTAACTTCAGGAGTAGAAGCAAGTCTTAAAGCAATTATTAAAGATGTAATAGCAGCGCATTTGGGAAGCAGTGACAGGATCGGTCCAAGTCAGCATGGATTTATGAAAGGGAAATCATGCTTGACAAATCTTCTAGAGTTTTTGAGGATGTAATTAGTAGAGTGGATAAGGGGGAATCAGTAGATGTGGTGTATTTGGACTTTCAAAAGGCTTTTGACAAGGCCCTACACAAGAGATTAGTGTGCAAAATCAAAGCACATGGTATTGGGGGTAATATACTGATGTGGATAGAGAAAGAGTTGGCAGACAGGAAGCAAAGAGTGGGAATAAATGGGTCCTTTTCAGAATGGCAGGCAGTGACTAGTGGGGTGCCGCAGGGCTCAGTGCTGGGACTCCAGCTATTTACAATGTACATTAGATGAAGGAATTGAATGCAATATCTCCAAGTTTGCAGATGACACTAAGCTGGGTGGCAGTGTGAGCTGTGAGGAGGATGCTAAGAGGCTGCAGGGTGACTTGGACAGGTTAGGTGAGTGGGCAAATGCATGGCAGATGCAGTATAATGTGGATAAATGTGAGGTTATCCACTTTGGTGGCAAAAACAGGAAGGCAGATTATTATCTGAATGGTGACAGATTAGTAAAAGGGGAGGTGCAACGAGACCTGGGTGTCATGGTACATCAGTCATTGAAGGTAGACATGCAGGTACAGCAGGCAGTAAAGAAAGCAAATGGCATGTTCGCCTTCATAGCGAGAGGGTTTGAGTATAGGAGCAGGTAGGTCTTGCTGCAGTTGTACAGGGCCTTGGTGAGACCACACCTTGAGTATTGTGTGCAGTTTTGGTCTCCTAATCTGAGGAAGGACTTGCTTGCTATTGAGGGAGTGCAGCGAAGATTCACCAGACTGATTCCTGGGATGGCAGGACTGACATATGAGGAAAGACTGGATCGGCTAGGCTTATACTCACTGGAATTTAGAAGAATGAGAGGGGATCTCATTGAAACATATACAATTCTGATGGGACTGGATGGGTTGGATGCAGGAAGAATGTTCCCAATGTTGGGAAAGTCCAGAACCAGGGGACACAGTCTAAGGATAAGGGGTAAGCCATATAGGACTGAGATGAGGAGAAACTTTTTCACCCAGAGAGTGGTGAACCTGTGGAATTCTCTGCCACAGAAAGTTGTTGAGTCCAGTTTGTTGGCCATATTCAAAAGGGAGTTAGATGTGACCCTTAAAGGGATCAGAGGGTATGGAGAGAAGGCTGGGGTGAGGTACTGAGGTTGAATGATCAGCCATGATCATATTGAATGGCGGTGTCGGCTCGAAGGGCCGAATGGCCTACTCCTGCATCTATTTTCTATATTTCTATGTTTCCTCGATTCCAAGGGACTGCCTATGATGATGACGGTTGCTGGACCTACCATTGTTCATCATTAAATATAACAAATATCCACGGCTGGCTGGGCAGAATCTTTGAAACCACAGCATAGCAAGAGTTAGCACTTCATGAAAGGAGGGGACAACAATGGATACCATGGACAGGAAAAGTAAATGACCAGAGCACACCCAACCCTGGTCTCTCTGTATAACCAGAGAGATCAGATAGGACACTTTATCAATGCAAGCTCCTTCTTTTACCCACATCATTTAAGATTCCATGGGGTGGAAATTCGGTCTGCTGCCGACTCTGTGTGTGTGTCACCATTGCCGCAGCGAAGAGTGATGTCATCAAGGTCCAGGTCAGTGATTGGAGCATGGGCAGATACAGCAGGAGCAGTGAGATCGGGGCGAAGGAGCGGCGAGACACTGTGGAGGGATGTGATCGGGGCCCAGGGGAGGCGTGAGTTCGGGCTCAGGGGCCCAGGGGCAGCATGGGCCAGTCCACACTGCGATACAAGTGCGCATTAGGTCCGTGCAGCAGAGCAGGTCCCCAGTCGTCTTGGGTAACCCTTGCCACTGGACCAAGACCTAGCTCTGCCAAGCCCATGTGGTGGCTGGTGTGCAATGGCCACCACACGTTAAAAAAATCCACGTACAGACATCTTCCACCCTTCAGGATGTAGTTCAGGATTTGGAATATTAGGTTCTTCATTGAAACACCTGTGAACTCATCCTTTTTTGGCGTGGAAGCAAGTCATCCTCGTTTCGAGGGACTGCCTATGATGATGATGATGTTTGTGTTGGAGTAATGGCAGTGGGAATCATATCCTGGCGGGCGGCCAGCTTCCAGTGCCCCGCCGGGATATTCAGTGCCAGTTTTGCGGGGCGCAGAGCAGTACCGCCCGGGACAGGCGAGCCTCTCTAGTGGGGCCACCTGGGAAAGTACCGGTGGCAGTTAGGGAAGGAATGTCTACCTGAGGTAAATGTGATTGTTTCTTCTGTTTTTATTTTTGGCGATTTATGTTTATGTGTCGTCAGTAAGGTATTGGGACTGTTTTTGGTGTTTCCCCCCCACATTAGCCTCTCTTGGGACGCTCCGAGGCCAGCTGTTTAGCTTGGGATTTCCAGTTGCTCAGCTGGCCTAGCGCCCTGAGAGGTGTGGAACGCCTCCCTTAGCGCTCCGCCCCACCTTCAGGGCCCAGCTGGTGAATTTTGTGGCTGCAGACGCAAAGCATTTCCCGGCGCAAAATTTACCGCCCCGCCGCCATTAGCGCCTCAAAATGGGCAGTACCAAATTTCCACACCGCTATCTTAATGAAAAGTGATTGGAAAACCATATCCCTAATTGTGAACAGCCCCACAATGCTCTGGTTTAGGCTGTACCCTGAGTGGCACTGGGTGCGGACAGGATCAGAGCAAGGTGACCATGGGTGGACACTGGGGGGGGCGGAGAACAGGATCAGAGCAAGGTGACCATGGGTGGACACTGGGGGGGGTGGGGTGGAACAGGATCAGAGCAGGGTGACCATGGGTGGACCCTGGGGGGGGGGGGGGGGAACAGGATCAGAGCAGGGTGACCATGGGTGGACACTGGGGGGGGGGGCAGGGTCAGAGCAGGGTGACCATGGGTGGACACTGGATGGGGGGGGGGGCAGGGTCAGAGCAGGGTGACCGTGGGTGGACATTGTGTAGGGACAGGGTCAGAGCAGGGTGACTATGGGTGGACATTGTGTAGGGACAGGGTCAGAGCAGGGTGACCATGGGTGGACAGGATCAGAGCAGGGTGACCATGGGTGGACACTGGGGGGTGGGGGCAGGGGCAGAGCAGGGTGATTATGGGTGGACACTGTGTAGGGACAGCATCAGAGCAGGGTGACCATGGGTGGACACTGTGTAGGGACAGGGTCAGAGCAGGGTGACCATGGGTGGACACTGGGGGGGGAGCAGGGTCAGAGCAGGGTGACCATGGGTGGACACTGGGGGGGGAGCAGGGTCAGAGCAGGGTGACCATGGGTGGACACTGTGTAGGGACAGGGTCAGAGCAGGGTGACCATGGGTGGATACTGCGGGGGCGCAGTGGGGGGGAGTGGGGGGCAGGATCAGACAGGGCTATCCTGGATTCTGTCTGGAAAATAGCTGAGATACCTGGATTGCAGGCTGCACAAGCCAGTGCCTTCAGCAGAGGACAGCAGCACAGGAGAGATGATTGGGAAAAAGAGTTACATCGAATTGAATAGTATTTACAGCACAGAAACTGGCCATTCGGCCCAACAGGTCCATGCCGGTGCTTATGCTCCACACCAGCTTCCTTCCACCCTCACCATCTAACCCCATCAGCATATCCTTCTATTCCTTTCTCCCTCATGTGCTTATCTCATCATCATCGTAGGCAGTCCCTCGGAATCGAGGAAGACTTGCATCCACTCCTGAAGTGAGTTATTTGGTGGCTGTACAGTCCAATACGAGAACCACAGACCCTGTCATAGGTGGGACAGATAGTCGTTGAGGGAAGGGGTGGGTGGGACTGGTTTGCCGCACGCTCCGTCTGCTGCCTGCGCTTGATTTATGCATGCTCTCAGTAACGAGACTCGAGGTGCTCAGCGCCCTCCCGGATGAACTTCCTCCACTTAGGGTGGTCTTTGGTCAGGGATTCCCAGGTGTCAGTGAGGATGCTGCACTTTATCAGGGAGGCTTTGAGGGTGTCCTTGTAACGTTTCCGCTGCCCACCTTTGATTCGTTTGCCGTGAAGGAGCTCCTTTGGGAGTCTCGTGTCTGGCATGCAGACAATGTGGCCTGCCCAGCAGAGATGATCGAGTGTGGTCAGGGCTTCAATGCTGTGCTTATCTAACTTCCCCTTAAATGCAGCTATGCATTTTTTTAAACCATCTGTCAGTAGCCTGAGCTTTATCGTGGCCAGCAGGACAAGCATTGTTTGGGAGGCACTGTGTCGGAGCACCAACGTACAGGACTGTGGAGTCTCAGCATGCATGACTGACCCACCTCCTTATCCCAGTGCTTTGCTAATCCCGGCCTTCGCCTGGCTAAGTTTAAAACGAAAAGCCCACCTCAGGGTGCACGGTAAGCACAAGGGAACAGCATTGCATCACCACAAAGTGAGAATTGCAGCAGCTCATTTCAATCAGATTGCTAAAATATGAGCAGTTACAATTCATACCCAGGTTTCAAAATGAATGGTTTGCACTTACTCAGAAAGGCCAATTATAGAGGCAGCATTATTAAGATACGATTGGTTGGACTTTGAGGAGGAGAGGGTGTGGTACGATATCAGTGATGCAATGACATCACACTGAGAGATGGAAGGACCTTCCCACATATCAGATTATTTTATTATTTTTCCAGAAACCAAGTTAACTGCTAACTTGGAAAATCAGTGTGCGACTGAGCCAAACTGGCCCGATACTGAGTTATACTGACTTGATACTGAGCTATACTGACCAGATACTGAGCTATACTGACTCGATACCTAGCTATACTGATTCGATACTGAGCTATACTGACTCGATACTGAGCTATACTGACCCGATACTGAGCTATACTGACCCGATACTGAGCTATACTAACCAGAGTTATACTGACCCGATACTCAGCTATACTGATCAGATACTGAGTTACACTGACTCGATACTGAGCTATACTGACTCAATACTGAGTTATACTGACCAGATACTGAGCTATACTGACCAGATACTGAGCTATACTGACCAGATACTGAGTTATACTGACCCGATACTGAGCTATACTGACCCGATACTGAGTTATACTGACTTGATACTGAGCTATACTGACCAGATACTGAGCTATACTAACTCGATACCTAGCTATACTGACCCGATACTGAGTTATACTGACCAAATACTGAGCTATACTGACCAGATACTGAGTTATACTGACCCGATACTGAGCTATACTGACCCGATACTGAGTTACACTGACTCGATACTGAGCTATACTGACTCAATACTGAGTTATACTGACCAGATACTGAGCTATACTGACCAGATACTGAGTTATACTGACCCGATACTGAGCTATACTGACCCGATACTGAGCTATACTGACTCGATACTGAGTTATACTGACCAAATACTGAGCTATACTGACTCGATACTGAGCTATACTGACCCGATACTGTGCTATACTGACCTGATACTGAGTTATACTGACTCGATACTGAGCTATACTGACCAGATACTGAGCTATACTGACGAGATACTGAGATATACTGACTCGATACTGAGATATACAGACTCGATACTGAGCTATACTGACCAGATACTGAGCTATACTGACGAGATACTGAGATATACTGACTCGATACTGAGATATACAGACTCAATACTGAGCTATACTGACCAGATACTGAGCTATACTGACGAGATACTGAGATATACTGACTCGATACTGAGATATACAGACTCGATACTGAGCTATACTGACCAGATACTGAGCTATACTGACCCGATACTGAGTTATACTGACGAGATACTGAGCCATACTGACCAGATACTGAGCTATACTGACCAGATACTGAGCCATACTGACCTGATACTGAGCTATATTGACCAGATACTGAGCCATACTGACCAGATACGGAGCTATACTGACCAGATACTGTGCTATACTGACCCGATACTGAGCTATACTGACCAGATACTGAGCTATACTGACCAGATATGCCACGCAGTGAGGAACTGGACCATAAGTGACCAGCTTCTAGCCCAGGCCTCGGCTGTGCTAATAGGTTTGAGCTGGGAGAAGAGGCCACTACAATTAGACTCTGAGTGGGAGAGCGGGGTACGAAGAAGCCTTCGAGCTTGCTACTCTGGAACTCTCTGGAATGATCCGTGTTGGGGAAAGTGTGTGTGTGTGGATCCCTGGTGTGACCAGGACTGTAATGTGCTGTGCTGCTGTGTTGCTTGCTATCTGGGCTCCCCCATCAATAATGGCCATTGGGGCGAGGTACTGGAGCGGCGGGGATTGTATCCCAGCACGAGTCAGAGCCTCCAGGAGTATGGGAGAGAATAGGAGTGTGCGCGGAAGCTGCACTAATCGGGCTCGAGTCCAGGATGGCCACTGCTTCAAAGAAGCATTCACATCTCATTGGCAGTCCCTTGAAAACGAGGAAGGCTTGCTTCCACTCTAAAAGTGAGTTCTTAGATGGCTGAACAGTCCAATACGGGAATTACTGTCTCTGTCACAGGTGGGGCAGATAGTCATTGAAGGAAAGGTTGGGTGAGATTGGTTTGCCGCATGCTCCTTCCGCTGCCTGCACTTGGTTTCTACATGGCCTCGGCGACGAGACTCGAGGTGCTTGCATGTACTGCGGCCCTAAACCACAAGATGGCCTCAAAGTGGTGCTCTGGTGGAGCTTTTAGAGTTGTGTATTCACAGAATGGAGGCAAATTAAAATTGAGGTATCAGTGCCCCTTTCATTCGCTGAGATACCAGCAGCACCGTCTTTGTTCCTGGGATGATGACATCGCACGATTAAACCCAGCACCTGAAATCCAGCTTCTAAAATTGAGCAAAGGTCCAGCAAGTCTTCATCACAATTGATAATGGAAAGAAAAAACATATCAGAATTGTAATGAAGATCACGATGAGAACCATTTCACACAGGCACTCTGGGCCTAGCTCCTGGATCCCCAGTGGGAGCCCTGGCCGGCCTCACCAGCCGTGGTGTACACTGGTGCTCCAAGACCCCGGGACCAGCCTGAAGGATTGGCTTTCACGGCTGTCGTTTGCAGTGGTGGAGCTGCAATGCGAGTTGCCCCCCCATTCCGCCTGCTGCGTCTCACCGGGCCACGGGCAGACTCGGTGCTGGTGAACTTTCCAGGCTGCTCCCACGCTCCCATCTGTCGGGGAAGATTCGATTCCCTCAAAGTGAACCATGACCGGTGAGCGTCTGATCTGCTCCATAACCAGGGAGAAGTCTGTAGTTCCCAGCCCAGGGAATCTCTTGTGGCTCAGTGGGTATCTCGCTTGCCTCCGAGTCAGAAAGTTGTGGGTTCAAATCCCACTCCAGGAACTTGAGCACAAACAATCTAAGCTGACACTCCCAGTGCAGTGCTGAGGGAGTGCTGCACTGTCGGAGGTGCCGTCTTTCAGGTGAGATATTAAACCCTGATTGCTCTCTCGGGTGGACGTAAAAGATCCCGTGGCACTATTTTGAAGAAGAGCAGGGGAATTATCCCCGGTGTCCTGGCCAATATTTATCCCTCAATCAACATGACAAAAAAAAACCCAGATTATCTGGTCATTATCACATTGCTGTTTGTGGGAGCTTGCTGTGCGCAAATTAGCTGCCGCGTTTCCTACATTACAACAGTGACTGAACTCCGAAAGTACTGCATTGGTTGTAAAGCACTTTGAGACGTCCGGTGGTCATGAAAGGTGCTATATAAATGCAAGTCTTTCTTACTTTTATGATATGGAGCGCGTGAGCTGCAGCGATCACTGACGATAAGGACTGCCCTCTTCAGTCCTGAGCCATGCGGGCCACACGGGCCCTAGGTTCAATCCCCGGTCTCTGCTGCATTGACTGATCTCAGGACCCTGGGCTATGGAGGCAATAGAACAGCCAGGGTTCCCAGTCCCGATCACCGCCCAGTGACCCCAGACAGAAGGCTTGCATGTGCCAAGTGAACAGGGCGGGGTGCCGGGAGGGCGGGGGGTCACGGTTGGCGGAATAGCCCGCCCGTACTAAACTCTCTGGACTTGTGCCCGCAGAATGGTCCCTTGGGCAGCTGGCGTCCAGGGAATGTCACCTAGCGAGGATTCGTGCCCTCAGGTTGAAAATGGCGCGAACACTTGGAAAAGGAAGAGGCACAAGATCAGCTCCCCCCCCCACCCTGCTTCCTCCCCGGAATGGCCTGACTTTGTCCTCTTTGTCCCTCAGTTACAATTCAAGGACGTCCAGTGATTGATGTGGGTCTGCGCAGGAAACGTAATCAGGCGTTGTGCAATGGAAGGTGATAAGCAGATGGAAATTACAAGGTGAGATGCCAGGGAGAGAAGAAGGCGCAGGATTCAAAGGCGGCAAAACCCTTCTACCTCATAAACAATCCTTATCTTGCTCAGCCACCACCCGGCTCCTTTGATCCGTCTGCCAGCTTTCGTACCGTTCTTGTCACTGTATGTATGGGACCTCTCACATATATGGCAGCCAGCTCATGGGCAAGAGACACAACAATGACAACGTGCATTTATATAGCAAAGTAATATAGTAAAGTACCGCGGCGCTTCACAGGAGCGTTATCAGACACCGAGCCACAAAGGAGATATTAGGACAGGTGACCAAAAGCTTGGTTAAAGAGGTAGATATTAAGGAGCGCCTTCAGGGGAGAGAGAGAGAGAGAGAGTTGGAGAGGCACAGAGGTTTATTGAATTCCAGGCAGCGACCTGCACGGCCGCCAATGGTGGGGCACATGAAATAGGGGTTGCGCAAGAGGCCAGAATTGGGGGAACGCAGAGATCTCGGATTATTGCAGGGCTGGAGGAGGGTATGGAGATAGGGAGGGGAACAGTGGCATCCCTCTGACTGGTGGGAGAACGTTCCAGAACAGGAGTGGGTAGCCCGGCGGCAGATTGTGCTCGCTACTGCCAGGTGGACCAGCCAATCAGCGTTGCCTGAACACCGTTGAAGAATCGAGACGATTTAACGAACAAAGCTGGTGGTTTCCTCCCGCCAGACAGATGCTGGCTCATGCTGGGGTACGGTGTCACTGGTGCTGGCCTACATCCATCCTTCATGTTGAAGCCAAGACTCCAAGTGCTAGCAGATCATTCAACCACCACAGGCCAAACCTTTCTTGTTTGTGTGGGCTGCTTGGGCCCTTACCAGGGAGCTGCAGGGGACCACACACAAAGTTTCTATCCCTGTTCCCATCCATCTGCAGAGATCTCCAGGACTGACAGACCCTGGCGATCTCATTTAGCATTCATCCATCAATGTGACGATGGCCCTGTCCAAACCCCCAGGCCCCCAGACTTCAAACAGGGCAGACTCGTGAGCAAGATCTAAAAGCACAGACAGGGCTGAGTTGCCTGGAATTTGCGGGCTGCTTTGCCAAGGCTCGGGAGCTGCATATGGCCCAGCTCCTGTCCCTTTTTCCTCTCTGGTCCCACTTCATTGTTCCCCCACCTCTCCCTCCATATAAACTCTCTTAATCACCGCCACCCTCCATCTCGGGCCAAACAAAGAGCGCGCAATGTATTTCCAATTATATCTGAAAACATCGCCTGATGTTGGAAGACCCAGCTCTCTCTCGCTAACATAGAAACATAGAAAATAGGAGCAGTAGTAGGCCATTTGGCCCTTCGAGTCTGCACCACCACTCGACAAGATCATGGCTTTCTGGGCAGCATTACTACTGATTCTCATCCACTTACTGATAATTGTTTTTGCAAGGTCCATCACTGTTGCTGCACAACAGAGGGGGCCTTCCCTCAGGAACATCGTACAGCCCTGTACCAAAAGCAATCGGAATCCTGAGCCATTTCAATGACCCCCCCGCCCCGCCCCACAATTTGCACCTTTTACATCACCGAACATTTTCTGTTAAGCAGTTTGCAGGTCATTTAACCCATGAGCTCTGTGATTGGTGTATCTGTTGGACACCACCCATGGGGCCATTCCTGCTCCTGCCTGTTACACTGTGGCCTATGTGAGCAGGAAGGGGTTTACCTGAGGCAGCCCCCCGGAGTCAAGGATGACTTGCTTCCACACTAACATGAGTTCTCAGGTGGCTGATGAGTCTGATGCGGGATCTACAGACTCTGTCCCAGGTGGGGCAAGTGATGGTTGGAGGGACGGGTGGGTGGGGGTGCTTGGTTTGTTGTGTGCTCCCTCCGCTGGTTGTACTTGGCTTCCGCGTGCTCCCGGCGGAGGCGCTCAACGTGTTCAGCGCCTCCTCGGATGCTTCTCCTCCACTTTGTGCGGTCTTGGGTCGGGGCTGCCCAAGAGTTAGTGGGGATGTAAAATTTTTTCAAGGAGGCTTTGAGGCTGTCATTGAAGCGTTTTCTCTGCCCTCCTGAGGCTCACTTGCCGTGTCGGAGCTCCGAGTAGAGTGCCTGTTTCGGGAATGTTGTATCAGGCATGTGGACGATGTGGCCCGTCCTTCGGAGCTGATCGAGCGTGGTCAATGCTTCGTGCTGGGGATGTTGGCCTGAGCAAGAACACGGACGTTGGTGCGCCTATCCTGTCAATGGATTTGCAGGATTTTGTGGAGGCAGCATTGGTAATATTTCTCCAGTGCTTTGAGGTACCTGCTGTGCATTGTCCATGTCTCTGAAGCATATAGGAGGGCAGGTATCACTACTGCTCTGTAGACCATGAGCTTGGTGCTGGGGTTGAGATCTTGGTCTTCAAACACTCTCTTCCTCATAAAAAGGGGTTTAACTCAATGTGCAGCTAAGAAACATAGAAAACATAGAAAATAGGTGCAGGAGTAGGTCATTCGGCCCTTCGAGCCTGCACCGCCATTCAATAAGATCATGGCTGATCATACACCTCAGTACCCCCTTCCCGCTATAGAACGATCCGATATATGTAACCACCAGCATAGAACCATGCCACTCATAGCCTTCTTCAGTAGCCCCCACTCTTTGGGGGTAATTTCCACCTTCACCACCTAGACGGTAATCTGGTATGTTGGGTGAAAGGGGGTTGTTAGTGTCAGCTGTGGCTCAGTGGGTAGCCCACTCCCCTCTGAGTCAGAAGGTTGTGAGTTCACGTCCCACTCCAGGGACTTGAGCACATAAATCTAGGCTGACACTCCCAGTGCAGTGCTGAGGGAGTGCTGCACTGTCGGAGATGCCGTCTTTCGGATGAGACGTTAAACCGAGGCCCCGTCTGCTCTCTCCGGTGGACGTTAAAGATCCCGTGGCACTATTTCGAACAAGTGCCTGGCCAATATTTATCCCTCAATCAACATAACAAAAACAGATTACTTGGTCATTATCACATTGCTGTTTGTGGGAGCTTGCTGTGTGCAAATTGGCTGCCGTGTTTCCCACATTACAGCAGTGACTATGCTCCAAAAGTACTTAATTGGCTGTAAGGCGCTTTGGGACGTCCGGTGGTTGTGAAAGGCGCTATATGAATGTAATGTCTGTAAGCTTGTAATGTTGTAGCAATTATAGAAAGCTGTGTTTGCTGTGAATATATAATAATAAATGCAAGTCTTTCTTTCTGATGCTGACGAGGGCTGATTGACAGGATAAAAATATCAATAGCGGCATCATCTGTCCAGACAAGTGTAATAAAGTTCCTGTGAAGGTCGGGGCATTGCCGCCTAGCAGTGATAGGAAAAGGTTCAAAGGGAAAGGGTTTTTACCTGGATGAGGAGCTATGGTAAATCCTCTGACAGATAATCACTGTGTTCCGTTGGTAGGGTTGTCCCATACTGGGGTTGTTCCTAACGCTATGGTCATCTCGTTGCTATGCTGGTATACTTACTATCTGTAAAGGTTAAATTGATTTAACTAATAATGTGTAATCGGGTTTGACCAGGGTGAACCTACATTATACTTAAATGCACGGGATATCATTCAGCTACTACCTAAGAAGGACATTGCTACTGAGATAAAGAGAAACCTGTGGATACTTAGAATCTGAGATAACACCAGTCTCTGACAATGAGACCCACCCAGAAAACTTACCCGTTCTTACTGTTGTTCGATGCTGATGGATCTGCTGCATATCTCCACTTTTCAGACAATTCACTGCCAAGCACAAGATAGGCTTCACTGTCCTCTCCGTTAGGCAATGCAGTTCACTTTGTGGCCTTAGACTCTCAATCTGACTCACACCAACCATTCAAAATACTCTCGGTTTAGGTTTGAGTTCTGAGGTGCCATCAACAAACGAGTAGTACTGACTGCCCCTCCCCCTACTGTTCACACTCCCTCTCCCCCTCCTCTTCACACTCCCCCTCCCCCTCCCTCCTCTTCACACTCCCCCTCCCCCTCCTGTTCACACTCCCCCTCCTCTTCACACTCCCCCTCCCCCTTCTCTTCACACTCCCCCTCCCCCTCCTCGTCACACTCCCCCTCTCCCTCCCGTCTGTTCACACTCTCCCTCCCCCCCCGTTCATATTCTCCCTCCCCCTCCTGTTCACACTCCCCCTCCCCTTCTGTTCACACTCTCCCTCCCCTTCCTCTTCACACTCCCCCTCCCCCTCCCCTTCTGTCCACACTCTCCCTCCCCCCCGTTCACATTCCCCCACCCCCTCCTGTTCACACTCCCCCTCCTGTTCACACTCCCCCTCCCCCTTCTGTTCACACTCTCCCTCCCCCTCCTGTTCACACTTCCCCTCCCCCTCCTGTTCACACTCCAACCCTCCTCCTGTTCACACTCCCCCTCCTGTTCACACTCCCCCCCTCCTCCTGTTCACACTCCCCCTCCCCCTCCTGTTCACACTCCCCCTCCTCCTGTTCACACTCCCCCTCCCCCTCCTGTTCACACTCCCCCCCTCCTCCTGTTCACACTCCCCCTCCCACTCCTGTTCACACTCCCCCTCCCCCTCCTGTTCACACTCCCCCCCCTCCTCCTGTTCACACTCCCCCTCCCCCTCCTGTTCACACTCCCCCCTCCTCCTGTTCACACTCCCCCTCCCCCTCCTGTTCACACTCCCCCTCCCCCTCCTGTTCACACTCCCCCTCCCCCTCCTGTTCACACTCCCCCCCTCCTCCTGTTCACACCCCCCCTCCCCCTCCTGTTCACACTCCCCCTCCTCCTCCTGTTCATCAGCGCTGGAGCCCGGGTGATCGGCCAACTCTTCAGCGACTCGGTGAGTGAAACTCCTTCTACACATTCGCTGAAGGTGACCTTTAGTGTTGCAGCCACAGCGCCAGCACGGGGCTAGCCGGTTGGCCCCATGTGGCAGACTCAGGGTTGCGTACTCGGGGCAGCAATCTTGCCTCTGAAAGTCGCCAGTTGGTTCACTGTACTCTTCGGGTTAGAGTCCTGGGGCTGAGTCATCATCTGTTTGGCGTCGCAGACCGAAATCATGAAGGCCTGGCTCACTTTGATTGCCTTCTGCAGGGTGACTGTAATGTCCACAGACAGCAGCTTGTGGAGGAGGCCCTCGTGGCTGATTCCAATAACGAAGATGTCCCTTAGTGCTTCGGTGAGGTGGTCGCCAAAGTCACATGGTGCAGCCATTTGTCTCAGGTCTGCAGCATATTTAACAATTTCTTGACCTTCAGGCCGCCGGTGGGTGTAGAACCGGTGTCTGGCTGTGAGGATGCTCTCTTTCGGTTTGAGTTGTTCTTGTATTAAAGTTACTAGCTCCGCATAGGTCTTGGTTGTCGTCTTCGCTGGGGCTAGCAGGTCCCTGACGAGGCCGATGACACTGTGCCCACAGCTGCTGAGGAGGATGGCTCTGCACTTGTTCGCCAGCGAGATCGGTGTGTCCCCAGCCAGGTCGTTCGCGATGAAAAAGTGTTCTAGCCTTTCCACAAAGGCCTCCCAATCTTCCCTATCAGCGAATTGTTGGAAGCTGCTTAGGTTAGACATATTGTGTGTGGAAATTCGTAACCTTGTCACAGGTTGTAGTAGATGCAAGCACTCTAATAACGACTCCACGAGGTAAGGGTATAGCACTTGAACTGTAGTGACCTTAGTCCTTTATTGCAGCTCCTAGAGTGAGGACACCAAGAGGTGAGCTCCCTTTTATACTGGGTTACCTGCAGTGTACAGGTGACCCATAGGTCTCCAGCAGCAGTAGACTCTGGTGGTACAGGAATGGTGTATATAGTGTGAAGGTACATTCAGTGGTCTAGTGTTACAGTATATACATTAACATATATACGTAACACTTCCCTCCCCTCCTGTTCACACTCCCCTCCCCTCCTATTCAGACTCCCCTCCCCCTCCTGCTCACACTCACACTCCCCCCATTCACACTCCCCCTCCCGTTCAGAATCCCCTCCCCGTCCCGTTCACCCTCCCCCTCCCCCTCCTGTTCACACCCCCCTCCCCCTCCTGTTCACACTCCCCCTCCCTCTCCTGTTCACACTCCCCCTCCCTCTCCTGTTCACACTCCCCCTCCCCCTCTTGTTCACACTCCCCCTCCCCCTCCTGTTCACACTACCCCCCTCCTCCTGTTCACACTCCCACTCTCCCTCCTATTCACACCCCCCCTTCCCCCTGTTCACTCTCCCCCTCCCCCTCCTGTTCACACTCCCCCTTCCCCTCCTGTTCACATTCCCCCTCCCTCTCCTGTTCACACTCCCCCTCCCCCTCCTGTTCACACTTCCCCTCCCCCTCCTGTTCACACTCCCCCCTCCTCCTGTTCACACTCCCCCTCCCCCTCCTGTTCACACTCCCCCTCCTCCTCCTGTTCACACTCCCCCCCTCCTCCTGTTCACACTCCCCCTCCCCCTCCTGTTCACACTCCCCCTCCTCCTCCTGTTCACACTCCCCCTCCCCCTCCTGTTCACACTCCCCCTTCCCCTCCTGTTCACACTCCCTTCCTCCTCCTGTTCACACTCCCCCTCCCCCTCCTGTTCACACTCCCCCTCCTCCTCCTGTTCACACTCCCCCTCCCCCTCCTGTTCACACTCCCCCTTCCCCTCCTGTTCACATTCCCCCTCCCTCTCCTGTTCACACTCCCCCTCCCCCTCCTGTTGGCAATTCCCCTTGGATGAAGGGACCGAGTTTGCTGATGATACAAAGATGGGTTGGAATGCAAGTTGTGAGGTGGATGCAAAGAATCTGCAAAGGGATATAAATAGGCTAAGTGAGTGGGCAAAAATTTGGCAGGTGGAGTATAATGTGGGAAAATGTGAGGTTATCCACTTTGGTAGGAAAAATCAAAATGGAAATTATAATTTAAATGGGAAGAGGTTACACAATGCTGAGGTACAGAGGGATCTGGGGTCCATGTACATGAAACGCAAAAAGTTACCATGCAAGTACCGAAGTAATTAGGAAGGCAAATGGAATAGAAACATAAAAAGTTAGAAAATAGGTGCAGGAGTAGGCCATTCGGCCCTTCGAGCCTGCACCACCATTCAATAAGATCATGGCTTTTATTGGCCCTTATTCAAGGGGGATGGAATATAAAAGTAGGGAAGTCCTGCTCCAACTGTTGTAGAGACCACACCTGGAGTACAGCATGCAGTTTTGGTCTCCTTATTTAAGGAAGAATATACTTGCATTGGAAGCAGTTCAGAGCAGGTTCACTAGGTTGATTCTGTCATGTATGTACATGCTGTTTCTAACCACCAGATGGTGTCATTGTTGGAGGCCACTGAGCAGCACGCACATAGAAACATAGAAACATAGAAAATAGGTGCAGGAGCAGGCCATTCAGCCCTTCTAGCCTGCACCGCCATTCAATGAGTTCATGGCTGAACATGAAACTTCAGTACCCCCTTCCTGCTTTCTCGCCATAACCCTTGATCCCCCGAGTAGTAAGGACTTCATCTAACTCCCTTTTGAATATATTTAGTGAATTGGCCTCAACTACTTTCTGTGGTAGAGAATTCCACAGGTTCACCACTCTCTGGGTGAAGAAGTTTCTCCTCATCTCGGTCCTAAATGGCTTACCCCTTATCCTCAGACTGTGACCCCTGGTTCTGGACTTCCCCAACATTGGGAACATTCTTTCTGCATCTAACCTGTCTAAACCCGTCAGAATTTTAAACGTTTCTATGAGGTCCCCTCTCATTCTTCTGAACTCCAGTGAATACAAGCCCAATTGATCCAATCTTTCTTGATAGGTCAGTCCCGCCATCCCGGGAATCAGTCTGGTGAACCTTCGCTGCACTCCCTCAATAGCAAGAATGTCCTTCCTCAAGTTAGGAGACCAAAACTGTACACAATACTCCAGGTGTGGCCTCACCAAGGCCCTGTACAACTGTAGCAACACCTCCCTGCCCCTGTATTCAAATCCCCTCGCTATGAAGGCCAACATGCCATTTGCCCTCCCAACCGCCCGCTGTACCTGCATGCCAACCTTCAATGACTGATGTACCATGACACCCAGGTCTCGTTGCACCTTCCCTTTTCCTAATCTGTCACCATTCAGATAATAGTCTGTCTCTCTGTTTTTACCACCAAAGTGGATAACCTCACATTTATCCACATTATACTTCATCTGCCATGCATTTGCCCACTCACCTAACCTATCCAAGTCACTCTGCAGCCTAATAGCATCCTCCTCGCAGCTCACACTGCCACCCAACTTAGTATCATCCGCAAATTTGGAGATACTGCATTTAATCCCCTCGTCTAAATCATTAATGTACAATGTAAACAGCTGGGGCCCCAGCACAGAACCTTGCGGCACTCCACTAGTCACTGCCTGCCATTCTGAAAAGTACCCGTTTACTCCTACTCTTTGCTTCCTGTCTGACAACCAGTTCTCAATCCACGTCAGCACACTACCCCCAATCCCATGTGCTTTAACTTTGCACATTAATCTCTTGTGTGGTGCTGCTCTGGTATAAAAGGCCAGCCATTTTGTGAGTCAGGCAGTTTTGGACTAAATAAAGCAGAATAAAGGTTGTACCTTGCTTTATTAAACAGTACTCAGTTTGAACCTTTATTGCACACACAATATTTGGCGACGAGAATACAAGAACCTTTGTTTGCAAAATGAGCACGATTGGATTTTTAGAGCGATTTGTGGAGGGAGAAGATTGGGCAGACTTTGTGAGCCATTTGAACCAGTACTTCGTGGCCAACAAAATGAAGGGGGTCGACGATGCAGATCGGCGCCGGGCCGTGTTCCTTACTGTGTGCGGTTCAAAAGTCTACAATCTGATAAAGAATCTACTCATGCCTAGTAATCCAACAGAGAAAACGTACGAGGAGTTGTGTACATTGGTACGGGAGCACCTCAAGCCAGACGACGGCATCATCATCTCGAGATTCGGGTTTTATACACACGTTCGATTGGAGGGCCAGAGCGCGGCGGAATTCTTTGCCGACCTGAGACGTCTAGCGGGGCCATGCAAGTTCAGGACAGCGTTGGCAGACATGCTGCGGGACTTCTTTGTTATCGGTATCAACCACGAGGTGATCCTGCGCAAACTTCTGGCGGTGGAGGAGTTGGATTTAAAAAGGGCCATCCAGATCGCTCAATCATGTATGACGACGGACAGGTGACTAAAGCAAATATCGGTGAAGAACCGAACCTCGGTAAGTACTGCAAATGCGATTGATTTGACGTTTGGCAGAACGGCACATGACCAGGCCTATCCGGCTGTGTTCACGAAACCTGTGGCTGTCCAAAGTCCTCCAGCGGGAATGTATCCGACTTCTCCGTGTTGGCATTGTGGGGGAAATCATCAGCACCAGCAGTGCCGATTTAAGCAATATAGTTGCAAAGGCTGTCTGAGAGTGGGGCATCTCCAGCACAAGTGTCTGCAGATGAGCAAGCGTGCTGCGACGCACCACGTGGCGGTTGATGTTAGACTAGTTTTGGACTGTGACGCATTGTCATATGGAATTGGTTGCATGTTACAACAAGCCAATGAGTCGGGGAAACTTCAACCTGTTATGTATGCATCCAAAAGTTTGTCTAAAGCAGAAAAAAAAGCTTTAGCGTGTGTGTACGGTGTTAAAAAGATGCATCAATACCTGTTCGGTCTGAGGTTTGAATTAGAGATTGATCACAAGCCGCTCATTTCGTTGTTTTCCGAGAGCAAAGGTATCAATAATAACGCTTCATCCCGTATCCAAAGGTGGGCGCTGACATTATCTGCCTATGATTATGTAATTCGCCACAGACCTGGCACAGAGAATTGTGCCGATGCTTTGACCCAGTTGCCGTTGCCCACACTGGAGGTGGAAATGCCACAACCGGTGGATCTAATGTTAATCATGGATGTTTTTGAGAGTGAAGGTACCCCTGTCACGGCTCAACAAGTTAAGACCTGGACCAGCCAGGACCCAATATTAACGGTGGTAAAGGGTTGCATCCTCAAAGGGGACTGGTCTGCCATACCTAAGCAAATGTGCGAGGAGGCCAAACCGTACATTCGTTGCTAGGACGAACTGTCTATTCAAGCAGATTGCATATTGTGGGGCAATTGAGTTGTAATGCCTAAGAAAGGGAGAGAGAAGTTTGTGCGTGAGTTACACAGCACACATCGTGGTATAATGATGATGAAGGCCATCGCCAGATCCCACGTATGGTGGCCAGGAATTGATTCTGAGCTTGAAGCATACGTGCATCAGTGCAACACTTGCATGCAGCTCAGCAAAGCACCAGTGGAGTCGCTGCTGAGTCTGTGGTCATGGCCATCCAAACCTTGGTCCAGGATCCATGTAGATTTTGCAGGTCCCTTCCTGGGCAAGATGTTTTTAGTGATGGTGGATACTTATTCGAAGTGGATAGAATGCATAATCATGTCATCCAGTACGTCCACGGCAACCATAGAGAATCTCAATGTCATGTTCGCGACATATGGTCTACATGACATAATGGGTCATGCTTCACCAGTCAGGAGTTTCAGGAGTTTGTAAAACTTACCGGCATAAAACATGTAAGGTCAGCATCCAACGGGCAAGCAGAACGTGCAGTACAAATTATCAAGCAAAGCCTGAGGAGAGTAACCCAAGGGTCACTGCAGACCCGCTTGTCCTGTATACTGCTGAGTTACAGGACAAGACCCCACACACTCACAGGGGTCTCGCCTGCTGAACTCATGATGAAAAGAGGTCTTAAGACCAAGTTATCTCTTGTACACCCGGATTTAAGTAATCATGTTGAATAGAGAAGACAGAGTCAACAAGGATACCACGATCGCGCAACTGTGTCACGCGAGATTTCTGTTAATGATCCTGTATATGTGTTGAATAATGGTCAGGGTCCCAGATGGATCGCTGGTACGGTCATGGCCAAGGAAGGCAACAGAGTATTTGTTATTAAGCTCAAGATGGGAAAACTTGCAGGAAACACATGGATCAAACAAAGCTGTGGCACACAGATGAGCCAGAGCAGTTGGACAAAGAAACTGTCGACGACCAATCAACTTACCAGCAGCCTTCAGTGGACTCAAGGGTCATCGGTGAACCCAGAATTTCCATCACGGACTTGTTCAATAAAAATGGACTTGCAAATCCTGACATGGCCACTGCCACCCCCAACAAGTCAGCCATCCAGCCACCAGCCACAACAGTCTCCACACACTCACCCAAGGCCGGAATCGAACTGAGACGGTCAAACCGGGAGCGTAAAGCACCAGACCATCTCAACCTGTGAAAGACTGTGATAAGATCTCAGAGGAGGGTATTGTCATGTATGTACATTCTGTTTGTAGCCACCAGATGGTGTCATTGTTGGAGACCACTGAGCAGCATGCACATGGTGCTGCTCTGGTATAAAAGGCCAGCCATTTTGTGAGTCAGGCACTTTGGGCCAAAATAAAGCAGAAGCAAGATTGTACCTTGCTTAGTTAAACAGTACTCAGTTTGTACCTTTATTGCATAGATAAAAGATCCCTGAGATGAAGGGATTGTCTTATGAAGAAAGGATGGGCCTATATTCATTGGAGTTTAGAAAAATGAGATGTGATCTTATTGAAACGTATAAGATTCTGAAGGGGCTTGACCAAGTAGATGCAGAGAGGATGTTTCCTCTCATGGCAAATCTAGAACTAGAGGGCATAGTTTCAGAATAAGGGGTCGCCCATTTAAAATGGAAATGAGGAGGAATTTCTTTTCTCAGAGGTTCATGAATCTTTGGAATTCTCTACCCCAGAGAGCTATGGAGGCTGGGTCATTGAATATATTTAAGGTGGAGATAGACAGATTTTTGAATGATAAGGTAATAACGGGTTATCGGGAGTGGGCAGGGAAGTGGAGCTGAGTCCATGATCAGATCAGCCATGATCTTATTGAATGGCGGAGCAGGCTCGAGAGGCCAAATGGCCGACTCCTGCTCCTATTTCTTATGTTCTTATGTTCTTATTCCATGACGTCATTCAAAGAAGGTGTCGGGGCCAACATTTCTTCCTCATCCAACACCACCAAAAACTGGTCATTCATCTAATTCTCTGTTTTTTGGGGAGATCTTGCTGTGTGCAGATTGGCTGCCACATTTCTCTCCATCACCACAGCATGTGCACATCATAAAGTGATGGATTCATGAAGTGTTGGAGCATTTTGAAAGGCCTGATGAGATAATCGAATCTCTTTCCTCCTTTCTTTCTGTGAGCTTCACCACCAGGACCCGGGCTGGCTGCAGTCAGTAACCATACGCTGTGTCCACGGTCAAAAGATTCCAAGGGCAAAGGTCAAAGCCTTTGTACTTAGGTAACCTGCGCAATAGGACACTGCTGTAGTGAGCACAAATCAACTCTGAAATAAGTCAGTGATGGCATGGAAGTGAGAGGTTGAAAGATACTCCTAAAAACCTGTGACATGAACAATGGAGTATAATCGTCAGCTCATTCAGGGCACACATACCCAACTCCAATTACATCCATTTTTCTCAGCCTTGTTTCCTCTTTTGAAGCCAATAAATAAATTACTAATTGAGTGTGCAGAAGGAAGCTGTTGCTTCAAACGTTCTTGCGAAGCAGTAACTGGTGTTTGTGTAGACTTTTAGCCGAGAAATTGGCCTCCTTAGCGCCTCGCTCAATCACCTCCAGGGGGCGATAACGGGGCGCTAATCATTTAATGACCGGGCGCGGCGAGAAGATCGACTCCCGGCATATTCGGCGGTACGGCATTGCACCCGACCTCCTTCGTTTGGAGTTCGTGGCGTCATCGATGCGTGCATCGGGGTAGCGCGCCGGACCCGAACTTCAGTTCCACCCCCTGCAGCATCGCCGGGCAAAAACACCGACAGCTGCAGGAGGCGTTGATCGGGAGGCCGGGTGCCTCAGTGGCAATGATTAAAGGCGAGGTGGCCGAGGTAAGTAGGGAAAAATGTTCATACCTCTCTGATTTTTCCAGATCTTCTTTGCCCGCGATCGATCAGCCCGGTGCTCTCCTTCACGGCAAACGAGCCAAAGGTGGGCAGGGGAAACGTTACAAGGACACACTCAAAGCCTCCCTGATAAAGTGCAACATCCCCACTGACACCTGGAAGTCCCTGGCCAAAGACCGCCCAAAGTGGAGGAAGTGCATCCGGGAGGGTGTTGAGCACCTCGAGTCTCATCGCCGAGAGCATGCAGAAATCGAGCGCAGGTAGTGGAAAGAGCGTGTGGCAAACCTGTCCCACCCACCCCTTCCCTCAACGACTATCTGTCCCACCTGTGACAGGGACTGTGGTTCTCGTATTGGACTGTTCAGCCACCCAAGGACTCATTTTAAGAGTGGAAGCAAGTCTTCCTCGATTCCGAGGGACTGCCTATGATGATGATGATGATAACGCTGCTGCAGTGCATCGGGCTGGTCGGGCCGATCGCGGCTGCCGCTGGGGAGCAGGTCAGTGTTTATTTTGCAGAGCCTGCAGCGATGGCCCTTCCCTTTAAGGGAGGGAAGGAACCTCGGAACGCAGCAGTGTTGAATGGCCCATTGTGCAGTGCTGCTCACCGACCGCCCTGCCAGCTGCCTCTTGCGCTCCAGCAAAGAAGGGGAACACCTGATTTAGTGCTCCACTTCTTTCCTGGAGCGCAGACCCCGAAATTTTTAAAAGTTAGAAAACAGGATCACTTGGCGGTAATTTTTCCAACTTTTAACACCCCAAATGGGGCGCTCCCCAATTTTTCCCCAATAGTGTCATAAATCACCCCAAAGTCTTCCTGTATGCCAAAATGAACAGCAAGCTGGAATAGAAGAGTTAGGGGAGGTGACCGAAGTGGTAGTGAGGAGGTTCTTGATAGTGGAGAGGGGTACCAGGGACAGAGTTCTGGAGTGTGAGCGGAACACAGCTCAAAGCTCTGCCACTGAAAGTGATGCCAAGGATGGTCGAGGCGGGCGAGCTGGGCCGGCACACTGGAATGTAGAGCTGGAGAAGGGAACAGGGCTGTGGAGGGAAAGACTGTGGAGAGATCTGTAAACAAGGATGAGGATTTTCAACTGAACAGCATGATTAGCCAATGGGGAAGGGAAGGCCAGGAATGAGAAGGAAATGAGGAGGAATTTCTTCTCTCAGAGGGTGGTGAATCTTTGGAATTCTCTGCCCCAGAGAGCTGTGGAGGCTGGGTCATTGGATATATTTAAGGTGGAGATAGACTGATTTCTGAATGCTGAGGAGTCAAGTGTTATATATGTATACTACAGATATACTCTCGTGTAGTCACTGTATGTTGCATAAGATGGAGACTTGTTACCTGATGTACTGTCAATAAGGTTTACATTGTGTATGTACAATGCTGGCACCACTAGAGGGTGCAACTGGTGGAGACCAGGGTTTCCTGCCAAGGTGGCAGGGGCTATATAAAAGGGGAGCCACTATGTGGCTGCCTCACTCTGGAGTTACGAATAAAGGACAAGGTCACTACAGTTTGAGTACAACACATTGTCTCGTGGAGTCATTCATAAGTACATTACAGACATAACATCAAGAGTTATGGGGAGTGAACATAAGAACATAAGAATTAGGAACAGGATTAGGCCATCTAGCCCCTCGAGCCTGCTCTGCCATTCAACAAGATCATGGCTGATCTGGCCGTGGACTCAGCTCCACTTACCTGCCCGCTCCCCATAACCCTTAATTCCCTTATTGGTTAAAAATCTATCTATCTGTGATTTGAATACATTCAATGAGCTAGCCTCAACTGCTTCCTTGGGCAGAGAATTCCACAGATTCATAACTCTCTGGGAGAAGAAATTCCTTCTCAACTCGGTTTTAAATTGGTTCCCCCGTATTTTGAGGCTGTGCCCCCTAGTTCTAGTCTCCCCGACCAGTGGAAACAACCTCTCTGCCTCTATCTTCTCTATCCCTTTCATTATTTTAAATGTTTCTAGAAGATCACCCCTCATCCTTCTGAACTCCAATGAGTAAAGACCCAGTCTACTCAATCTATCATCATAAGATAACCCCCTCATCTCTGGAATCAGCCTAGTGAATCTCTGTACCCCCTCCAAAGCTAGTATATCCTTCCTTAAGTAAGGTGACCAAAACTGCACGTAGTACTCCAGGTGCGGCCTCACCAATACCCTGTACAGTTGCAGCAGGACCTCCCTGCTTTTGTACTCCATCCCTCTCGCAATGAAGGCCAACATTCCATTCGCCTTCCTGATTACCTGCTTTACCTGCAAACTAACTTTTTGGGATTCATGCACAAGGACCCCCAGGTTGTAATTTCTCCCCATTCAAATAATATTCCCTTTTACTGTTTTTCTTTCCAAGGTGGATGACCTCACATTTTCTGACATTGTATTCCATCTGCCAAACCTTAGCCCATTCGCTTAACCTATCTAAATCTCTTTGCAGCCTCTCTGTGTCCTCTACACAACCCGCTTTCCCACTAATCTTTGTGTCATCTGCAAATTTTGTTACACTACACTCTGTCCCCTCTTCCAGGTCATCTATGTATATTGTAAACAGTTGTGGTCCCAGCACCGATCCCTGTGGCACATCACTAACCACCGATTTCCAACCTGAAAAGGACCCATTTATCCCGACTCTCTGCTTTCTGTTAGCCAGCCAATTCTCTATCCATGCTAATACATTTCCTTTGACTCCGCATACCTTTATCTTCTGCAGTAACCTTTAGTATGGCACCTTATCGAATGCCTTTTGGAAATCTAAATACACCACATCCATTGGTACACCTCTATTCACCATGCTCGTTATATCCTCAAAAAATTCCAGTAAATTAGTTAAACATGATTTCCCCTTCATGAATCCATGTTGCGTCTGCTTGATTGCACTATTCCTGTCTAGATGTCACGCTATTTCTTCTTTAATGATAGCTTCAAGCATTTTCCCCACTACAGATGTTAAACTAACCAGCCTATAGTTATCTACCTTTTGTCTGCCCCCTTTTTTAAACAGAGGCGTTACATTAGCTGTTTTCCAATCCACTGATACCTCCCCAGAGTCCAGAGAATTTTGGTAGATTATAACGGATGCATCTGCTATAACTTCCACCATCTCTTTTAATACGCTGGGATGCATTTCATCAGGACCAGGGGACTTGTCTACCTTGAGTCCCATTAGCCTGTCCAGCACTACCCCCCTAGTGATAGTGATTATCTCAAGGTCCTCCCTTCCCACATTTCCGTGACCAGCAATTTTTGGCATGGTTTTTGTGTCTCCCACTGTGAAGACCGAAGCAAAATAATTGTTTAAGGTTTCAGCCATTTCCACATTTCCCATTATTAAATCCCCCTTCTCATCTTCTAAGGGACCAACATTTACTTTAGTCACTCTTTTCCGTTTTATATATCGGTAGAAGCTTTTACTATCTGTTTTTATGTTTTGCACAAGTTTACTTTCGTAATCTATCTTTCCTTTCTTTATTGCTTTCTTAGTCATTCTTTGCTGTCATTTAAAATTTTCCCAACCTTCTAGTTTCCCACTAACCTTGGCCACCTTATACGCATTGGTTTTTAATTTGATACTCTCCTTTATTTCCTTGGTTATCCATGGCTGGTTATCCCTTCTCTTACTGCCCTCCTTTTTCACTGGAATATATTTTTGTTGAGCACTATGAAAGAGCTCCTTAAAAGTCCTCCACTGTTCCTCAATTGTGCCACCGTTTAGTCTGTGTTCCCAGTCTACTTTAGCCAACTCTGCCCTCATCCCACTGTGGTCCCCTTTGTTCAAGCATAATACACTTGTTTGAGACACTACTTCCTCACCCTCAATCTGTATTACAAATTCAACCATACAGTGATCACTCATTCCGAGAGGATATTTCACTAGAAGATCGTTTATTATTCCTGTCTCATTACACAGGACCAGATCTAAGATAGCTTGCTCCTTTGTAGGTTCTGTAACATACTGTTCTAAAAAACAATCCCGTATGCATTCTATGAATTCCTCCTCCAGGCTACCCCGTGTGATTTGATTTGACCAATCGATATGTTGGTTAAAATCCCCCATGATTACTGCCGTTCCTTTTTCACATGCCTTCATTATTCCCTTGATTATTTCCCGCCCCACCGTGAAGTTATTATTTGGGGACCTATAAACTACGCCCACCAGTGACTTTTTCCCCTTACTATTTCTAATCTCCACCCACAATGATTCAACATTTTGTTCATTAGAGCCAATATCATCTCTCACAACTGCCCTGATATCATCCGTTATTAACAGAGCTACCCACCTCCTTTCCTTCTTGTCTATCTTTCCGAATTGTCAGATACCCCTGTATGTTTAATTCCCAGTCTTGGCCATCCTGCAACCACGTTTCTGTAATGGCCACCAAATCATACCCATTTGTAATGATTTGTGCCGTCAACTCATTTACTTTATTTTGAATGCTGCGTGCGTTTAGGTAGAGTGTTTTAATACTAGTTTTTAAACCATGATTTTTAGTTTTGACCCCTCCTGCAGCCCCTTTATATTCATACATATTGTCCCTTCCTATCACCTTGTGGTTTACACTTACCCCAGTGCTACTCTGCTCTGTTGCCTCCTGCCTTTTGCATTCTTTCTTGGGGTCCTGCTCATCTGAGCTCTCACCCACTCTAACTAGCTCAGAGCCCTCTCCTGGGTTCCGAATACTCCTCGCATTGAGGCTCCGAGCTTTCAGGCTTGCCTTTTTATTCTACTTTGACCCTTTAGAATTTTGCTGTGCAGTGGCCCTTTTTGTTTTTTGCCTTGGGTTTCTCTGCCCTCCACTTTTACTCATCTCCTTTCTGTCTTTTGCTTCTGTCTCCATTTTGTTTCCCTCTATCTCACTGCATTGGTTCCCACCCTGTTGCCATATTAGTTTAACTCCTCCCCAACAGCACTGGCAAACACTCCCCCGAGGACATTGGTTCCGGTCCTGCCTAGGTGCAGACCATCCGGTTTGTACTGGCCCCACCTCCCCCAGAACCGGTTCCAATGCCCCAGGAATTTGAATCCCTCCCTGCTGCACCACTGCTCAAGCCACGTATTCATCTGTGAGCTATCCTGCGATTCCGACTCTGACTAACTCGTGGCACTGGTAGCAATCCTGAGATTACTACTTTTGAGGTCCTACTTTTTAATTTAGCTCCTAGCTCCTTAAATTCGTCTTGTAGGACCTCATCCTTTTTTTTACCTATATCGTTGGTACCAATGTGCACCACGACAACTGGCTGTTCACCCTCCCTTTTCAGAATGTCCTGCACCCGCTCCGAGATATCCTTGAACCTTGCACCAGGGAGGCAACATATCATCCTGGAGTCTCGGTTGCGGCTGCAGAAACGCCTATCTATTCCCCTTACAATTCCCCTTACAATTGAATCCCCTATCACTATCGCAGGGAAGTGGAGCTGAGTCCAGGATCAGATCAGCTATGATCTTATTAAATGGCGGAGCAGGCTCGAGGGACCAGGTGGCCTATTCCTGTTCCTATTTCTTCTGTTCTTATGTTCTTGTGTACTTCATGTGGGACAGCATAGTGGAATTTTGGATCGCCTGGAGATTGTGTAGGGTGGAACGCAGGAGAAATCAACCCTTGGGTGACCAGGTTAGCTCAGGGTCAAAGAGAATGTTGTGCACTGTCGTATTTTGCCTGAGCAAGTGATGGAGGGGGAAGGGGATGGAATCGAAAGCCAGGGTGCAGAGTTGTTGGCAGGAACCGAAGAAACCACGGCTGATCTTGCTTGCGCTAAGTTGCAGCGGGATCTGGCCCATGCCGCAGCGCATTCACTTCTGTTAAGTCTTGGATAAAGAGTCAGACTAGATACTGCAAGCTGAAAGTAAGTGTGACCGTAGACCTTTATTACAAATCTCAGAGAGTCTCTCCAGTCTGTGAGGCCTCCTAATATACAGGTGCTCCCAAGGGATTGGAATTACAGGTTTACATACATAACAACACTCCCCCCCACCGCCCCCCAAAGTCAATAGTGTAATTATTTATAATGTGAGTCGATCTGGGCCTTCCTTTACCTGGTTGATTGTCTCGGTGCAAATGCTCGTGTTGGTGAGTTTTTTGTTGGGTCCTCGCTGGGCTGCTGCGCAGCTGGCCTTACTGGGCTGCTGCGGGTGATGGGTTCTGCTTCAGTTACCACTTGTGTGTGTGTTGGAGGGTCGAAAAAGGTAGAGTCTATTGTGGGTTGTTCTGGAAAGTCGGTAAATCTGAGTTTGGTTTGGTTTCAGTGTTTTCTGCAGGTGAGTCCATTTGCCAGGTTGACCACAAACACCCTACTCCCCTCTTTGGCCAAAACAGTGCCAGCAATCCACTTGGGACCTTGTCCATAGTTCAATACAAATACAGGATCATTTACTTCAATTTCACGTGACACATTTGCGCGATCATGATATGTATTCTGTTGAAACCGCTTGCTCTCTACCTGTTTGTGTAGGTCAGGGTGCACTAATGAGAGCCTTGTCTTAAGTGTCCTTTTCATGAGCAGTTCAGCGGGAGGGACCCTGGTGAGCGAGTGGAGTCTTGTGCGGTAACTAACCAGGACTCGGGATAAGCGACTCTGCAGTGAGCCTTAAGTTACCTTTTTCAAGCTCTGCTTGATTATTTGAACTGCTCGTTCTGCCTGAACGTTGGACGATGGTTTAAACGGGGCAGACGTGACATGTTTGACCCCATTGCAGGTCATGAATTCCTTGAATTTGGCACTGGTAAAGCACGGTCCATTGTCACTTACAAGGACATCAGGCAGGTTGTGCGTGGCAAACATGGCCCGTAGGCTTTCAGGCAGAGGACGTGCTTGCCGACATTATCGCCCATTCAATCCACATGGAGCACGCATCTACAACCACTAAAAACATTTTTCCTAAGAATGGGCCTGCATAAGAACATAAGAACATAAGAATTAGGAACAGGAGTAGGCCATCTAGCCCCTCGAGCCTGCTCCGCCATTCAATAAGATCATGGCTGATCTGGCCGTGGACTCAGCTCCACTTACCCGCCCTCTCCCCGTAACCCTTAATTCCCTTATTGGTTAAAAATCTATCTATCTGTGACTTGAATACATTCAATGAGCTAGCCTCAACTGCTTCCTTGGGCAGAGAATTCCATAGTCGACATGAACCCTAGATCATGGTTTGGAGGGCCAGGACCATAAACTTAGTGGTGCTTCCCTGGGTGCATTGCTTAACTGGGAACATGTATTACATTTGTGCACACAGGACTCTAAGTCTGCATCGATACCGGGCCACCACACGTGAGCTCTGGCTATCGCTTTCATCATTACAATGCCTAGGTGGGTGCTGTGGAAATCACTAATGAAAGTGTCCCTGCCCTTTTTTGGCACAACTACCCGATTACCCCATAGGAGGCAGTCTGCCTGTATAGACATTTCATCTTTGCGCCGTTGGTACGGCTTTATTTCTTCCTACATCTCTAACGGGATACTAGACCAACTCCCGTGGAGCACACAGTTTTTTTACTAAGGACAGTAAGGGGTCCTGACTCGTCCAGGTTCTAATCTGTCGGGCAGTAACAGGTGATTGCTCACCCTCGAAGCTTTCATTACCATAACTAAATCTGCAGGCTGTGCCATCTCCACCCCGGTGATGGGCAATGGCAGCCTACTGAGAGTATCGGCACAGTTTTCTGTGCCTGGCCTGTGGCGGATGGCATAGTTGTATGCAGACAACGTGAGCACCCATCTCATATTTATCAGAAAAAATGAATATAAGCAGCTTATGGTTAGTTTCCAATTCAAATTTGAGCCCGAACAGATATTGATGCATTTTCTTTACCCCGTAAACACATGCTAACGCTTCTTTTTCGATTATACTGTAGGCCTTCTCGGCCTTAGACAGACTTCTGGATGCATAAGTAACCGGTTGCAATTTCCCAAATTCATTAGCTTGTTGCAATACACACTTGACCCCGTCCGACGACGCATCACATACTAGTACCAAACGCTTACATGGATCATACAACACAAGCAATTTGTTTGAACGTAACAGCTTCCTAGCTTTCTCAAAGGCATTTTATTGGCCTTTACCCCATACCCATTCATCTCCTTTATGCAGTAAGGAGTGCAGGGGTTCTAACGATGTGCTAAGACCCCGTAAGATGTTAACAAAATAGTTCAGGAATCCTAGAAACGGCCGCAGCTCCGTCATGCTCGGTGCGTTTTTGATTGCCTCCGTCTTCGAATTGGTGGGCCTGATGCCATCCGCCGCGATTCTTCTCCACAGGAACTCCACTTCAGGCACCAGGAAAATGCACTTCGAGCGTTTTAACCTGAGCCCCATGCAATTAAGCCGACTAAGAACCTCCTCGAGGTTCTGCAGATGCTCGACGGTGTTCCGACCTGTAACCAAGATGTTGTCCTGGAAGACCACGGTGCACGGGACCAACTTCAGCAAGCTTTCCATGTTCCTCTGGAATATCGCCGTGGCTGATCGAATCCCAAATGGGCATCTGTTGTAAACGAAAAGACCTTTGTGCGTGTTGATGCAGGTGAGGCCTTTCAAAAACTCCTCCAGCTCCTGCGTAATGTAGGCCGAGGTCAAGTCCAGCTTCGTGAATGTTTTCCCTCCCACCAGTGTCGCAAATAGGTCATCTGCCTTTGGTAGCAGGTATTGATCCTGCAGTGAGAAGTGATTGATAGTTACTTTGTAATCACCACAGATTCTGATGGTGCCGTCTCCCTTGAGGACTGGAACAATTGGACTGGCCCACTTATTGAATTCGATCAGCGAAATGATGCCCTCTCGTTGCAGCCTGTCCAGCTCGATCTCCACCCTCTCTCTCATCAAGTAAGGTACCGCTCTCGCCTTGTGCTGGATGGGTCGCGCGCCCAGAATCAAATGGATCTGCACTTTTGCTCCTTGGAACTTCCCGATGCCTGGTTTGAACTGCGAGGGGGATTTGCTTAGGACACATGAGGTGTCGTCGACGGATGAAAGTGCTCGGACATCGTCCCAGTTCCAATGTATCTTTCCCAGCCAGCTCCTGCCGAACAGTGTGGGGCCATTGACCAGTACCACCCAGAGTGGTAAATCGTGCACCACTCCATCGTAGGAGACCTTTACGGTAGCACTGCCAATTACAGGAATCAGTTCCTTTGTGTACTTTCTAAGTTTGGTACGAATGGGAGTCAGGACTGGCCTTGAGGCCTTGTTGCACCACAACTTATCGAAAGTCTTTTTACTTGCGCCCGTGTCCAGCTCCATGGACACCGGGAGTCCATTTAATCCAACCTTCAGCATTATCGGGAGACACTTTGTGGTAAATGTGTGCACCCTATATACCTCTGCCTCCTCGGTCTGAGGCTCTGGTTCATCATCATCCACCGTGGATCTGTCCTCCTCTGCAACATGTTGTTTTGCAGGATTAGCAGGGTTTGCAGCTCGCCTGCACATACGTTGGAGGTGTCCCATTGTTCCACAGCCCTTGCAAGTGTATCCTTTGAGGCCGCATGAATAGAATCGATGATCACCCCTGCAGCGCCAACAAGGTGTTAATTGCCTTGTATTCACCACCTTTGATGGCTAACTCTGAATCATCTGCGGACATGCAGCTACAGGCCTGTAAGTCCTGCCATGTACATTTCGATTCAAAAACGTTACTTTGTTCACAGTATTTGCAGCAGCACTAGTGTACTGAGAAATTTGTTTGGTATTGTCACTGGTGGAGATAAATGCCTGGACTATCTCTATGGCTTTACTCAAGGTTGGGGTCTCTACAGTCAAAAGTTCGCGAAATATTACTTCATGACCATTGCCAAGTACAAAGAAATCCCTGAGCATATGCTCCAAGTGTCCTTCAAATTTGCAATGTCCTGCAAGGTGCCTTAGCTTGGCGACGCAGCCTGCCACATCCTGGCCTTCAGACCTCTTGTACATGAAGAACCGATGCCTCGCCATCAGAATGCTTTCCTTCGGGTTTAGATGTTCCCAGAACAATGTGCACAACTCATCGTACAACTTGTCTGTGAGTTTTGCTGGAGCGAGCAGGTTGTTCATGAGGCCGTATGTTGGTACCTCGCAAACGGTGAGGAGAATCGCCCTTCGTTTGGCAGCGTTCCCTTCTCCTTCCAGCTCGTTGGCCACGAAGTATTGGTCAAGTCGCTCCGTGAAGGTTTTCCAATCATCTCCCTCCGAAAATTTCTCCAGGATGCCCACAGTTCTCTGCATTGTTGCGTTGGGTTTCGTCATCTATGTCTCGTCGCCCGTTGTTAAGTCTTGGATAAAGAGTCAGACTAGATACTGCAAGCTCAAATTAAGTGTGACCGTAGTCCTTTATTACAGATCTCACAGTGCCTCTACAGCCTGTGAGGTCTCCTTGTATACAAGTGCTCCCAAGGGATTGTGGGATCCCTTGGGACTCCAGGGGATAAGCCCTCTGGTGGTTAGATATGGTAATTACAGGTTTACATACATAACAAATTCATTGATCTGGATTACTGTGAATGCTGTCACTCCCCATTTGGCTACATTAGTGGGCCACCCCGACGTGTGTGAGAACACCACCGCAGGTCGAAGCTATAAATAGAGCTGGAGCGCCAGTCCATGGAACATTGTGGGTGAAGGTGCGGCGAATGAGGGTACGGGGCCTAGAGGAGCTGAGGGCCCAGGGGCAGCACGAGCCAGCCCACACTGCGATATATGTGCGCGCTAGGTTCGTGCAGCAGAGCAGGTCTCCAGTCGTCCTGGTTCAACCCTTGCCACTGGATAAAGGCCTAGCTCTGTCAAGCCCGTGTGGTGGCTGATGTTAAAAAAATCCACGCACAGGCATCTTCCACCCCCTCAATTGGAGTTCAGGACTGGAACATCGGGTCCTTCATCGAAACTCCTGTGAACTCTTGTGGAAGCAAGTCATCCTCGTTCAAGGGGCCGCCTACGATGATGATGACATTAGCTTGGTGTCACCGGACAGCGTTTCTTCCACATATTATCCCATTCGGCTCCCCACTGCGAAGGCTGTGTCCAATCCGGATAGTTATTTTGCCCGAGTTCCATGGGGTTGCTGGTTGCTGTGGGATCAGACATCAGTAAGAGCTCACAACTTCAAGAGAAGACGAGGAAGAAAACTGGAAAATTTCCGAAACAACCTCTCCTCAACTGACAATTGGTCTTTGTGTGGAAAGAAGGATTCTGTCATGATGGACGCTGTTGAGTTGGTCCAAAAGACAATGAAGGATGATTAGATCCAGCTAAAAGGCCTGTTGCGGTACATAGCAGGAATTTCAGGCAATACAGGACACAGCGCAGTAGAAACATGATCGCCATCGGACTGGTTGGAGGTGGGGTAGTTCCTGCTCTAACTGTTCTCTGACTTGTGTTGTGTGAGGGAAGGAACTGGATTCAAACATCAGAACCCGCCATGGGTAGCACTCTCGCCTGAGTCGGTAGGTTGTTGGGTCAAGTCTCACTCCAGGGACTTGGGCACAATTTTATGCTGACACCTCAGTGCAGTACTCATGGAATCATAGAATCATAGAAATGCAAGGAGGCCATTTCGGCCCATCGTGTCCATGCTGGTTGACAAAGAGCTACCCAGCCTAATCCCACTTTCCAGCACTTGGTCCTTAGCCCTGTAGGCTACAGCTCTAAATGCACATCCAAGTACTTTTTAAATGTGGTGAGAGTTTCTGCCTCTACCACCCTTTCAGGCAGTGAGTTCCAGACCCCCACCACCCTCTGGGTGAATAAATTTCCCCTCAAATCCCCTTTAAACCTCCTACCAATTACTTTAAATCTATGCCCGCTGGTTGTTGACCCCTCTGCTAAGGGAAATAGGTCCTTCCTAACCACTATATCTAGGCCCCTCATAATTTTATACACCTCAGTAAGGTGTCCCTTCAGCCTTCTCTGTTCCAAAGAAAACAAATCCAGGCTATCCAATCTTTCCTCATAGCTAAAATTCTTCAGTCCGGGCAACATCCTCGTAAATCTCCTCTGTACCCTCTCCAGTGCAATCACATCTTTCCTGCATTGTGGTGACCAGAACTAAGGGAGTGCTGTGCTGTCTGAGGTGCCGTCTTTCAGATGTGACATTAAACTGATGCCCCGTCTGCCCTCTCAGCTAAAAGATCCCATGGCACTATTTGAAGAAGCGCAGGACAGTTCTCCCTGGTGTCCTGGCCAATATTTATCCCTCAAACCACGCCATTGAAAACAGATTACCCGATCATTTATCACATTGCTGTTTGTAGGAGCTTGCTGGGCGCAAATTGGCTGCCGCATTTCCTACATTACAACAGTGGCTACACTCCAAAAGCACTTCATTGGCTGTGAAGCACTTTGGGACGTCCTGAGGTTGTTAAAGGCGCTATATAAATGCAAGTCTTTCTTTCTATTACGTAAAGTGCTATTCCTGTTCAATATAGTTTAGCAACTCACTCCATTTCTCACATGTGAACGGAATATTGGGGCCGAAATTCAGCCATCACATAAAGGCCACTTACCGCCAGAAAGTGTGGCTGGGCGGTGGAGTCGAGCGGCCACCGACTTCCGGTCCAATGGCCGCCGCCAGCGAATTTCACCTCGGCCACTTCCGCCCCGCTGCTGCCGACCGTCCTAAGTGCGTCATCAAAGCGCACCCCGCCAATATCCCTCCAGCTCACCTCCCGCGAAATTTAGCTCCAGAAATTTATAATCCGCTGCGCGGTGCCCCCGACATCTTTTTCTGTCGGTGAGGCTTGCTTTCACTCTGAGCCACGGCAGCGCGGCTGCCCTTCATGGGGAGGGTGCACTGCGGCGGCCGCCATGTTTTGTTTTTTGCCGTCCGACTTCCCGATCGGCCGGACAATTATAGAAACATGGAAACATGGAAAATAGGTGCAGGAGTAGGCCATTCGGCCCCTAGAGCCTGCACGGCTATTCAATGAATTCATGGCTGAACATGTAACTTCAGTACCCCATTCCTGCTTTCTCGCCATACCCCTTGATTCCCCCTAGTAGTAAGGACTACATCTAACTCCTTTTTGAATATATTTAGTGAATCGGCCTCAACAACTTTCTGTGGTAGAGAATTCCACAGGTTCACCACTCTCTGGGTGAAGAAGTTTCTCCTCATCTCAGTCCTAAATGGCTTACCCCTTATCCTTAGACTGTGACCCCTGGTTCTGGACTTACCCAACATTGGGAACATTCTTCCTGCATCTAACCTGTCTAAACCCGTCAGAATTTTAAACATTTCTATGAGCTCCCCTCTCATTCTTCTGAACTCCAGTGAATACACGCCCAGTTGATCCAATCTTTCTTGATATGTCAGTCCCGCCATCCCGGGAATCTTCGCTGCACTCCCTCAATAGCAAGAATGTCCTTCCTCAAGTTAGGAGACCAAAACTGTGCACAATATTCCAGGTGTGGCCTCACCAAGGCCCTGTACAACTGTAGTAACACCTCACTGCCCCTGTACTCAAATCGCCTCGCTATGAAGGCCAACATGCTATTTGCTTTCTTAACCGCCTGCTGTACCTGCATGCCAACCTTCAATGACTGCTGTACCATGACACCCAGGTCTCGTTGCAGCTCCCCTTTTCCTAATCTGTCACCATTCAGATAATAGTCTGTCTCTCTATTTTTACCACCAAAGTGGATAACCTCACATTTATCCACATTATACTTCATCTGCCATGCATTTGCCCACTCCCCTAACCTATCCAAGTCACTCTGCAGCCACATAGCATCCTCCTCGCAGCTCACACTGCCACCCAACTTAGTGTCATCTGCAAATCTGGAGATACTACATTGAATCCCCTCGTCTAAATCATTAATGTACAATGTAAACAGCTGGAGCCCCAGCACAGAACCTTGCGGTACCCCACTAGTCACTGCCTGCCATTGTGAAAAGTACCCATTTACTCCTACTCTTTGCTTTCTATCTGCCAACCAGTTCTCAATCCATGTCAGCAAACTACCCCCAATCCAATGTGCTTTAACTTTGCACATTAATCTCCTGTGTGGGACCTTGTCGAAAGCCTTCTGAAAGTCCAAATACACCACATCAACTGGTTCTCCCTTGTCCACTCTACTGGAAACATCCTCAAAAAATTCCAGAAGATTTGTCAAGCATGATTTCCCTTTCACAAATCCATGCTGACTTGGACCTATCATATTACCTCTTTCCAAATGCGCTGCTATGACATCCTTAACAATTGATTCCATCATTTTACCATCAATTATGGCTCCGGGTTTGGCCTCTTGGGTGCCAGGCCGCTGGCCCGGCCAGGACACTTCCTGGTGGCCCAGTGGCCGAACCTCCCGAATCGCTGCTTCTCTCCCCTTTAAATGAGGCGAGAGACGTGGTGACGCAGGCGCGCACTGACATTACCGCCGCTCCGCTGCTGACTGACTGCGGCGGAGAATCCGTCCCACCTCCACTTCCGCCCCTCACCAGCATTTACTGCCGCACTTCCGCCCCTATTATGACCGACTTCCAGTCTGCTCCCAAAAAATTTGCCAAAGTGCTGAAAATGCATCAGAAGTCCACCTCGCCTGACGCGTAAAAACACCTAGAAAATGGTAGGTGGGCCAGGTTTCCGGTGGGGGTGAATTTCCACCCCCAGTGAGCATCGCTGGGCAAGTGCAAGTGTTTATTTGGTCTTTGGTCTCCGCCAGAAACTCCGTTCCCTAGCCACTGACTCCATCCCTCTCCCCAGCATCTGTCTGAGGCTGAACCAGACTGCTCGTTCCCTTGGTGTCATATTTGACCCTGAAATGAGCTTCTGGCCACATATCCGCAGCATAACTAAGTTCGCCCATTTCCACCTCCATAGCATCGCCTGCCTCCACTCCTGCCTCAGCTCATCCGCTGCTGAAGCCCTCATTCATGCCTTTGTTACCTTGGACTTGACTACTCCAATCTTGGCCTCCCACATTCTACCCTACGTAAACTTGAGGTGATCCAAAACTCGGCAGCCTGTGTCCGAACTCACACCAAGTTCCGCTCACCCATCACCCCCTGTGCTCACTGACTTACATTGACTCTCGGTTAAGCAACGCCTCGATTTCAAATTCTCATCCTTGTTTACAAATCCCTCCATGACCTCACCCCCTCCCAATCTCTGTAATCTCCTCCAACCCCACAACCCGCCGAGATGTCTGCGCTCCTCTAATTCTGCCCTCTTGAGCATCACTGATTATAATCGCTCAACCATTGGTGGCCGTGCCTTCTGTTGCCTGGGTTCCAAGCTCTGGAACTCCCTCCCTAAAGCTCTCTACCTCTCTTTCCTCCTTCAAGATGCTCCTTAAAACCTACCTCTATGACCAATCTTTTGGTCACCTGTGCTAATTTCTTCTTTTGTGGCTCGGTGTCAAATTTATTTGTTTTGTGTTTATAATACTCCTGTGAAGCACCTTGCAACATTTTGCTACATTAAAGGTGCTATATAAATACAAGTTGTTGTTGTTGTGACCGCTCGATAAGAGCAGCTTTACCTTTGGGTTCGGGTTCAGGTTCGGGTCCAGCTTTGACGCTCCCACCATGGTCGAACAGCCTGCTAGTGTTCACTGTCTCGGGCGTGACTAATGGGCGCTGAGATGAGATGCCGATGAGCGGTCAGTGAGGACTGAACAGTGCCCAGCGCCAGTCAGTGCCGTCGGGGGAGAAAATCAGCAAAGGGAAACATGAGTACTGAGAGTGGCAATCAGGCACTGAGATCGAAATTTCAGTCGGCCCTTTGAAGGATTAGTTTTCACAGCAATGAATGAGGCCGGCTCACGGTCCAAGCACAGGGAATTAGTCCCGGTCCCGGCTCCTGAATCAATTATGCAAACGAGATGCCGCCGAACAACAGCAATGCCTTCAACAGTCTGTGCCCCACACGTGTGCTCCACCGAGAGAGATCGTCTGAAGCCGGATAATCCGTGCTGGCTCCCCACGCGCTCTCGCTTTGGGCTAAGGTGAAGGACGGACTCGTCTGCCGGAGACCCGCTGACCTTCCCCTGGCAGGAGTGGGCCGTGATTTGATGAGCTGCTCTGGAGACCCTCCTGTTCAAAGGGACAGGCTCCTTGCTGCCGACCGGCCGGCCGGCCGGCCGGCAAAGGGCTTTGATCGGCTCAAGCCACCGGCAATCGGTCACTGAGATCTGAACTGCGCAATGCTCACCCTCGAATACAATCCCAAGGCCCCACAGCTGACCAAACCGAGGGCGACCTGCTTGGGATAGAAAAGAAAGAACTTGCATTCATATAGCGCCTTTCTCGGCCTCAGGACTTCCCAAAGCACTTTACAGCCAATGCAGTACGTTTTGGAGTGTAGTTACTGTTGTAATGTAGAAAGCGCCGCAGATAATTCGCGCACAGCAAGCTCCCACAACCAGCAATGTGATAAGAACATAAGAACGTAAGAAATAGGAGCAGGAGTGGCCATACGGCCCCTCGAGCCTGCTCCGCCATTTAATAAGATCGTGGCTGATCTGATCATGGACCTAGCTCCACTTCCCTGTCTGCTCCGCATAACCCTTTACTCCCTTATTGACCAAATAACCTGTTTTAGTGATGTCAGTTGAGGGGTAAATATTGATCAGGATACGGGGAAGAATTTCCCTGCTCTTCTTTGAAATAAAGCTGTGGGATCTTTTACGTCCACCTGAGAAAGCAGACATATAGAAAACGCAGCAGCCAATGGGCGCACAGCAAGGTCCCAAAGACAGCAACGTGATAAATGATCAGATAATCTGTTTTTTAGTCATGTTGTTTGAGGGATAAATGTTGGACTCCAGGGAGAAGACAGGCCCCAATACCCTGTGTCTACCGGGGCCTGCTAGGACTGTAGCCTATTGGAACACCTCAGCCTCCTTAACCCAGCCAGGACTGTTATATATGCAGACGATAGATATACTCCCTGTGTAGTCACTGTATAGTTGCATAAGATGGAGACTTGTTACCTGATATACTATCATTAAGGTTTATACTATGTATATACTATGCTGGCACCACTAGAGGGTGCAACTGCTGGAGACCGGGGTTTCCTGCCCCTGGGGCAGAGGCTGTCCACCAGAGGGCACTGCGGTGGGAGACCTGAGGGTTACCTGCACAGGTGTGCAGGGCCCAGTATAAAAGGCTGCCCACCATGCTTGTGCCTGACTCTGGAGTTACAAATAAAGGACCAAGGTGACTACAGTTTGAGTACAACACATTGCCTCATGGAGTCATTCATAAGTGCATTACAGACATAACAACTAGCAATGAGAATACGGACTTTCACGCAATTATGGCTACCTTTGGCACGCGAAAAGACTTCGGAGAGGGTGATGATTGGGATGCCTTCACGGAAAGGCTCGAGCAATATTTCGTGACAAACGACCTGGCAGGGGAGACAGACACATTGGCGGAGAAGCACAAGGCTATACTGCTGACCAGTTGTGGGCCCGAGGTCTAACGCCTCGTCAGGGACTTGCTGACACTCATGAAGGCCAAGGATAAGACACACGATGAGCTGACTGAACGAATTCACGACCAACTAAAACCAAAGGAGAGCATCCTCACGGCCAGGCACAGATTCTACACTCACCACAGACCTGAGGGCCAGGAGATTGCAAAATATGCTGCCGACCTCAGGACACTTGCGGCACCGTGTGATTTCGGCACACACTTCAACAAAACATTGCGAGATATCTTCGTTATGGGAATTGGCCACGAGGGCCTCCTTCACAAGCTATTGTCTGCCGACACCACAGTCAACCTGCAGAAGACCATCAGCATCAGTCAGGCGTTCATGAACTCGACCTGCAGCACCAAGCAAATTATTCATCCTGTGGACTCAAACCCGGCAAGTACTGTACACAGAATGGTGCCTTTCACAGGCAGGACTGTAGAACGTGGCTCTGCCCAGTGCAGCGAGCACAGACCTCAGGGTTCCTGAACTCAGAGTCCGCCGAGGGGTGCTAATCAAGTAGCATCATGCTGGCATTGCGGAGGAAACCATAGGGCTCACCAGTGTCGGTTTGCTGAGTACATATGCAAAGCCTGTAACACGAAGGATCACCTCCAGCGTATGTGTAAAAGAAATACGACTCACCGTCTAGCAGAGGAGTCGGTAGATGACCTTGAATCCAGCGGGGAGTATGATGATTTGGCCAGAGAAGCAACTCAGCCCCAAGAAGAAGTGTATGGAGTGTATACCTGCACCACCGATTGTCCTCCAGTGAAGATGGAAGTCGAGATAAACGACGTTCCAGTCTTCATGGAAGTGGACATGGGAGCGAGCCAGTCAGTGATGAGTCAGGATACCTTTGAGAGGCTATGGAAGAAAACGACACGAGCTGGTTCCAGTACAGGAAAAGTTGCACACCTACACCAAGGAGCTGATCCCAGTCCTTGGTAGTGTGGATGAAATTGTAATCCATAATGGCATGATGCACGAGTTACCTCTGTGGATTGTTGCAGGTGATGGTCCAACGCTACTCGGAAGAAGGTGGATGGGGAAGATCCAGTGGAAATGGGAAGACCTCTTCACTCCAGCAATCGATGTTCCCCCATGCTCAGAGGCAGAGCAAAACCTCACCTTCGCTTGGGCCAGGCACCAGAGAACAGACCAGCGCAGTACCTGAGGCACAGACCATTCATCACGACTGTGTGGCAATGAGCCAACTGGAACATCCTAAAAGTACCTTCCCGGCTCCAGTGGCAGGACTCCTGGAGAGGAAGATCGAATTCACAGGCACTCTTCCATCTTTTGTGGTAGAATCGTGGGAGAGAAGGATCAAGGCAGTCGACCTCGAGGACAGAGGGAAGATGGCGTCCCTGCTGCAGCGAGATGCAGCGTGGCTGTAAAAAAAGATGGCGTGGCCATATCACAATGTGCAACGCTGAGGGACCAACACGTGATGTCTAACAAAGGATTTGATTGGGATAAAGCCAGCAGGGTTCTCTTAAAGGAGACCTGCAACTAACTGAACTTAAAGAGACATTGTATGCATGGCAATCAATGTAACGAACCGATTAAGAATGTAAAGAACAAAATGTTGTTGCGAGATGTCGGGAATAGAGTGTCCCCAAAAGAACCAAGCGAGTGAATTCGGGAGGGTAAAGGTGCTGATCCTGATACCCTGCCCCATGCTGCAGCCACGGACCTGGAAACAAAAATGGCGCCAATATGTGCAGTCGGCCGCCATTACCCACCACCCGGGTGGAGACGGCGCAGTCCCCAGACCCAGTCACTACCTTGGCCATGTCCGGGAGCGAAAGGTCAGAACCAACAAGTTCCCCAAACGGGACCTGGAACAGCCAGGTTCCCAACACCGTTAGAGAGCAGGCAGAAGATGCTGCAGCCCTCAAAGGAGGACAGGGAGGCCACATACATCTGTGGCTCTGCCCACTACTGGGCAACGGCAAAGGCCCCGAGTCCTGGCTAGGAGAGCGAACCAAGCCCACTCCGCTAGCAGGGGGCGCAGCGCCGCTATCAGCCGAGTAGGACTCCGTCCGGTTGCTCTGGAACCTGCGTCCTCGCATACCTGTACTGCTACCTCAGTATTTACCATGACTGAACCATGAATGTAATCTACCCAATGCTGGTGCACGACCACAAAATGTAATGAATGTAAGTCACTGAACCAAGGTGTCATGATACAAACTGTAACTTCCTTTCTTTGTACTTGCACTGCGTCTGATGCTGTATGTTAATGTAACGGGCCTGCTGTATGATCTTGCTGGGTGGGGGGGGGGGGGCGGGAAATGGATGTATGTAGCCATGGACACACAAATGGACCACACCCATAACCCACTGGAACCTCCACGGCATCATCGAACCATCCCAGCTGCTAACCATTACCCAATGTTGTGGCAAAAGGACTTGGGGGTTAACAGGGAGCGAACCAAGCCAAAGCACAGCCAAGGTGCAAGGGCTATTGGCATTTAAGTCTGGGGAGAGCTAAGCCAGAGCACATAGTGCAAAGGTAATTGGCACAAAGGACTTGGGGGAGAGTGATGTTATATATGCAGACTATAGATTTACTCTCTGTGTAGTCACTGGACTGTAGACTTGTTATCTGATGTACTATCATTAAGGTTTACACTGTGTATATACAATGCTGGCACAACTAGAGGGTGCAACTGGTGGAAACCGGGGTTTCCTGCCCCTGTGGCAGAGGCTGTCCACCAGAGGGCACTGTGGTGGGAGACCTGAGGGTCACCTGCATAGGTGTGCAGGGCCCAGTATAAAAGGCTGCCCACCATGCTTGTGCCTGACTTAGGAGTTATGAATAAAGGACCGAGGTGACTACAGTTTGAGTACAACACATTGCCTCGTGGAGTCATTCATAAGTGCATTACAGACATAACAAGGACCAGTCGCCATGCACCCCAAAGCCTAATCTATTAAGTTGTTAACTAGGTATGAGCCTCACTTAGTGTACCTGCAGCAGTGGGACTAGAAGTGATGAGGGCCCAGGGGCAGCATGGGCCAGCCCACACTACGACATGTGTGTGCACTGGAGCTGGTCTCCAGTTGTCTTGGGTAATCCTTGCCACTGAACCAAGACCTAGCTCTGTCAAGCCCGTGTGGTGGCTGGTGTGCAACGGCAATCACACGTTAAAAAAATCCACACAAAGGCATCTTCCACCCTTCAGGATGTAGTTCGGGATCTTCATTGGAACACCTGCAAACTCATCGAACTCATCCCTTTTGGCGTGAAAGCAAATCATCCTCGATTCGAGGGACTGCCTAAGAAGATAAGGAAGAAGTACCTGCAGCATATGAAGTGCACTCTGTCATGTATTCAACTGTCATTGTAACCCATGTATAACTGACCTAAGTTGTAGACCATGAGAACATTGACCATTAGGTGGTGAACTTGTGGGAGATACTCCTAACCTGGACTTTCAGGTATAAAAGGGGAAGCTCCACCCACCTTCATCACTTCAGTGCTGGCTAATAAAGGTTACTGGTCACAGAGTGACCTTCTCTCAAGTATGGGCCTCGTGTGCATTTATACTGTATAGTAAGGACATATCATTGGCGACGAGAAACTGGGATTTAAACCACATGAGCATGGCCACTAGCAGCACAGACGAGAGGTACTGTGTTGGTGATGATTGGGACGATTTTATTGAGAGACTACAGCAAAGTTTTGTCACTAAGGAATGGTTGGGACAGGATTCGGCCGACAAACGCAGGGCTCATCGCCTGATGGTTTGTGGATCCAGGACTACTCCCTGATGAAGGATCTTCTAGCACCAGAGAAGCCGGTGGACAAGACGTTCGAAGAGCTCAATAAGTTGATCAGGGAACACTTTAAACCGGCAAGCAGCATACACATGGCGAGACACCGGTTTTACATGCACCGGCGGCGAGAAGGGCAAAGCATTCCAGACTTCGTGGCAGACCTCCGGCGACTGGCGAGCCTATGTAAGTTCCCAGATTCATGCAGAGCGGAGATGCTGCGAGACCTTTTTATTGAGGGCATCGGGCACGTTGGAGTTTGCAGGAAACTGATCGAGACCAAAGACTTGACCCTGGAAATGGCGGCTTTGATGGCCCAGACATTTATCTCAGGGGAGGAAGAAACCAGAATGATGTTTGCCAAAAATCTTGGCTTAAATGCAGCAAATGGACAGGGAGTCAACATTGTTAATGCGGCACACAGTTATCTAGGCAGACAGGGGCAATCAGCCATGCCCGAGCATGTAGTCAAACCCAGAGGGGGAATTCAACAGAGACAATGGCTAGCTGAACGGTGATTCATGCCATCGTAAGGGACAATGTGGCCAGTAATGGAGCCATCAACACCTGTCAATGGTGCGCTTAAGGTCAGTTACAGAGACAGTCAGAGATGATCGACTGGTAATGGACCTTTTGTTTCCAACAACGGCTTCTGTTGGAGGTGTGGAGGCAAACACCCAGCCAGAGCTTGCAGGTATCAGCAATATACCTGCAGAAACTGCAACATCAGTGGTCACTTGGCGCGTATGTGCAGGAAGCCTGCAGCCAGGTTGATGTACGAGGAGGACGGGCCCGATGTAAGCCCTACGAGGACAAATGAACACTGGGGGAAATCGCTGGGAAGCTGAAGTTCAGCGAGTTCATGTGGAGCACATATATAGTTCATACACCAGGACGCCACCGATAATGATGAAAGTGCTCCTCAATGGCATCCCAGTATCAATGGAGCTAGACACGGGGACCAGCCAGTCCCTAGAAACATAGAAACATAGGTGCAGGAGTAGGCCATTCGGCCCTACGAGCCTGCACCGCCATTCAATAAGTTCATGGCTGAACATGCAACCTCAGTACCCCATTCCTGCTTTCTCGCCACACCCCTTGATCTCCCTAGTAGTAAGGACTACATCTAACTCCTTTTTGAATATATTTAGTGAATTGGCCTCAACAACTTTCTGTGGTAGAGAATTCCACAGGTTCACCACTCTCTGGGTGAAGAAGTTTCTCCTCATCTCGGTCCTAAATGGCTTACCTCTTATCCTTAGACTTTGACCCCTGGTTCTGGACTTCCCCAACATTGGGAACATTCTTCCTGCATCTAACCTATCTAAACCCATCAGAATTTTAAACGTTTCTATGAGATCCGTTTATCCCGACTCTCTGCTTCCTGTCTGCCAACCAATCCTCTATCTATGTCAGTACATTACCCCCAATACCATGTGCTTTAATTTTGCACACCAATCTCTTGAGTGGGACCTTGTCAAAAGCCTTTTGAAAGTCCAAATACACCACATCCACTGGTTCTCCCTTGTCCACTCTACTAGTTACATCCTCAAAAATTTTTAGAAGGTTTGTCAAGCATGATTTCCCTTTCATAAATCCATGCTGACTTGGACCGATCCTGTCACTGCTTTCCAAATGGACTGCTATTTCATCTTTAATAATTGATTCCAACATTTTCCCCACTACTGATGTCAGGCTAACCGGTCTATAATTACCCGTTTTCTCTATTCCTCCTTTTTTTTAAAAGTGGTGTTACATTAGCTACCCTCCAGTCCATAGGAATTGATCCAGATTCGATAGACTTTTGGAAAATGATCACCAATTCATCCACTATTTCTAGGGCCACTTCCTTAAGTACTCTGGGATGCAGACTATCAGGCCCCGGGGATTTATCGGCCTTCAATCCCATCAATTTCCCTAACACAATTTCCCGTCTAATAAGGATTTCCTTCAGTTCCTCCTTCTCACTGCATCTGTCCATGTTACCGTTCCTTCTCCCTGTATCTATAACCTAATATACATAATGCAAAGAACTAGGCTAGTTGCTCCTTATCTTTAGAATTTGGGACTTGGGTGCAAATCAATGAAATACAACTATCAAAGATAACTTTGAGTGAATGTACAGATGATGCATTATCTGCTCAGAGCACCCTGGGCAAAAAGGGATCTGAGCTGAACTGCCAGCCACTTAGATTTCTTAATTAAGGGATGAGAATGCTTAGGCTATAAATGATGAATTTCTAAAAGCACTGTTTTCATCCTTAATACTGTGCACCTCAGCAACTTGGAGCAGTCCCTGATGAGCATCAAACAGTTTGACAAGTTGTGGGCGTCCAAGGCCAGGAGGCCAAAATTATTGCCGATTGACGCACAGCTACGGACATATACAAAGGAGATCATTCCGGTGCTAGGCAGCACCACGGTAGTCGTGACCCACAAAGATTCGGTGAACAGGTTGCCACTCTGGATTGTCCCGGGGACGGTTCCGCACTACTGGGGAGGAGTTGGCTTGCTGTCATGAACTGGAAATGGGGTGATGTCAATACAATTTCTTCTGTGGAGCGAGTATCATGCTCAAGGTCCTGGACAAACTTGACTCATTATTTCAACCCGGCATTGGCACTTTCATGGGGACCAAGGTAGTGGTTCACATAAACCTGGACGCCAGGCCAGTGCACCACAAGGCCAGAGCGGTGCCATATGTGATGCGGGAAAAGATAGAAGGCGATTGGACCGCCTGCTGAGGGAAGGCATCATCTCGCCAGTCGAATTCAGTGACTGGGCAAGCCCGATCGAGCCAGTGCTCAAGGCGGATGGGGCGGTCAGAATATGTGGTGATTACAAGGCCACCATCAATTGGGTGTCACTCCAAGACCAGTACCCGCTACCGTGAGCGGAGGACATCTTTGCGACGCTATCCGGTGGCAACCTTTTTTCAAAACTGGACCTGACCTCAGCTTACATGACCCAGGAGCTGGCGAGTGAGTCGAAGAAGCTGGCCACCACCACGACACACAAGGGGTTGTTTGAGTATAACAGATGTCCGTTCGGGATTCGCTTGGCCGCCACAATCTTTCAACACAATATGGAAAGCCTCCTCAAGTCGATTCCAAGGACGGCGGTTTTTCAAGATGACATCCTCATCACGGGTTGTGATACTGAAGAACACCTCCACAACCTGGAGGAGGTGCTATGCAGACTGGACCGGGTAGTGCTGCGACTGAAAAAGGCGAAGTGCGTCTTCCAAGCTCCAGAGGTAGAATTCCTGGGGATGAGGGTAGCAGCAGACGGGATCAGACCCATTGCGTCCGAAACGGAAGTGATCCAGAGAGCACCCAGGCCCCGTAACACAACGGAGCTGCATTTGTTCCTAGGGCTCCTGAACTATTTTGGTAACTTTCTTCCCAAATTGAGCATGCTGTTAGAGCCGCTACACGTGCTCCTATGCAAAGGTTGCGAATGGGTCTGGGAGTACAGCCAGGAAAGGGCTTTTGATAGAGCACGCAATTTGTTATGCTCCAACAAGCTATATGACCTATGAAAGAAACTTGTTTTAACGTGCGATGCGTCGTCCTATGGTGTCGGGTGTGTGTTGTAGCATGTGAATGCCAATGGTCAGTTACAGCCGGTAGCTTATGCCTCCAGAAGTCTGTCCCAGGCAGAAAGGGGCTATGGGATGGTAGAAAAGGAAGCGCTTGCATGTGTATATGCAGTAAAAAAAATGCACCAGTACCTGTTTGGCAGGAAATTTGAGCTGGAGGCAGATCACAAACACGTAACGTCCCTTTTGGCCGACAACAAGACCATAAATGCAAATGCATCGGATTAGCCGCCTATGACTACACAATTCGGCACAGACCGGGCACTGAAAACTGCGCCGATGCACTCAGCAGGCTTCCAGTAGCCACCACAGAGGGGGCAACTGAGCATGATGCTGAGATGGTCATGGCTGTTGAAGCTTTTGAAAGCGAAGGCTCACCCGTGACAGCCCGTCATATCAAAGTCTGGACAAATAGAGACCCGCTACTGTCTTTAGTCAAGAAATGTGTCCTGAATGGGGACTGGGCAACCACGTACGGGGCATGCCCTGAGGAATTTAAACCATTTCACAGGCGCAAGGATGAACTCTCGATTCAGGCTGATTACCTACTGTGGGATAACTGAGTAGTCATGCCCCAGATGGCAGAGAGGTGTTCATCAGAGAACTCCACAATGAGCACCCGGGCATTGTCATGATGAAGGCAATTGGTCAGCGACAATGGCCCGTGCTTTACAAGCACTGAATTCCAGGACTTCATGGCAGGAAATGGTATCAACCATGTCAGAACGGCACCGTTCATGCCGGCCTCAAACAGCCAGGCGGAACGAGCAGTGCAGAGAATCAAACAGGGGATGTTCAGAATCCAAGGGGGGTTCCCTACAAAGCCGCTTATCACACCTCCTGTTGGCCAACAGATCCCGACCACACTTGCTCACAGGGGTTCCATCCGCAGAGCTGCTAACGAAAAGGACACTCAAAACCAGGTTATTCCTTATATACCCCACCATGAAAGAAATTGTTGAGAGCAGGCGGCAGTCACAATGTGACGACCATGACAGGAATGCGAGGGCAGAATGTATTGATGTTAATGACCCTGTCTTTGTCCTCAACTACGCTGCAGGGCCCAAATGGCTCAAAGGCACTGTGATTGCCAAAGAGGGGAATAGGATTCTGTTAGTTAAACTTACCAATGGACAAATCTGCCGCAAACACGTGGATCAAACTAAAAGGAGATTCAGCAACCCCATAGAAGAAGCAGAGGAAGAACACGATGTAGAGTTCACTCCACCACAGGTGACCGAACACCGGAACCAAGTGGAGGAGAGCCCAGTCACTGTGGGCAGTCCGGACAGGCCTGAGACACCGCAAACAGCAGACACTCAGGCCAGCGCCCAACAACCAGAGCCCTAACTCAGGCGCTCTACAAGGGAGCGTAAACCACCAGAGCGACTTAACCTGTGATCCCAATAAGACTTTGGGGGGGAGGTGATGTCATGTATTCAACTGTCATTGTAACCCATGTATAACTGACCTAAGTTGTACACCATGAGAACATTGACCACTAGGTGGTGAACTTGTGGGAGACACTCCTAACCTGGACTTTCAGGTATAAAAGAGGAAGCTCCACCAAACTTCATCACTTCAGTGCTGGCTAATAAAGGTTACTGGTAACAGAGTGACCTTCTCTCAAGTATGGACCTCGTGTGCATTTGTACTGTATAGTAAGGACGTATCATACTCTTGGTTGTTGTCTGTATCGAACTGAGGCCTAAGCAAACAGGCCAACTTCTTGTACAAGTCTGAGAAGGAAAGCTCGAATCACAGCAGAAAAGTGGGCCCTTGGACGAAGTACTGGCAGCGTGTCAGCGCCTGTGGATCTGGCATCAATCGTGATCATTAGGGAAAGGGTGCCAATACATTCCTGCTGGAGCTACCGTGCTGTTAGGATGTGCCAGGACACCGGGACTCTCTGCCCCAACAAGCTGTCAGGCGAGATCAATTAAAAATGTCAAAATTGAGTTTCATAGATTTTTGCTAGGCAAGGGTATTAAGCGTTATGGAACTAAGGCGGGTAAAATGGGGATAAGATACAGATCAGCTACGATTTAATTGAATGGTGGAATAAGCTCGAGGGACTGAATGGCCACCTCCCTATGAGCAGGGGAGTGGGACTAATTGGTTTGATGAGAATGATCAGGAGATCCAAGAGCTAATAAATCGCAAGTGCAAGGCATTTCTGAACCTAAAACAGCAATCCAACTCGGGAGCAGCAAAGCAGCTTTACAGGGGGCTTAAGACCAAGGTCCAACAAAAAACCCGCAACCTAAAGAATAGATGGTGTGTGGAGAAAGCACAGGAGATAGAGCAGCTACCCGACAGCCATGACGCGGGAGGATTCTTCACCGCAGTCAAGTCCACCTACGGCCCAAACACCCAAGGCCCCACCCCACTCCTGGACAAGGACGGGGAGACACACATCAAGGATATCAAGGCAGTCAGGACCTGCTGGAAGGAGCACTTCGCAGATCTCCTCAATCAAGACTCTGCCTTTGACTCGAGTGTCCTCGACTCCATCCTGCAGCATGTTACCCGCCATCCGTCAGCTCCAGAACAAGGCATCGGGAGCGGATGGAATCCCCGCTGAGGCACTAATGTATGGTGGAGAGGCACTATCGGCTTGAATGCATGACCTCATTTCTCTCATTTGGAAGGAGGAGAGCATGCCGGGAGATCCAAGATGCAGTAATTGTGACCATCTTTAAAAAAGGGGACAAGTTCGACTGTGGCAACTACAGAGGAATATCCGTTGTCAGCCACTGGGAAAGTCATCGCTAGAATACTCCTCAACCAGCTTCTTCCTGTGGCTGAAGACCTCCTCCCGGAGTCACAATCCGGATTTCGTCCACTTCGGGTTACTACGGACATGATCTTTACGGCGCGACAACTGCATGAGAAATGCAGGGGACAGCACCAACCCTTGTACATGGCCTTCTTTGACCTCACTAAGGCCTTTGACACTGTCAACCGTGAGGGACTATGGAGCGTCCTCCTCCGTTTCGGCTGCCCTCAAAAGTTTGTCGCTATCCTCTGCCTGCTCCACGATGACATGCAGCCCGTGATCCTTACCAACGGATCCATTACAGACCAAATCCACGTCCAGACCAGGGTCAAGCAGGGCTGTGTCATCGCGCCAACCCTCTTCTCAATCTTCCTCGCTGCCATGCTCCATCTTACACTCAACACGCTCCCCGCTGGAGTGGAACTGAACTACAGAACCAGTGGGAACCTGTTCAACCTTCGTCATCTCCAGGCCAGATCCAAGACCATCCCAACCTCTGTCGTTGAACTACAGTACACAGATGACGTTGCGTCTGCGCACATTCAGAGACTGAACTCCAAGTCATAGTCAACATTTTCACTGAGGCATAAGAAAGCATGGGCCTTACACTAAACAGCCATAAAACAATGGTCCTCCATCAACCTGACCCTGCCACACAGCACTGCCCCCCCCCAGTCATCAAGATCCACGTGCGGCCCTGGACAACGTGGACCACTTTCCCATACCTCGGGAGCCTACTATCAGCAAGGTCAGACATTGACGACGAGGTTCAACACCGTCTCCAGTGCGCCAGCGCAGCTTTGGCCACCTGAGGAAGAGAGTGTTTGAAGATCAGGCCCTCAAATCTGGCATCAAGCTCATGATCTACAGGGCTGTAGTGATACCCGCCCTCCTGTATGGCTCAGAGATGTGGCCCATATATAGTAGACACCTCAAATCGCTGGAGAAATACCACCAACGATGTCTCCGCAAGATCCTGCAAATCCCCTGAGAGGACACACACACCAATGTTAGCGTCCTCGATCAGGCCAACATCCCCAGCATTGAAGCACTGACTACACTCGATCAGCTTCAGTGGGCAGGCCACATTGTTCGCATGACTGACACAAGACTCCCAAAGCAAGCGCTCTACTCAGAGCTCCTACATGGCAAGCAAGCCTCTGGTTCAGAGGAAACATTTCAAGGACACCCTCAAAGCCTCCTTGATAAAATGCAATATCCCCACCAACACATGGGAGTCCCTGGCCAAATACCTCCCTAAGTGGAGGAAGAGCATCCAGGAAGGCGCTGAGCACCTCGAGTCTCGTCGCCGAGAGCAGAAAATAAACGCAGGCAGCGGAAGGAGCGTGCGGCAAACCAGACTCCCCACCCACCCTTTCCTCCAACCACTGTCTGTCCCACCTGTGACAGAGACTGTAATTCCCGTATTGGACTGTTCAGTCACCTGAGAACTCACGTTTAGAGTGGAAGCAAGTCTTCTTCGATTTTATGGGACTACCTATGATGAGGTAGAAGAGGTGATCTCATTGAAACATACAAAATTCTTACAGATCTTGACGGTAGATGCAGGGAGGATGTTTCCTCTGGCTGGCTAGAACCAGGGGTCACAATCTCAGAATAAGGGGACGGCCATTTAGGACTGAGATGAGGAGAAATTTCTTCACTCAGAGGGTGGTGGATCTTTGGAATTCTCTACCCCAGAGGGCTGTGAAGGCTCAGTCTTTGAGTATATTTAAGACAGAGATCGATAGATTTTTGGATATTAAGGGAATCAAGGGATATGGGGATAGTGCAGTGAAGTGCAGTTGTGGTTGAAGATCAGCCATGATCCTATTGAATGGCAGAGCAGGCTTGAGGGGCCAATGCCCTACACCTGCTCCTAATTCTTATGTTTTTATATTATGTGAGTCTGGAGGGCTTGTCACCAGTCACTATGGACCCCTGGATCATGCTTGATTGCATCCAGGGATCGGAGGGAATTTCCCAGGATTGTTTCCATAATTTGGCCTAAGGTTTTTTTCTGCCTTTCCCAGGAGATTGCATAGCTGCGCATGTGCAGGGTGGGAGGTGCTGTGCCAGGATAGGATGGGCTCGCTGGACCAGCTGTTATTTTCGGTTTGTATGACTTAGTCTCAAAACGGGAATACCCACTCTCATAAACTGCACAATGTGAATGGACCCTAAATCATACAATGGTCACAGAATATATGTGTCCATGTTGACGTGCGTAATAGCTTCACAAAAATATAAATGTAGTTTCCTCAGAATCCAATTTGAAAAAAAATCAGGAAAGAAATGAGCAAATTGAGTTCTGATTTGACCTGAAAAATCAGTTTAAGCTCGACACCGAATTCCCAGTACAGCATCACTCAGTCCAAATTGGGCACAGCTTGGCCAGCTCCAGCAGGATCCCAAGCAGGTGGTCCAATGCCTGGCTGGAGCTCTGCCAGCCTCCGTGTAACAGTCAGATCACTCGTCACAAAGCAAGGTTTGGGCTAGGGGGACTTTGCCAGGGGGACACTGCCCCTTAAAAAAAAATAACTCAGGTCGAGAGTAATCTGCATGGTGCTTTGCAACTGTACTTAAACAGCTTCACGTCCCGGCACACAAGGGCTTTTGCAGTCATGTCACGACAACAACACATCGCCCGCCGTTGGCCCTCTCCTGTTGCAGTGCCAAGTTGGAGCAGACAAGCCCCCATCCCACTGTGCCATAGAGCCTGTGCCATGTTCATCAAGTGTCTGCGTGATGAGGGATTCTCCATGCATGAGATGTTCTGGCTGCATGACTAGCTCCCAGTCAAGCAGATACAGCGCTGCCCTGATGGGTATGGTGGGGGGTGGGGGGCGGGGCGGGGGGGGGGGGGGGGGCGGGTGGCGGTGAAAAAGGCAAAGGAAGGGAATTGGACCAACACCCTCCAGGAACATTCCAGGCCAAGTTTGTATGTAAAACCGAGCCTATTATTTGAGGAGCACAGCAGCCGAGCGATTAACTCTTTCCGAACCAGCCTTCGTTTTACAGTTGTCTTTGTTGACACGTACCCACTGAAAGTCTACCTTTTCTCGGGACTGCACCTGGATGAGCCCTATGACCATGGGAGGTACATTGGCAGGAGTATAACTCTTGGTAAGACCAGTCAAGCTAGACAGATTGATTGGTCGGAGTCACACTAAAGGCCAGTCCACCGGTGCTTCTAGTCGGGGCGTTGTGAGTCAGGCTGATGGCCAGTTTTCCTGCTAAAAAGGCCTTTAGTTGGGCAACAACCCAGAGACCAGTGTGTTACAGACCTGTAAATATCAACTGTGGAGAACCACAATCTGCTGGATGTAAGTCACGATGATAGTCCAATCTGCCCCCTCTTCTGTTGCTAACCAAACATCTGCTCCATTATGTTTTGCAGATGTTGCGCATCAGGAAGAGACAGAAGTTGAAGCAGAAGATCAGGAAGCTGTCAGACCAGATATTCTTCATCAACTTCAGGATGAGGATGAGCTGGACAATGAAGGGCAGCAGGAAGACCCGAATGATGAGATGGTCACATTGCAACTGGAGCCGGTGAACCCCCTGAGGACGCTAAGCCCTTTGCTGAGCAATACAACCAACGCGACATTTCATGGGGTAGAGTCTGAGGCTGCAGGTCCCAGTGGGTCACAGCAAGCCACTCCTGGGAGACGGCCGAGGAGGGTAAGAAAGGGCTCAACTTGAAATGCAGGATGCAGGGGACATAGGACAGATCATGGGAATGAGTAGGGAGAGCATTGAGCTAACCAGATCGCTCAGGGCCACCATGGGTGGGGTGAGGGTAGAATTAGGGGAACTTTCAATAGAAGTAGCAACACTGTCTGGAGGAATGGGGGAAGTGTCGGGACAGATGAGGAAGAGGATGTCGGAGATTAGGGAGGGGATGTTGGAGATGAAGGAGGGGATGTCGGAGATGAGGGAGAGAATGTTGGAGATGAGGGAGGGGATGTCGGAGATGAGGGAGGGGATGTCGGAAATGAGGGAGGGGATGTCGGAGATGAGGGAGGGGATGTCGGAGATGAGGAAGGAGATGTCGGAGATGAGGGAGGTGATGTCGGAGATGAGGGAGGGGATGTCGGAGGCAGCTGGTGCAGTGTCGGGACAGATTAGGGAAGGAATTTCGGAGATAGCTGCTGCAATAAATGGTCACGCCCAGGCTGTCATTGCCCAACAGCAATTGGCAGCATCAACTGCTGACACTCACTTTCCAATCCCCAGTCCATCCTCAGATAGTGTGCCAGAGGTTCATCCACAGGCTGAAGAAGAGTCGACGATGAACCCGGGCCTTCCACAATGCTGTCTATTAGGTTTGTCCCTGTCCAACCCCACCAACGACAAATGTGCCCTCGCGCAGAAAGCAGAAAAAACCTTGGGGTCATGGTGAGGAAGCAGAAGTCTGAGACAACGGGCACGGGTAGGGGTAGAGGCAACAACAGGAGCAAGAGGGGCGCACAGTGCTAAGGTTTTTGAATAAGGCGGAGGAGAGATGGCTGCAGCTAGAGTTTGTTTGTTTGTTGCTGCTACTTGTTGTTTTCTTTATTGAAAAGTTTAAAGTTTGATACAAATGTTTTTATTAAAGTTAAGTAGAACTGTACAAATGTTTAATAAACCTAATTATTTTTTAAATTTAAGCAGAATCCTGCACAAAATAAAGCAACATAAACCAACACATTATTTTTTGAATGAAAGCAATATAAACCAACATAGTATTACCTACATTATCATGTCCGTCATTTTTTGAATTAAAGCAATATATACCAACACAACATTATGTACATATGATGTACATTATTTTTTCACACTGAGTCAACACTGTTGGGCCGATTGGCCTTCAGGCAGCAAAGCGATCATGGATTAGCTGCTGACGCAAGTCTCCAGCTATGGCTATAGGTGCATGAGGCCACCTCCTCCGCCGTCGTCCTGCTCCTCCTTCTACTGCTGCTGCTCCTCCTGTTCTTTGTCCTCGTTGTCAAGCTCCCCATCCTCGCCCCCCCACCCTTCTCCCCTCAGGAGGATCTACGGGGCCTGGCCCCTCATGATTGCCAAGTTGTGCAGCATGCAGCACACGACAGTGAACTGACCGACATATTGCAGGTAGCCTCCAGAGTGGTCCAGGCATCGGAAACGCTGCTTCAATATGCCAATTGTCCGCTCTATGATGCTCCGTGTCATTATTTGCGGCATGTTGTTCGCCGCTCTGGCTCAGTGCGGGGATTGCATGGGGGGGGGGGTCAGAAGCCAGGTGGCGAGGCCGTACCCTTTGTCCCCGAACAACCAGCTGTGCCCTTCTGGCAGCTCCTGAAACATGGTAGCTATAATGCTCTCACGTAGGATGAAAGCATCATGGATGCTACTTGGGTATTTGGCATCCACTGCCACGATCCGATGCAGATCATTGCAGATGAGCTGCACATTTAGGAAATGGAACCCTTTCCTGTTGCGATAAACCTCGGAGTCGTCCAAAGGTGCTCTCAAGGAAATATGGGTACAGTCAATCACACCCTGTACTTTTGGGAAACCAGCAATTCTGGAGAACCCCACAGCCTTATCTTGCATTGCCTGCGTGGTCATAGGGAAATTGATGAACTGCTGTTGAATGCAGCAATGTGCGGCATGTTGCGAGATGCAGCACATGTCCCTAGTTGCTATTTCAAATGAGCCAGAAGCATAGAAGGCAAGTGCTGCAGTGACCTTCACTTCCACAGGTAGGGCAGTCCTGCCACTTCTTGGCTGTATGGCTGCCCTGACTAGCTGGCCGATCTCGGTGATGACCTCCTTTCTAAATCGCAGCCTGCGAATGCAGCCTGCCTCACTCAGGTGTAGGTATCAGGGCCTGTCCCTGTAGATTTGAGGTTATGGCCTCCTCCCCATTAATGCCCGAGCGATCTGGTTTGTGCGACGACGGTGTCGTCACAGCTGTCGCCTCCATATGCCATGCATGGAACCAACCTTACAACATGAGGCACAGTAAAATGTGCACCCATAATTATTCTTAACTTTGTTATTCTTGTTATTGTGAGACTTACTGAAGCACAGCACACACACCTTTGCTGGGTGATGCCCTAGCAGAATGGACCACACCCTGGTATGCGAGCATGCGCAACACTAAGCTCTGTCTCTAAGGAGACGTGACGCACAGAGATTCTTGGCACTTTCATTATAGCTTGTGCCGAAATGCCTATGTGTGCTGCTGTGTTGTGCCATCTCTGATGCACAGTTCGGAGTGCGTCCGCCAGGATCGCTCCCTCAGCCAGACAGAAACAGGAGCTCGGCATTTGGATTCCACCGCCCACCGCTCCCCCCCACCCCCGAGCTTCTTTACAAGGTGAGCCTAGGGGCGAGGGCTGGAATCCAAGCACCGCGCTCCTGTGCTTGTGTCCGGCTGAGGGAGCGATCCTTCGGCCAGTCGGCACTCTTCCTCTGACCCATGCCTGGAGCCCCGTGAGCAGAGATTCAGCGGTGTGGTGTGTTGGAATCGCAATTTGTCCGTTCTCAAAAACATTCTGTGGGGAAAAAAGAACTTCCCGAGTTATTTTCCCAGTTCCCTCTGCAAAAATCATCGAAATTTGTCTTCTTCCCTCGCGCCAAAAACTCAGAAATATATTCAGCGCCGATTTCCTTAAGTTAACGTAGGGTTTTTCTGATCGGTACTGATCAGACTGGGAAGTCTAGAACAAGGGGTCACAGTCTCAGGATACGGAGTAGGAAATTTAGGACCGAGATGAGGAGAAATGTTTTCACTCAGAGGGTGGTGAACCTGTGGAATTCTCGACCACAGAAGGCTGTGGAGGCCAAGTCACTGAATATATTTAAGAAGGAGATGGATAGATTTCTAGAAACAAAAGGCATCAAGTGGTATGGGGAGAATGCGGGAATATGGTTTTGAGGTAGAGAATCAGCCATGATCATATTGAATGGTGGTGCAGGCTCGAAGGGCCGAATGGCCTACTACTGCTCCTATTTTCGATGTTTCTATGTTAAGGCCACTGTGTGCCATCCTGAAAAAATTCGTTGTCAGTGAAAATTGCTTAAAGGGCCAAAAACGGCACGGAAATCTGGCATAAAAAAACCGGCGTTGACAGTCGCCGCCGGTGTACACACTTTGAGGAAAGTTGCAAAATCAAGATTGCTCAAAAAAAATCAGCGGATGCCAAAAAATAGAGCCCTTGGCAGCTATTCACCAACCCCTAGTGGACGTGTGTGTGTGTGTGTGCAAACAGCGGGTGAGGACAGACCCGGGCTTGGCTCTGATACCCTCCATGGATGGTAAGCACACCAACATTCACTGTCACGTCTCTCGCACAAATAATAGAAAGAAAAGAATGAACTTGCATTTATATAGCGCCTTTCACATCCTCAGGACATTACAAAACACTTTATAGCCAATGTGATGCTTTTGAAGTGTAGTCACTGTTGTAATATGGGAAATGCGGCAGCCAATTTGTGCACAGCAAGCTCCCACAAACAGCAAAGAGATAATAACCAGATAATCTGTTTTAGTGATGTTGGTTGAGGGATAAATATTAGCCAGGACAGTGGGGAGAACTCCCCTACTCTTCCTCAAACAGGACAGCGAGATATTTTATGTCCGCCTGAGAGAGCAGCCTTGGTTTAACGTCTCATCGAAAGACGACACCTCAGGCAATTTTTGCTGACTCTCGTGAGCGATGGGATCTCAGAGTGAAATAAAGCTCCACCTGCGACCTTGCGATGGAACGCCCAGATCTCGCGATTTTTTGGGGTGAAAAATCCACCGATTTGCGCACGTGCTGGAAAATACTGATTTGTGCAGGCGCAAATCACCGTTTATCTCGAAATTTGGCAATACGGCACTTCAGCAGCTAGTGTTCGGACAGTTTTATTTTTGAACTATTTTATTCTTTGTTTGAGCATCAGGGTTTGATTGGTTGAATGAAGGTGATTGTGAGATTTTAAAGAAAGACTGAAGGATTTAACGAAACCAGTTCCACAGGTAAATCCTGAGCGAGTAGGTGGGATGGTGGGTGTTGCGCGTTGATCCAAACAAACCATCAGTAAAAGCACATAGTACTGGCCGATGCTGAGCTGGGGGAATCTCAGACAGAGCACTGACCCGGTTGGGAGACTCTGGAATTGTCAGAGTCATTAGGAGATGAAAACCATTCGAGCCGAATTCTCTGTCGGCAGTCAGTGTGGGGCCATATACCATCTGTGTCCCTCTAATGGAGGCAGAGCAGGAGTAGGAGGAAGAGGAAAGGACAGAGTTACACGGGATGAGGTTAACCAGGAGATACCCTTCCCCCCAGAGACTCATCATTATCATCATAGGCGGTCCCTTGAAACGAGGATGACTTGCTTCCACGCCAAAAAAAAGGATGAGTTCACAGGTGTTTCGAATGAAAAACCCAAACTACATCCTGAAGGGTGGAAGATGCCTGTGCGTGGATTTTTTTTAACGTGTGGTGGCCGTTGCACACCAGCCACCACATGGGCTTGACAGAGCTAGGTCTTGGTCCAGTGGCAAGGATTAACCAAGACGACTGGAGATCAGCTCTGCTGCACGGACCTAGTGCGCGCGCATATCGCAGTGTGGGCTGGTCCGTGCTGCCCCAGGGGACCAAACTCACGCCTCTCCTGGGCCCCGATCACGTCCCTCTACAGTCTCTCACAGCTCCTTCGCCCTGACCTCGCCGCTCCTGCTGTATATGCCCACGCTCCAATCACCGACCTGGACCTTGATGATGTCACTCTTCGCTGCCGTTGCCCTCCTGCACCAGCTCACGCTGTATCTTGCCGTGGTACGCTGCCACGTTGCCTATGGCTGTCCCACGCTGCTCCTTCTATGGCCCCGACCTGCCATAGTGAGAAATAGTAATGGACCAGGGAGTGTCTGACTGGCCGACTACAGACTGCACCGCTGCTCCAGCACACTTAATGAATAGCGGTGGTACAACTGTTTGAATCAAATTAAAAAGCATTTTGCTTCTCTAATTAAAAATTAACTTTGTCCCAGCAGACAGTGGTGCTTCCTGCACACAGTACTTCCACCTGCATTTCCGGGGCTGAAAACCTGCCGAGATGGTTCTTTTGGTGAAAGTCAACTTGCGCCTTGAATTTTCATGGGAAATTTCTCCTGATGTGCTGCAGTAACTCCAGCAAGAGATCGGGCGAACCATTCCCACCCCCGCCCCCCCACCCCCACTGAAATTCCACCCCTGCATCTTTTACCAAATTGGAATCGCGGATAGCAGTGCGTTGAACAGAAGAGGCTGAGATAGGTCTTCCAGCCTTACGCTCACTGCGAAGGGGACAGCCCCCGCTGTCTCGCCGATCACCTGCATTTATTACCATACACTTCTTGCAGTCGCTGGCAAGGTCAGCATTTAGTGCCCATCCCTCGGTGACTTGAGGAGGTGGCGATGAGTATACATGCCCAAGCTGTTGCCTCGGTGGGCCACCTAGCAGCAAACCCTGGGGCCTCGGGGGCCTAGGTAAGGGTTCAATCCCCCTTCCCACCAAGTCTCAAACATCGACAGTTGCCGATAGCAGCAGCTCTCAGCGTTCTGATTTAGGATTGGTCCACTAATGAGGCAATAGTGCGAAGGACAGCCCCTTTTCAAGTGGCCAGGCCCATAGGATTCAGCAGCAAACAGGAACTGGAAGGACAAGCAGGATACGTTCCCTGGGCTCTGAGGGATGAGGGCCAGGGCTCATGGGCTGCTTTTGACAGGTACAACACCTCCCCCAACACACGGATAAATTACAGGTAGAACCCCCCGCCCCCAACACCTGTGCATACCCTCCTTAAAGGGACAGGCCCGGGTTAAACAGAGCAGGATTCGGGGGGGCCAGGCCAACGCCAATCGCTGTTCCCCTACCCCCCCAACCCCGATAAATCCCACCTAACCGTGGCAGCGATTCTAACTCCTGGGCCTGCTCTGTGCATCACCAAAATGGGCAGCGGGACGGCGAGCAGGCGGGAAGGGAGGTTTGGGCGGTGGGAGACCGCTGGCTGGAACCATAGGGAGACTCACTGGCCTTGGTGGTAAGTGAAGGGGAGGGGGTTCCAGCAAGGTCATCCGGGAGGGAAAGGCAGGATGGGGAAGGGGGTGGGGGGCCGAGGGGAGACGGAGCCTGAGGAGGGGAGGGGAGGCATGACATTTCCTGCTATGGTGTGTAACCTGTGAGCACGAGTGGCTTACCCAGTCAAGTGATGTTCATAAGATTCAATAAAACCCTGGTGAGGGATGCTGCTGTGAGCCTGATGCATGAACTGGTAGTGTTCAGTTTCATTGTTAAACCTCAGCTAGTAAACCAGCTCGTTCTTACAGTTTAAGAATGAATTCTTAAGCAAAGAACCCACGAAGCAAATACACTACATGGGGGAGGGGGTTACCTGTAATTTACACAGGTGCTGGAGGAGGGGTTTACCTGTAATGTATCTGTGTGTTGGGGGAGGGGTTTACCTGTAATGTATCCGTGTGTTGGGGGAGGGGTTTACCTGTAATGTATTCAGATGTTGGGGGAGGGGTTTACCTGTAATGTATCCAGGTGTTGGGGAGGGGTTTATCTGTAATGTATCCGGGTGTTGGGGGAGGGGTTTGCCTGTAATGTATCCAGGTGTTGGGGGAAAGTTTACCTGTAATGTATCCAGGTGTTGGGGGAGGGGTTTACCTGTAATGTATCCAGGTGTTGGGGGAAGGGTTTATTTGTAATGTATCCAGGTGTTGGGAGAGGGGTTTACCAGTAATATATCCAGGTGTTGGGGGAGGGTTTACCTGTAATATATCCAGGTGCTGGGGGAGGGTTTACCTGTAATGTATCCAGGTGTTGGAGGAGGAGATTATTTGTAATGTATCCAGGTGTTGTGGAGGGGTTTACCTGTAATGTATCCAGGGGTTGGGGGAGGGGTTTGCCTGTAATGTATCCAGGGGTTGGGGGAGGGGTTTGCCTGTAATGTATCCAGGTGTTGGGGGAGGGGTTTACCTCTAATGTATCCAGGTGTTGGGGGAGGGTTTATCTGTAATGTAGCCAGGTGTTGGGAAGGGGTTTACCTGTAATGTATCCGAGTGTTGGGGGAACGGTTTACCTGTAATGTATCCAGGTGTTGGGGAGGGATAACCTGTAATTTATCTGGATGTTGGGGAGGGGTTTACCTGTAATGTATCTGGGTCTTGGGGGAGGGGTTTACCTATAATTTATCCGGGTGTTGCAAGGAGAGGTTTACCTGTAATTTATCCGGGTGTTGGGGGAGGTGGTTACCTGTAATGTATCCAGGTGTTGGGGAGGGGTTTACCTGTAATGTATCCAGGTGTTGGGGAGGGGTTTACCTGTAATGTATCCAGATGTTGGGGAGGGGTTTACCTGTAATGTATCTAGGTGTTGTGGAGGGGTTTACCTGTAATGCATCGAGGTGTTTGGGGAGGGGTTTACCTGTAATGTATCCAGGTGTTGGGGGAGTGGTTTACCTGTAAGTTATCCGGGTGTTGGGGGAGGGTTTACCTGTAATTTATCCGGGTGTTGGGGGAGTGGTTTACCTGTAATTTATCCGGGTGTTGGGGGAGTGGTTTACCTGTAATGTATCCAGGGGTTGGGGGAGGGGTTTGCCTGTAATGTATCCATGTGTTGGGGGAGGGGTTTACCTCTAATGTATCCAGGTGTTGGGGGAGGGTTTATCTGTAATGTATCCAGGTATTGGGGGAGGGGTTTACCTGTAATGTATCCGAGTGTTGGGGGAACGGTTTACCTGCAATGTATCCAGGTGTTGGGGAGGGATAACCTGTAATTTATCTGGATGTTGGGGAGGGGTTTACCTGTAATGTATCTGGGTCTTGGGGGAGGGGTTTACCTGTAATTTATCCGGGTGTTGCAGGGAGAGGTTTACCTGTAATTTATCCGGGTGTTGGGGGAGGTGGTTACCTGTAATGTATCCAGGTGTTGGGGAGGGGTTTACCTGTAATGTATCCAGGTGTTGGGGAGGGGTTTACCTGTAATGTATCCAGATGTTGGGGGAGTGGTTTAGCTGTAATGTATCTAGGTGTTGTGGAGGGGTTTACCTGTAATGCATCGAGGTGTTGGGGGAGGGGTTTACCTGTAATGTATCCAGGTGTTGGGGGAGTGGTTTACCTGTAATTTATCCGGGTGTTGGGGGAGGGTTTACCTGTAATTTATCCGGGTGTTGGGGGAGTGGTTTACCTGTAATTTATCCGGGTGTTGGGGGAGTGGTTTACCTGTAATTTATCCGGGTGTTGGGGAGAGGTTTACCTGAAATGCTTCCAGGTGTTGGGTGAGGGGTTTACCTGTAACTTATCCAGGTGTTGGGGGAGGGGTTTACCTTTAATGAATCCAGGTGTTGGGGGAGGGGTTTACCTGTAATGCATCCAGGTGTTAGGGAGGCGTTCACCTGTAATTTAACCAGGAGTGGAAGGAAGGGTGACCTGTAATGTATCGACGTGTTGCGGAGGGGCTTACCTGTATTGCATCCTCGTGTTGGGGGAGGGGTTAACCTGTAATGTATCGAGAAGTTGGGGGAGGGTTTACCTGTAATGTATCCAGGTGTTGCGGAGGTGTTTACCTGTAATTTATCTGGGTGTTGGGGAAGGGGTTTACCTGTATAGCATCTGGGTGTTGGGGGAGGGGTTTACCTGTCATGAATCCAGGTGTTGGGGAAGGGGTGTACCTGTAATGTATCCAGGTGTTGGGGGATGGGTTTACCTGTAATGCATCCAGGAGTTGGGGAGGGGTTTACCTGTAATGTTTCTGGGTGTTGGGGGAGGAGTTAACCTGTAATGTTTCCGGGTGTTGGGGGAGTGGTTTACTTGTAATGTATCCAGGTGTTGGTGGAGGGGTTTACCTGTAATGTATCTGGGTGTTGGGGGATGGGGTTTACCTGTAATGCATACAGGTGTTGGGGAGGGGTTTACCTGTAATGTATCCGGGTGTTGGGGAGGGCTTTACCTGTAATGTTTCCAGGTGTTGGGGGAGGGGTTTACCTGTAATGTATCCGAGTGTTGGGGGAACGGTTTACCTGTAATGTATCCAGGTGTTGGGGAGGGATAACCTGTAATTTATCTGGATGTTGGGGAGGGGTTTACCTGTAATGTATCTGGGTCTTGGGGGAGGGGTTTACCTGTAATGCATCGAGGTGTTGGGGGAGTGGTTTACCTGTAATTTATCCGGGTGTTGGGGGAGGGTTTACCTGTAATTTATCCGGGTGTTGGGGGAGTGGTTTACCTGTAATTTATCCGAGTGTTGGGGGAGTGGTTTACCTGTAATTTATCCGGGTGTTGGGGAGAGGTTTACCTGAAATGCTTCCAGGTGTTGGGTGAGGGGTTTACCTGTAACTTATCCAGGTGTTGGGGAGGGGGTTACCTGTAATGTATCCAGGTGTTGGAGGAGGGATTTACCTGTAATGCATCCAGGTGTTGGGAAAGGTTTACCTGTAACGTATCCAGGTGTTGAGGGAGGGGTTTACATTTAATGAATCCAGGTGTTGGGGGAGGGGTTTACCTGTAATGCATCCAGGTGTTAGGGAGGGGTTTACCTGTAATTTAACCAGGAGTGGAAGGAAGGGTGACCTGTAGTGTATCGACGTGTTGGGGAGGGGCTTACCTGTATTGCATCCTCGTGTTGGGGGAGGGGTTAACCTGTAATGTATCAAGAAGTTGGGGGAGGGTTTACCTGTAATTTATCTGGGTGTTGGGGAAGGGGTTTACCTGTATAGTATCTGGGTGTTGGGGGAGGGGTTTACCTGTCATGAATCCAGGTGTTGGGGAAGGGGTGTACCTGTAATGTATCCAGGTGTTGGGGGATGGGTTTACCTGTAATGCATTCAGGAGTTGGGGAGGGGTTTACCTGTAATGTTTCTGGGTGTTGGGGGAGGAGTTAACCTGTAATATTTCCGGGTGTTGGGGGAGTGGTTTACCTGTAATGTATCCAGGTGTTGGTGGAGGGGTTTACCTGTAATGTATCTGGGTGTTGGGGGATGGGGTTTACCTGTAATGCATACAGGTGTTGGGGAGGGGTTTACCTGTAATGTATCCGGGTGTTGGTAAGGGGTTTACCTGTAATGTATCCAGGTGTTGGGGGAGTGGTTTACCTGTAATTTATCCGAGTGTTGGGGAGAGGGTTACCTGTAAAGTGGCCAGGTGTTGGGGGAGGGGTTTACCTGTAATGTATCGGGGTGTTGGTGGATGAGTTTACCTGTAATGTATCCAGGTGTTGAGGGAGGGGTTTACCTGAAATGCTTCCAGGTGTTGGGTGAGGGGTTTACCTGTAACTTATCCAGGTGTTGGGGAGGGGGTTACCTGTAATGTGGCCAGGTGTTGGGGGAGGGGTTTACCTGTAAAGTATCGGGGTGTTGGTGGATGAGTTTACCTGTAATGTATCCAGGTGTTGAGGGAGGGGTTTACCTGTAATGTACCGGGGTGTTGGGGAGTGGTTTACCTGTAATGCATCCAGGTGTTGGGAAAGGTTTACCTGTAAAGTATCCAGGTGTTGGGGGAGGGGTTTACCTTTAATGAATCCAGATGTTGGGGGAGGGGTTTACCTGTAATGCATCCAGGTGTTAGGGAGGGGTTTACCTGTAATTTAACCAGGAGTGGAAGGAAGGGTGACCTGTAATGTATCGACGTGTTGCGGAGGGGCTTACCTGTATTGCATCCTCGTGTTGGGGGAGGGGTTAACCTGTAATGTATCAAGAAGTTGGGGGAGGGTTTACCTGTAATGTATCCAGGTGTTGCGGAGGTGTTTACCTGTAATTTATCTAGGTGTTGGGGAAGGGGTTTACCTGTATAGCATCTGGGTGTTGGGGGAGGGGTTTACCTGTCATGAATCCAGGTGTTGGGGAAGGGGTGTACCTGTAATGTATCCAGGTGTTGGGGGATGGGTTTACCTGTAATGCATCCAGGAGTTGGGGAGGGGTTTACCTGTAATGTTTCTGGGTGTTGGGGGAGGAGTTAACCTGTAATGTTTCCGGGTGTTGGGGGAGTGGTTTACTTGTAATGTATCCAGGTGTTGGTGGAGGGGTTTACCTGTAATGTATCTGGGTGTTGGGGGATGGGGTTTACCTGTAATGCATACAGGTGTTGGGGAGGGGTTTACCTGTAATGTATCCGGGTGTTGGGGAGGGCTTTACCTGTAATGTATCCAGGTGTTGGGGGAGGGGTTTACCTGTAATGTATCCAGGTGTTGGGGAGGGGTTTACCTTTAATGTATCCAGGTGTTGGGGAAGGGGTTTTTCTGCAATGTATCCGGGTGTTGGGGGAGAGGTTTACCTTTAATGTATCTGGGTGTTGGGGAAGGGGTTAACCTGTAATATACCCAGGTGTTGGGGGAGGGGTTCACCTGTAATGTATCCATGTGGTGGGAGAGGGGTTTACCTGTAATGTATCCAGGTGCTGGGGAGGGGTTTACCTGTAATTTATCTGGGTGTTGCGGGAGGGGTTTACCTGTAATGTATCCAGGTGTTGGGGGATGGGTTTACCTGTAATGTAGCCAGGTATTGGGGAAGGGATTACCTGTAATGTATCCATGGATTGGGGAGGGGTTTACCTGTAATGTATCCAGGTGTTGGGGGAGGGGTTTACCTGTAATGTATCCAGGTAATGGGGGAGGGGTTTACCTTTCAGGTATCGGGGTGTTGGGGGAGGGGTTTACCTATATTGTATCTGGGTGTTGCGGGAGGGGTTAACCTGTAATGTATCCGGGTGTTGGGGGAGGGGTTTACCTGCAATGTATCTGGGTGTTGGGGGAGGGGTTCACCTGTAATGTATCCAGGTGTTGGGGGAGGGGTTAACCTTTTATGTATCTGGGTGTTGGGGGAGGGTTTTACCTGTAATGTATCTGGGTGTTGGGGGAGGGGTTTATCTGTAATGTATCCAGATGTTGGGGGAGGGGGTTACCTTTAATGTATCCAGGTGTTGGGAGATAGGTTTACCTGTAATGTATCCAGGTGTTGGGGAGGGGTTTATCTGTAATGTATCTAGGTGTTGGGGGAGGGGTTTATCTGTTATGTATCCAGGTGTTGGGGGAGGGGTTTATCTGCAATGTATCCGGGTATTGAGGGAGGGGTTTACATGTAATGTATCCAGGTGTTGGGGGAGGGGTTTACCTGTAATGTATCCAGGTGTTAGGGGAGGGGTTTATCTGTAATGTATCCGGGTCTTGGGGGAGGGGTTTACCTGTAATGTATCCACGTGTTGGGGGAGGGGTTTACCTGTAATGTATCCTGGTGTTGGAGGAGGGGTGAACCTGTAATGTCTAGAGGTGTTGGTGGAGGGGTTTACATGTAATGTATCCAGGTGTTGGGGAGATGTTTTCCTGCAATTTATCTGGGTGTTGGGGGAGGGGTTTACCTGTAATGTATCCAGTAGTTGGGGAGGGGTTTATCAGCAATGTATCCAGGTGTTGGGTGAGGGGTTTACCTGTATTGTATCTGGGTGTTGGGTAGGGGTTTACCTGTAATGTATCGAGGTGTTGGGGGAGGGGGTTACCTGTAATGTATCCAGGTTTTGGGGGAGGGGTTACCTGTATTGTATCTGAGTGTTGGGGGAGGGGTTTACCTATAATGTATCCAGGTGTTGGGGAGGGGTTTACCTGCAATGTATCCAGGTGTTGGGGGAGGGCATTACCTGTATAGTATCTGGGTGTTGAGGGAGGGGTTTATCTGTAAATTATCCAGATGTTGGGGGAAGGGTTTACCTGTAATGTATCCAGGTGTTGGGGAGGGGTTTACTTGTAATGTATACAGATGCTGGGGGAGAGTTTACCTGTAATGTATCCAGGTGTTGGGGAGAGTTTACCTGTAATGTATTCAGGTGTTAGGGGAGCGTTTACCTGTAATGTATCCAGGTGTTGGTGGAGGGGTTCATCTGTAATGTGTCCAGCTGTTGGGAGAGGGGTTTACCTGTAATATATCCAGGTGTTGGGGGAGGGTTTACCTGCAATATATCCAGGTGTTGGGGGAGGGTTTACCTGTAATGTATCCAGGTGCTGGGGCGGGGATTACCTGTAATGTATCCAGGTGTTGGGGAGGGGTTTACCTGTATTGTATCTGGGTGTTGAGGGAGGGGTTTATCTGAAATGTATCCAGATGTTGGGGGAGGGGGTTACATGTAATGTATCCAGGTGTTGGGGAAGGGTTTACCTGTAATGTATCCGGGTGTTGGGGGAGGGGTTTACCTGTAATATATCCAGGTGTTGGGGTTGAGTTTACCTGTAATGTATCCAGGTGTTGGGGAGAGTTTACCTGTAATGTATCCAGGTGTTGGGGGAGGGGTTTACCTGTAATGTATACAGGTGCTGGGGGAGTTTACCTGTAATGTATCCAGGTGTTGGGGAGAGTTTACCTGTAATGTATTCAGGTGATAGGGGAGAGATTACCTGTAATGTATCCAGGTGTTGGGGGAGGGGTTTATCTGTAATGTGTGCAGGTGTTGGGAGAGCGGTTTGCCTGTAATATATCCAGGTGTTGGGGGAGGGTTTACCTGTAATATATCCAGGTGCTGGGGAGGGTTTACCTGTAATGTATCCAGGTGCTGGGGAGGGGTTTACCTGTAATGTATCCAGGTGTTGGGGAGGGGTTTACCTGTAATGTATCCAGGGGTTGGGGGAGGGTATACCTGTAATGTATCCAGGTGTTAGGAGAGGGGTTACCTGTAATTTATCTGGGTGTTGGGGAGGGGTTTACCTGTAATGTAGCTGGGTCTTGGGGGAGGGGTTTACCTGTAATTTATCCGTGTGTTGCAGGGAGAGGTTTACCTGTAATTGATCCAGGTGTTGGGGAGGGGTTTACCTGCAATGTATCCAGGTGTTGAGGGAGTGGTTTAGCTGTAATGTATCCAGGTGTTGGGGAGGGGTTTACCTGTAATGCATCGAGGTGTTGGGGGAGGGGTTTACTTGTAATGTATCCAGGTGTTTGGGGAGTGGTTTACCTGTAATTTATCCGGGTGTTGGTTGAGGGTTTACGTGTAATTTATCCAGGTGTTGGGTGAGTGGTTTACCTGTAATGTATCTGGGTGTTGGGGGAGAGGTTTACCTGTAATTGATCCGGGTGTTGGGGGATAGGGTTACCTGTAATGTATCCAGCTGTTGGGGAGGGGTTTAACTGTAATGCATCGAGGTGTTGGGGGAGGGGTTTACTTGTAATGTATCCAGGTGTTGGGGGAGTGGTTTACCTGTAATTTATCCGGGTGTTGGTTGAGGCTTTGCCAGTAATGCATCCAGGCGTCGGGAAAGGTTTACGTGTAATGTATCCAGGTGTTGGGGAGAGTTTACCTGCAATGTATCCAGGTGTTGGGGGAGTGGTTTACCTGTAAGTTATCCGGGTGTTGGGGGAGGGTTTACCTGTAATTTATCCGGGTGTTGGGGGAGTGGTTTACCTGTAATTTATCCGGGTGTTGGGGGAGTGGTTTACCTGTAATGTATCCAGGGGTTGGGGGAGGGGTTTGCCTGTAATGTATCCATGTGTTGGGGGAGGGGTTTACCTCTAATGTATCCAGGTGTTGGGGGAGGGTTTATCTGTAATGTATCCAGGTATTGGGGGAGGGGTTTACCTGTAATGTATCCGAGTGTTGGGGGAACGGTTTACCTGCAATGTATCCAGGTGTTGGGGAGGGATAACCTGTAATTTATCTGGATGTTGGGGAGGGGTTTACCTGTAATGTATCTGGGTCTTGGGGGAGGGGTTTACCTGTAATTTATCCGGGTGTTGCAGGGAGAGGTTTACCTGTAATTTATCCGGGTGTTGGGGGAGGTGGTTACCTGTAATGTATCCAGGTGTTGGGGAGGGGTTTACCTGTAATGTATCCAGGTGTTGGGGAGGGGTTTACCTGTAATGTATCCAGATGTTGGGGGAGTGGTTTAGCTGTAATGTATCTAGGTGTTGTGGAGGGGTTTACCTGTAATGCATCGAGGTGTTGGGGGAGGGGTTTACCTGTAATGTATCCAGGTGTTGGGGGAGTGGTTTACCTGTAATTTATCCGGGTGTTGGGGGAGGGTTTACCTGTAATTTATCCGGGTGTTGGGGGAGTGGTTTACCTGTAATTTATCCGGGTGTTGGGGGAGTGGTTTACCTGTAATGTATCCGGGTGTTGGGGAGAGGTTTACCTGAAATGCTTCCAGGTGTTGGGTGAGGGTTTACCTGTAACTTATCCAGGTGTTGGGGGAGGGGTTTACCTTTAATGAATCCAGGTGTTGGGGGAGGGGTTTACCTGTAATGCATCCAGGTGTTAGGGAGGCGTTTACCTGTAATTTAACCAGGAGTGGAAGGAAGGGTGACCTGTAATGTATCGACGTGTTGCGGAGGGGCTTACCTGTATTGCATCCTCGTGTTGGGGGAGGGGTTAACCTGTAATGTATCGAGAAGTTGGGGGAGGGTTTACCTGTAATGTATCCAGGTGTTGCGGAGGTGTTTACCTGTAATTTATCTGGGTGTTGGGGAAGGGGTTTACCTGTATAGTATCTGGGTGTTGGGGGAGGGGTTTACCTGTCAAGAATCCAGGTGTTGGGGAAGGGGTGTACCTGTAATGTATCCAGGTGTTGGGGGATGGGTTTACCTGTAATGCATCCAGGAGTTGGGGAGGGGTTTACCTGTAATGTTTCTGGGTGTTGGGGGAGGAGTTAACCTGTAATGTTTCTGGGTGTTGGGGGAGTGGTTTACCTGTAATGTATCCAGGTGTTGGTGGAGGGGTTTACCTGTAATGTATCTGAGTGTTGGGGGATGGGGTTTACCTGTAATGCATACAGGTGTTGGGGAGGGGTTTACCTGTAATGTATCCGGGTGTTGGAGAGGGGTTTACCTGTAACGTATCCAGGTGTTGGGGGAGGGGTTTACCTGTAATGTATCCAGGTGTTGGGGAGGGGTTTACCTGTAATATATCCAGGTGTTGGGGAGGGGTTTACCTTTAATGTATCCAGGTGTTGGGGAAGGTGTTTTTCTGCAATGTATCCGGGTGTTGGAGGTGGGGTTTACCTTTAATGTATCCAGGTGTTGGGGGAGGGTTTATCTGTAATGTATCCAGGTGTTGGGGGAGGGGTTTACCTGTAATGTATCCGAGTGTTGGGGGAACGGTTTACCTGTAATGTATCCAGGTGTTGGGGAGGGATAACCTGTAATTTATCTGGGTGTTGGGGAGGGGTTTACCTGTAATGTATCTGGGTCTTGGGGGAGGGGTTTACCTGTAATTTATCCGGATGTTGCAGGGAGAGGTTTACCTGTAATTTATCCGGGTGTTGGAGGAGGTGGATACCTGTAATGTATCCAGGTGATTGGGAGGGGTTTACCTGTAATGTATCCAGGTGTTGGGGAGGGGTTTACCTGTAATGTATCCAGATGTTGGGGGACTGGTTTAGCTGTAATGTATCTAGGTGTTGTGGAGGGGTTTACCTGTAATGCATCGAGGTGTTGGGGGAGTGGTTTACCTGTAATTTATCCGGGTGTTGGGGGAGGGTTTACCTGTAATTTATCCGGGTGTTGGGGGAGTGGTTTACCTGTAATTTATCCGAGTGTTGGGGGAGTGGTTTACCTGTAATTTATCCGGGTGTTGGGGAGAGGTTTACCTGAAATGCTTCCAGGTGTTGGGTGAGGGGTTTACCTGTAACTTATCCAGGTGTTGGGGAGGGGGTTACCTGTAATGTATCCAGGTGTTGGGGGAGGGATTTACCTGTAATGCATCCAGGTGTTGGGAAAGGTTTACCTGTAACGTATCCAGGTGTTGGGGGAGGGGTTTACCTTTAATGAATCCAGGTGTTGGGGGAGGGGTTTACCTGTAATTTATCCGGGTGTTGGGGAGAGGGTTACCTGTAAAGTGGCCAGGTGCTGGGGGAGGGGTTTACCTGTAATGTATCGGGGTGTTGGTGGATGAGTTTACCTGTAATGTATCCAGGTGTTGAGGGAGGGGTTTACCTGAAATGCTTCCAGGTGTTGGGTGAGGGGTTTACCTGTAACTTATCCAGGTGTTGGGGAGGGGGTTACCTGTAATGTGGCCAGGTGTTGGGGGGGGGGGTTTACCTGTAGTGTATCGGGGTGTTGGTGGATGAGTTTACCTGTAATGTATCCAGGTGTTGAGGGAGGGGTTTACCTGTAATGTACCGGGGTGTTGGGGAGTGGTTTACCTGTAATTTAACCAGGAGTGGAAGGAAGGGTGACCTGTAATGTATCGACGTGTTGCGGAGGGGCTTACCTGTATTGCATCCTCGTGTTGGGGGAGGGGTTAACCTGTAATGTATCGAGAAGTTGGGGGAGGGTTTACCTGTAATGTATCCAGGTGTTGTGGAGGTGTTTACCTGTAATTTATCTAGGTGTTGGGGAAGGGGTTTACCTGTATAGCATCTGGGTGTTGGGGGAGGGGTTTACCTGTCATGAATCCAGGTGTTGGGGAAGGGGTGTACCTGTAATGTATCCAGGTGTTGGGGGATGGGTTTACCTGTAATGCATCCAGGAGTTGGGGAGGGGTTTACCTGTAATGTTTCTGGGTGTTGGGGGAGGAGTTAACCTGTAATGTTTCCGGGTGTTGGGGGAGTGGTTTACTTGTAATGTATCCAGGTGTTGGTGGAGGGGTTTACCTGTAATGTATCTGGGTGTTGGGGGATGGGGTTTACCTGTAATGCATACAGGTGTTGGGGAGGGGTTTACCTGTAATGTATCCGGGTGTTGGGGAGGGCTTTACCTGTAATGTATCCAGGTGTTGGGGGAGGGGTTTACCTGTAATGTATCCAGGTGTTGGGGAGGGGTTTACCTTTAATGTATCCAGGTGTTGGGGAAGGGGTTTTTCTGCAATGTATCCGGGTGTTGGGGGAGAGGTTTACCTTTAATGTATCTGGGTGTTGGGGAAGGGGTTAACCTGTAATATACCCAGGTGTTGGGGGAGGGGTTCACCTGTAATGTATCCATGTGGTGGGAGAGGGGTTTACCTGTAATGTATCCAGGTGCTGGGGAGGGGTTTACCTGTAATTTATCTGGGTGTTGCGGGAGGGGTTTACCTGTAATGTATCCAGGTGTTGGGGGATGGGTTTACCTGTAATGTAGCCAGGTATTGGGGAAGGGATTACCTGTAATGTATCCATGGATTGGGGAGGGGTTTACCTGTAATGTATCCAGGTGTTGGGGGAGGGGTTTACCTGTAATGTATCCAGGTAATGGGGGAGGGGTTTACCTTTCAGGTATCGGGGTGTTGGGGGAGGGGTTTACCTATATTGTATCTGGGTGTTGCGGGAGGGGTTAACCTGTAATGTATCCGGGTGTTGGGGGAGGGGTTTACCTGCAATGTATCTGGGTGTTGGGGGAGGGGTTCACCTGTAATGTATCCAGGTGTTGGGGGAGGGGTTAACCTTTTATGTATCTGGGTGTTGGGGGAGGGTTTTACCTGTAATGTATCTGGGTGTTGGGGGAGGGGTTTATCTGTAATGTATCCAGATGTTGGGGGAGGGGGTTACCTTTAATGTATCCAGGTGTTGGGAGATGGGTTTACCTGTAATGTATCCAGGTGTTGGGGAGGGGTTTATCTGTAATGTATCTAGGTGTTGGGGGAGGGGTTTATCTGTTATGTATCCAGGTGTTGGGGGAGGGGGTTATCTGCAATGTATCCGGGTATTGAGGGAGGGGTTTACATGTAATGTATCCAGGTGTTGGGGGAGGGGTTTACCTGTAATGTATCCAGGTGTTAGGGGAGGGGTTTATCTGTAATGTATCCGGGTCTTGGGGGAGGGGTTTACCTGTAATGTATCCACGTGTTGGGGAGGGGTTTACCTGTAATGTATCCTGGTGTTGGAGGAGGGGTGAACCTGTAATGTCTAGAGGTGTTGGTGGAGGGGTTTACATGTAATGTATCCAGGTGTTGGGGAGATGTTTTCCTGCAATTTATCTGGGTGTTGGGGGAGGGGTTTACCTGTAATGTATCCAGTAGTTGGGGAGGGGTTTATCAGCAATGTATCCAGGTGTTGGGTGAGGGGTTTACCTGTATTGTATCTGGGTGTTGGGTAGGGGTTTACCTGTAATGTATCGAGGTGTTGGGGGAGGGGGTTACCTGTAATGTATCCAGGTTTTGGGGGAGGGGTTACCTGTATTGTATCTGAGTGTTGGGGGAGGGGTTTACCTATAATGTATCCAGGTGTTGAGGAGGGGTTTACCTGCAATGTATCCAGGTGTTGGGGGAGGGCATTACCTGTATAGTATCTGGGTGTTGAGGGAGGGGTTTATCTGTAAATTATCCAGATGTTGGGGGAAGGGTTTACCTGTAATGTATCCAGGTGTTGGGGAGGGGTTTACTTGTAATGTATACAGATGCTGGGGGAGAGTTTACCTGTAATGTATCCAGGTGTTGGGGAGAGTTTACCTGTAATGTATTCAGGTGTTAGGGGAGCGTTTACCTGTAATGTATCCAGGTGCTGGGGCGGGGATTACCTGTAATGTATCCAGGTGTTGGGGAGGGGTTTACCTGTATTGTATCTGGGTGTTGAGGGAGGGGTTTATCTGAAATGTATCCAGATGTTGGGGGAGGGGGTTACATGTAATGTATCCAGGTGTTGGGGAAGGGTTTACCTGTAATGTATCCGGGTGTTGGGGGAGGGGTTTACCTGTAATATATCCAGGTGTTGGGGTTGAGTTTACCTGTAATGTATCCAGGTGTTGGGGAGAGTTTACCTGTAATGTATCCAGGTGTTGGGGGAGGGGTTTACCTGTAATGTATACAGGTGCTGGGGAGTTTACCTGTAATGTATCCAGGTGTTGGGGAGAGTTTACCTGTAATGTATTCAGGTGATAGGGGAGAGATTACCTGTAATGTATCCAGGTGTTGGGGGAGGGGTTTATCTGTAATGTGTGCAGGTGTTGGGAGAGCGGTTTGCCTGTAATATATCCAGGTGTTGGGGGAGGGTTTACCTGTAATATATCCAGGTGCTGGGGAGGGTTTACCTGTAATGTATCCAGGTGCTGGGGAGGGGTTTACCTGTAATGTATCCAGGTGTTGGGGAGGGGTTTACCTGTAATGTATCCAGGGGTTGGGGGAGGGTATACCTGTAATGTATCCAGGTGTTAGGAGAGGGGTTACCTGTAATTTATCTGGGTGTTGGGGAGGGGTTTACCTGTAATGTAGCTGGGTCTTGGGGGAGGGGTTTACCTGTAATTTATCCGGGTGTTGCAGGGAGAGGTTTACCTGTAATTGATTCAGGTGTTGGGGAGGGGTTTACCTGCAATGTATCCAGGTGTTGAGGGAGTGGTTTAGCTGTAATGTATCCAGGTGTTGTGGAGGGGTTTACCTGTAATGCATCGAGGTGTTGGGGGAGGGGTTTACTTGTAATGTATCCAGGTGTTGGGGGAGTGGTTTACCTGTAATTTATCCGGGTGTTGGTTGAGGGTTTACGTGTAATTTATCCAGGTGTTGGGTGAGTGGTTTACCTGTAATGTATCTGGGTGTTGGGGGAGAGGTTTACCTGTCATTGATCCGGGTGTTGGGGGATAGGGTTACCTGTAATGTATCCAGCTGTTGGGGAGGGGTTTAACTGTAATGCATCGAGGTGTTGGGGGAGGGGTTTACTTGTAATGTATCCAGGTGTTGGGGGAGTGGTTTACCTGTAATTTATCCGGGTGTTGGTTGAGGCTTTGCCAGTAATGCATCCAGGCGTCGGGAAAGGTTTACGTGTAATGTATCCAGGTGTTGGGGAGAGTTTACCTGCAATGTATCCAGGTGTTGGGGGAGTGGTTTACCTGTAAGTTATCCGGGTGTTGGGGGAGGGTTTACCTGTAATTTATCCGGGTGTTGGGGGAGTGGTTTACCTGTAATTTATCCGGGTGTTGGGGGAGTGGTTTACCTGTAATGTATCCAGGGGTTGGGGGAGGGGTTTGCCTGTAATGTATCCATATGTTGGGGGAGGGGTTTACCTCTAATGTATCCAGGTGTTGGGGGAGGGTTTATCTGTAATGTATCCAGGTATTGGGGGAGGGGTTTACCTGTAATGTATCCGAGTGTTGGGGGAACGGTTTACCTGCAATGTATCCAGGTGTTGGGGAGGGATAACCTGTAATTTATCTGGATGTTGGGGAGGGGTTTACCTGTAATGTATCTGGGTCTTGGGGGAGGGGTTTACCTGTAATTTATCCGGGTGTTGCAGGGAGAGGTTTACCTGTAATTTATCCGGGTGTTGGGGGAGGTGGTTACCTGTAATGTATCCAGGTGTTGGGGAGGGGTTTACCTGTAATGTATCCAGGTGTTGGGGAGGGGTTTACCTGTAATGTATCCAGATGTTGGGGGAGTGGTTTAGCTGTAATGTATCTAGGTGTTGTGGAGGGGTTTACCTGTAATGCATCGAGGTGTTGGGGGAGGGGTTTACCTGTAATGTATCCAGGTGTTGGGGGAGTGGTTTACCTGTAATTTATCCGGGTGTTGGGGGAGGGTTTACCTGTAATTTATCCGGGTGTTGGGGGAGTGGTTTACCTGTAATTTATCCGGGTGTTGGGGGAGTGGTTTACCTGTAATTTATCCGGGTGTTGGGGAGAGGTTTACCTGAAATGCTTCCAGGTGTTGGGTGAGGGTTTACCTGTAACTTATCCAGGTGTTGGGGGAGGGGTTTACCTTTAATGAATCCAGGTGTTGGGGGAGGGGTTTACCTGTAATGCATCCAGGTGTTAGGGAGGCGTTTACCTGTAATTTAACCAGGAGTGGAAGGAAGGGTGACCTGTAATGTATCGACGTGTTGCGGAGGGGCTTACCTGTATTGCATCCTCGTGTTGGGGGAGGGGTTAACCTGTAATGTATCGAGAAGTTGGGGGAGGGTTTACCTGTAATGTATCCAGGTGTTGCGGAGGTGTTTACCTGTAATTTATCTGGGTGTTGGGGAAGGGGTTTACCTGTATCGTATCTGGGTGTTGGGGGAGGGGTTTACCTGTCAAGAATCCAGGTGTTGGGGAAGGGGTGTACCTGTAATGTATCCAGGTGTTGGGGGATGGGTTTACCTGTAATGCATCCAGGAGTTGGGGAGGGGTTTACCTGTAATGTTTCTGGGTGTTGGGGGAGGAGTTAACCTGTAATGTTTCTGGGTGTTGGGGGAGTGGTTTACCTGTAATGTATCCAGGTGTTGGTGGAGGGGTTTACCTGTAATGTATCTGAGTGTTGGGGGATGGGGTTTACCTGTAATGCATACAGGTGTTGGGGAGGGGTTTACCTGTAATGTATCCGGGTGTTGGAGAGGGGTTTACCTGTAACGTATCCAGGTGTTGGGGGAGGGGTTTACCTGTAATGTATCCAGGTGTTGGGGAGGGGTTTACCTGTAATATATCCAGGTGTTGGGGAGGGGTTTACCTTTAATGTATCCAGGTGTTGGGGAAGGTGTTTTTCTGCAATGTATCCGGGTGTTGGAGGTGGGGTTTACCTTTAATGTATCCAGGTGTTGGGGGAGGGTTTATCTGTAATGTATCCAGGTGTTGGGGGAGGGGTTTACCTGTAATGTATCCGAGTGTTGGGGGAACGGTTTACCTGTAATGTATCCAGGTGTTGGGGAGGGATAACCTGTAATTTATCTGGGTGTTGGGGAGGGGTTTACCTGTAATGTATCTGGGTCTTGGGGGAGGGGTTTACCTGTAATTTATCCGGATGTTGCAGGGAGAGGTTTACCTGTAATTTATCCGGGTGTTGGAGGAGGTGGATACCTGTAATGTATCCAGGTGTTTGGGAGGGGTTTACCTGTAATGTATCCAGGTGTTGGGGAGGGGTTTACCTGTAATGTATCCAGATGTTGGGGGACTGGTTTAGCTGTAATGTATCTAGGTGTTGTGGAGGGGTTTACCTGTAATGCATCGAGGTGTTGGGGGAGTGGTTTACCTGTAATTTATCCGGGTGTTGGGGGAGGGTTTACCTGTAATTTATCCGGGTGTTGGGGGAGTGGTTTACCTGTAATTTATCCGAGTGTTGGGGGAGTGGTTTACCTGTAATTTATCCGGGTGTTGGGGAGAGGTTTACCTGAAATGCTTCCAGGTGTTGGGTGAGGGGTTTACCTGTAACTTATCCAGGTGTTGGGGAGGGGGTTACCTGTAATGTATCCAGGTGTTGGGGGAGGGATTTACCTGTAATGCATCCAGGTGTTGGGGGAGGGGTTTATCTGTAATGTGTGCAGGTGTTGGGAGAGCGGTTTGCCTGTAATATATCCAGGTGTTGGGGGAGGGTTTACCTGTAATATATCCAGGTGCTGGGGAGGGTTTACCTGTAATGTATCCAGGTGCTGGGGAGGGGTTTACCTGTAATGTATCCAGGTGTTGGGGAGGGGTTTACCTGTAATGTATCCAGGGGTTGGGGGAGGGTATACCTGTAATGTATCCAGGTGTTAGGAGAGGGGTTACCTGTAATTTATCTGGGTGTTGGGGAGGGGTTTACCTGTAATGTAGCTGGGTCTTGGGGGTGGGGTTTACCTGTAATTTATCCGGGTGTTGCAGGGAGAGGTTTACCTGTAATTGATCCAGGTGTTGGGGAGGGGTTTACCTGCAATGTATCCAGGTGTTGAGGGAGTGGTTTAGCTATAATGTATCCAGGTGTTGGGGAGGGGTTTACCTGTAATGCATCGAGGTGTTGGGGGAGGGGTTTACTTGTAATGTATCCAGGTGTTGGGGGAGTGGTTTACCTGTAATTTATCCGGGTGTTGGTTGAGGGTTTACGTGTAATTTATCCAGGTGTTGGGTGAGTGGTTTACCTGTAATGTATCTGGGTGTTGGGGGAGAGGTTTACCTGTAATTGATCCGGGTGTTGGGGGATAGGGTTACCTGTAATGTATCCAGCTGTTGGGGAGGGGTTTAACTGTAATGCATCGAGGTGTGGGGGGAGGGGTTTACTTGTAATGTATCCAGGTGTTGGGGGAGTGGTTTACCTGTAATTTATCCGGGTGTTGGTTGAGGCTTTGCCAGTAATGCATCCAGGCGTCGGGAAAGGTTTACGTGTAATGTATCCAGGTGTTGGGGAGAGTTTACCTGCAATGTATTCAGGTGTTAGGGGAGAGTTTACCTGTAATGTATCCAGGTGTTGGTGGAGGGTTTACCTGCAATATATCCAGGTGCTGGGGGAGGTTTTACCTGTGATGTATACAGGTGCTGGGTCGGGGATTACCTGTAATGTATCCAGGTGTTGGGGAGGGGTTTACCTGTAATGTATCCAGGGGTTGGGGGAGGGCTTTGCCTGTAATGTATCTAGGTGTTGGGGAGGGGTTTACCTGTAATGTATCCAGGTGTTGGGGGGGGTTTACCTGTAATGTATCCAGGTGTTGGGGGAGAGGTTTACCTGTAATGTATCCAGGTGTTGGGGGAACGGTTTACCTGTAATGTATCCAGGTGTTAGGAGAGGGGTTACCTGTAATTTATCTGGGTGTTGGGGAGGGGTTTACCTGTAATGTAGCTGGGTCTTGGGGGAAGGGTTTACCTGTAATTTATCCGGGTGTTGCAGTGAGAGGTTTACCTGTAATTGATCCGGCTGTTGGGGGAGAGGGTTACCTGTGATGTATCCAGGTGTTGGGGAGGGGTTTACCTGTAATGTATCCAGGTGTTGGGGAGGGGTTTACCTGCAATGTATCCAGGTGTTGAGGGAGTGGTTTAGATGTAATGTATCCAGGTGTTGGGGAGGGGTTTACCTGTAATGCATCGAGGTGTTGGTTGAGGGTTCACCTGTAATTTATCCGGGTGTTGGGGGAGTGGTTTACCTGTAATTTATCCGGGTGTTGGGGAGAGGTTTACGTGTAATTTATCCAGGAGTTGGGGAATGGGTTTACCTGTAATATATCCAGGTGCTGGGGGAGGATTTACCTGTAATGTATCCAGGTGCTGGAGAGGGGATTACCTGTAATGTATCCAGGTGTTGGGGAGGGGTTTACCTGTAATGTATCCAGGGGTTGGGGGAGGGGTTTGCCTGTAATGTATCCAGGTGTTGGGGAGGGATTTACCTGTAATGTAGCCAGGTGTTGGGGAGGGTTTACCTGTAATGTATCCGGGTGTTGGGGGAACGGTTCACCTGTAATGTATCCAGGTGTTAGGAGAGGGGTTACCTGTAATTTATCTGGGTGTTGGGGAGGGGTTTACCTGTAATGTAGCTGGGTCTTGGGGGAGGGGTTTACCTGTAATTTATCCGGGTGTTGCAGGGAGAGGTTTACCTGTAATTGATCCGGGTGTTGGTGGAGAGGGTTACCTGTAATGTATCCATCTGTTGGGGATGGGTTTACCTGTAATGTATCCAGGTGTTGGGGGAGTGGTTTAGCTGTAATGTATCCAGGTGTTGTGGAAGGGTTTACCTGTAATGCATCGAGGTGTTGGGGGAGGGGTTTACTTGTAATGTATCCAGGTGTTGGGGGTGTGGTTTACCTGTAATTTATCTGGGAGTTGGTAGAGGGGTTTACTTGTAATGCATCCAGGTGTTGGGGAGGGGTTTACCTGAAATGCTTCCAGGTGTTGGGTGAGGGGTTACCTATAATATATCCTGGTGTTGGGGGAGGGGTTAACCTGTAATGCATCGAGACGTTGGGGGAGGGTTTAGCTGCAATGTATCCAGGTGTTGCGGATGTGTTTACCTGTAAAGTATTCAGGTGTTGGAGAGGGATTTACCTGTAATGTATCTGGGTGTTGGGGGAGTGGTTTACCTGTAATGTATCCAGGTGTTGGTGGAGGGGTTTACCTGTAATGCATCCAAGAGTTGGGGATGGGTTTACCTGTAATGTATCTGAGTGTTGGTGGAGGGGTTTACCTGTAATATATCCGGGTGTTGGGGGAGTGGTTTACCTGTAATGTATCCACGAGTTGGTGGAGGGATTTACCTGTAATGTATCTGGGTGTTGGTGGAGGGGTTTACCTGTAATGTATCTGGGTGTTGGGGGATGGGGTTTACCTGTAATGTATCCAGTTGTTGGGGAGGGGTTTACCTGTAATGTATCCAGGTGTTGGCGAGGGGTTTACCTGTAATGTATCCAGGTGTTGAGGGGGGTTTACCTGTAATGTATTCAGGTGTTGGGTGAGGGGTTTTCCTCTAATGTATCCAGGTGTTGGGGAGGGCTTTACCTGTAAAGTATTCAGGTGTTGGAGAGGGATTTACCTGTAATGTATCTGGGTGTTGGGGGAGTGGTTTACCTGTAATGTATCCAGGTGTTGGTGGAGGGGTTTACCTGTAATGTATCTGGGTGTTGGGGGATGGGGTTTACCTGTAATGTATCCAGGTGTTGGGAAGGGGTTTACCTGCAGTGTATCCAGGTGTTGGGGAGGGCTTTACCTGTAATGTATTCAGGTGTTGTGGAGGGGTTTACCTATAATGTATCCAGGTGTTGGGAGAGGGGTTTACCTGTAATGTATCCAGGTGTTGGTGGAGGGGTTTATCTGTAATGTATCCGGGTGTTGAGGGACTTGTTTACCTTTAATGTATCTAGGTGTTGGGGCAGGGGTTAACCTGTAATATACCCAGCTGTTGGGGGAGGGGTTTACCTGCAATGTATCCAGATGATGGGGAGGGGTTTACCTGTAGTGTATCCGGGTGTTGGGGAGGGGTTTACCTGTAATGTATCCAGGTGTTGGGGGAGGGGTTAACCTGTCATATACCCAGGTGTTGGGAAAGGGGTTTACCTGTAATGTATCCAGGTGTTGGGGGAGGGGTTTACATGTAATGTATCCAGGTGTTGGGGAGGGGTTTATCTGTAATGTATCCGGGTGTTGGGGAGGGGTTTACCTTTAATGTATCTTGGTGTTGGGGGAGGGGTTAACCTGAAATATACCAAGGTGTTGGGGGAGGGGTTTACCTGTAATGTATCCGGGTGTTGGGGAGGGGTTTACCTGTAATGTATCCAGGTGTTGTGGAGGTCTTTACCTGTAATGTTTGCAGGTGTTGAGGGAGGGGTTTACATGTAATGTATCGGTGTGTTGGGGGAAGGGTTTTCCTCTATTGTATCTGGGTGTTGCAGGAGTGGTTAACCTGTAATGTATCCGGGTGTTGGGGGAGGGTTTACCTGTAATGTATCCAGGTGCTGGAGATGGGATTACCTGTAATGTATCCAGGTGTTGGAGAGGGGTTTACCTGTAATGTCTCCAGGGGTTGGGGGAGGGGTTTGCCTGTAATGTATCCAGGTGTTGGGGAGGGGTTTACCTGTAATGTATCCAGGTGTTGGGGAGGGTTTACCTGTAATGTATCCAGGTGTTGGGAGAACGGTTTACCTGTAATGTATCCAGGTGTTAGGAAAGGGGTTACCTGTAATTTATCTGGGTGTTGGGGAGGGGTATACCTGTAATGTAGCTGGGTCTTGGGGGAGGGGTTTACCTGTAATTTATCCGGGTGTTGCAGGGAGAGGTTTACCTGTAATTGATCCGGGTGTTGGGAGAGAGGGTTACCTGTAATGTATCCAGCTGTTGGGGAGGGGTTTACCTGTAATGTATCCAGGTGTTGGTGAGGGGTTTACCTGTAATGTATCCAGGTGTTGGGGGAGTGGTTTAGCTGTAACGTATCCAGGTGTTGGGGAGGGGTTTACCTGTAATGCATCGAGGTGTTGGGGAGGGGTTTACCTGTAATTTATCCGGGTGTTGGTTGAGGGTTTACCTGTAATTTATCCAGGTGTTGGGGCAGTGGTTTACCTGTAATTTATCCGGGTGTTGGGGAGAGGTTTACGTGTAATTTATCCAGGTGTTGTTGGAGGGGTTTACCTGTAATGTATCGGGGTGTTGGGGGAGTGGTTTACCTGTCATGTATCCAGTTTTTGGTGGAGGGGTTTACCTGTAATGTATCTGGGTGTTGTGGGATGGGGTTTACCTGTAATGTATCCAGGTGTTGGGGAGGGGTTTACCTGTAATGTATCCAGGTATTGGCGAGGGGTTTACCTGTAATGTATCCAGGTGTTGGGTAGGGGTTTACCTGCAGTGTATCCAGATGTTGGGGAGGGCTTTACCTGTCATGTATTCAGGTGTTGGGGAGGGGTTTACCTGTAATGTATCCAGGTTTTGGGAGAGGGGTTTACCTGTAATGTATCCGGGTGTTGAGGGACGGGTTTACCTTTAATATATCTGGGTGTTGGGGCAGGGGTTAACCTGTAATTTACCCAGGTGTGGGGGGAGGGGTTTACCTGTAATGTATCCACATGTTGGGGAAGTGTTTACATGTATTGCTTCCTGGTGTTGGGGGAGGAGTTAACCTGTAATGCATCGAGATGTTGGGGGAGGGTTTAGCTGTAATGTATCCAGGTGTTGCGGATGTGTTTACTTGTAATTTATCTGGGTGTTGGGGGAGGGGTTTACCTGTATTGTATCTGGGTGTAGGGGGAGTGGTTTACCTGTAATGTATCCAGGTGTTGGGGAGGGGTTTACCTGCAATGTATCCAGGTGTTGGGGGAAGGGGTTTACCTGTAATGCATCCAGGAGTTGGGGAGGGGTTTACCTGTAATGTATCTGAGTGTTGGTGGAGGGGTTTTCCTGTAATATATCCAGGTGTTGGGGGAGCGTTTACCTGTAATGTATCCAGGTGCTGGGGATGGGATTACCTGTAATGTATCCAGGTGTTGGAGAGGGGTTTACCTGTAATGTCTCCAGGGGTTGGGGGAGGGGTTTGCCTGTAATGTATCCAGGTGTTGGGGAGGGGTTTACCTGTAATGTATCCAGGTGTTGGGGAGGGTTTACCTGTAATGTATCCAGGTGTTGGGGGAACGATTTACCTGTAATGTATCCAGGTGTTAGGAGAGGGGTTACCTGTAATTTATCTGGGTGTTGGGGAGGGGTTTACCTGTAATGTAGCTGGGTCTTGGGGGAGGGGTTTACCTGTAATTTATCCGGGTGTTGCAGGGAGAGGTTTACCTGTAATTGATCCGGGTGTTGGGAGAGAGGGTTACCTGTAATGTATCCAGCTGTTGGGGAGGGGTTTACCTGTAATGTATCCAGGTGTTGGTGAGGGGTTTACCTGTAATGTATCCAGGTGTTGGGGGAGTGGTTTAGCTGTAACGTATCCAGGTGTTGGGGATGGGTTTACCTGTAATGCATCGAGGTGTTGGGGAGGGGTTTACCTGTAATTTATCCGGGTGTTGGTTGAGGGTTTACCTGTAATTTATCCAGGTGTTGGGGCAGTGGTTTACCTGTAATTTATCCGGGTGTTGGGGAGAGGTTTACGTGTAATTTATCCAGGTGTTGGGGAGGGGTTTACCTGTAATGTATCGGGGTGTTGGGGGAGTGGTTTACCTGTAATGTATCCAGTTTTTGGTGGAGGGGTTTACCTGTAATGTATCTGGGTGTTGTGGGATGGGGTTTACCTGTAATGTATCCAGGTGTTGGGGAGGGGTTTACCTGTAATGTATCCAGGTATTGGCGAGGGGTTTACCTGTAATGTATCCAGGTGTTGAGGGGGGTTTACCTGTAATATATTCAGGTGTTGGGCGAGGGGTTTACCTCTAATGTAACCAGGTGTTGGGGAGGGGTTTTCCTGTAATGTATCTGGGTGTTGGGGGGAGTGGTTTACCTGTAATGTATCCAGGTGTTGGTGGAGGGGTTTACCTGTAATGTATCTGGGTGTTGGGGGATGGGGTTTACCTATAATGTATCCAGGTGTTGGGTAGGGTTTACCTGCAGTGTATCCAGGTGTTGGGGAGGGCTTTACCTGTCATGTATTCAGGTGTTGGGGAGGGGTTTACCTGTAATGTATCCAGGTTTTGGGAGAGGGGTTTACATGCAATGTATCCGGGTGTTGGGGGACGGGTTTACCTTTAATATATCTGGGTGTTGGGGCAGGGGTTAACCTGTAATTTACCCAGGTGTGGGGGGAGGGGTTTACCTGTAATGTATCCACGTGTTGGGGAAGTGTTTACATGTATTGCTTCCTGGTGTTGGGGGAGGAGTTAACCTGTAATGCATCGAGATGTTGGGGGTGGGTTTAGCTGTAATGTATCCAGGTGTTGCGGATGTGTTTACCTGTAATTTATCTGAGTGTTGGGGGAGGGGTTTACCTGTATTGTATCTGGGTGTAGGGGGAGGGGTTTACCTGTAATGTATCCAGGTGTTGGGGAGGGGTTTACCTGCAATGTATCCAGGTGTTGGGGGAAGGGGTTTACCTGTAATGTATCCACTAGTTGCTGAGGGGTTTACCTGTAATGTATCTGGGTGTTGGTGGATGGGGTTTACCTGTAATGTATCCTGGTGTTGGGGGAGGGGTTTACCTGTAATGTATCCAGGTGTTGGGGGAGGGGTTTACCTGTAATGTATCCTGGTGTTGGGGCAGGGGTTTACCTGTAATGTATCCGGGTGTTGGGGGAGTGGTTAACCTGTAATGTATCCAGGTGTTGGGGGAGGGGTTTACCTGTAATGTATCTTGGTGTTGGTGCAGGGGTTTACCTGTAATGTATCCGGGTGTTGGGGGAGTGGTTTACCTGTAATGTATCCAGGTGTTGGGGGAGGGGTTTACCTGTAATGTATCCAGGTGTTGTGGAGGCGTTTAGGTGTAATGTTTGCAGGTGTTGGAGAGGGGTTTACCTGTAATGTATCCGGGTGTTGGGGGAGGGGTTTACCTGTAATTTATCGGTGTGTTGGGGGAAGGGTTTACCTGTATTGTATCTGGGTGTTGTGGGAGTGGTTAACCTGTAATGTATCCGGCTGTTGGGGGAGGAGTTTACCTGTAATGTATCGAGGTGTTGCGGGAGGGATTCACCTGTATTGTATCCAGGTGTTGGGGGAGGCGTTAACATGTAATGTATCTCGGTGTTGGGAATGGTGTTTACCTGCAATGTATCTGGGTGTTGGGAGAGGGGTTTATGTGCAATTTATCCAGATGTTGTGGGAGGGGTTTACCTGTAATGTATCCAGGTGTTGGGGGAGGGGTTTGCCTGTTATATATCCAGGTGTTGGGGTGGGGTTTACCTGTAATGTATCCAGGTGTTGGGGAGGGGGTTTACCTGTAATGTATCCTGGTGTTGGTGGAGGGGTTTACCTGTAATGTATCCAGGTGTTGGGGTAGGGGTTTACCTGTAATGTATCCTGGTGTTGGGGCAGGCGTTTACCTGTAATGTATCCGGGTGTTGGGGGAGTGGTCCACCTGTAATGTATCCAGGTGTTGGGGAATGGGTTTACCTGTAATGTATCCTAGTGTTGGGGAGGTGTTTACCTGTAATGTATCCAGGTGTTGGCGAGAGGTTTACCTGTAATGTATCTAGGTGTTGAGGGGGGTTTACCTGTAATGTATTCAGGTGTTGGGCGAGTGGTTTACCTCTAATGTATCCAGGTGTTGGGGAGGGCTTTACCTGTAAAGTATTCAGGTGTTGGGGAGGGGTTTACCTGTAATGTATCTGGGTGTTGGGGGAGTGGTTTACCTGTAATGTATCCAGGTGTTGGTGGAGGGGTTTACCTGTAATGTATCTGGGTGTTGGGGGATGGGGTTTACCTGTCATGTATCCAGGTGTTGGGGAGGGGTTTACCTGCAGTGTATCCAGGTGTTGGGGAGGGCTTTACCTGTAATGTATTCAGGTGTTGGGGAGGGTTTACCTGTAATGTATCCAGGTGTTGGGAGAGGGGTTTACCTGTAATGTATCCAGGTGTTGGTGGAGGGGTTTATCTGCAATGTATCCGGGTGTTGAGGGACAGGGTTTACCTTTAATGTATCTGGGTGTTGGGGCAGGGGTTAACCTGTAATTTACCCAGGTGTGGGGGGAGGGGTTTACCTGTAATGTATCCACGTGTTGGGGAAGTGTTTACATGTATTGCTTCCTGGTGTTGGGGGAGGAGTTAACCTGTAATGCATCGAGATGTTGGGGGTGGGTTTAGCTGTAATGTATCCAGGTGTTGCGGATGTGTTTACCTGTAATTTATCTGAGTGTTGGGGGAGGGGTTTACCTGTATTGTATCTGGGTGTAGGGGGAGGGGTTTACCTGTAATGTATCCAGGTGTTGGGGAGGGGTTTACCTGCAATGTATCCAGGTGTTGGGGGAAGGGGTTTACCTGTAATGTATCCACTAGTTGCTGAGGGGTTTACCTGTAATGTATCTGGGTGTTGGTGGATGGGGTTTACCTGTAATGTATCCTGGTGTTGGGGGAGGGGTTTACCTGTAATGTATCCAGGTGTTGGGGGAGGGGTTTACCTGTAATGTATCCTGGTGTTGGGGCAGGGGTTTACCTGTAATGTATCCGGGTGTTGGGGGAGTGGTTAACCTGTAATGTATCCAGGTGTTGGGGGAGGGGTTTACCTGTAATGTATCTTGGTGTTGGTGCAGGGGTTTACCTGTAATGTATCCGGGTGTTGGGGGAGTGGTTTACCTGTAATGTATCCAGGTGTTGGGGGAGGGGTTTACCTGTAATGTATCCAGGTGTTGTGGAGGCGTTTAGGTGTAATGTTTGCAGGTGTTGGAGAGGGGTTTACCTGTAATGTATCCGGGTGTTGGGGGAGGGGTTTACCTGTAATTTATCGGTGTGTTGGGGGAAGGGTTTACCTGTATTGTATCTGGGTGTTGTGGGAGTGGTTAACCTGTAATGTATCCGGCTGTTGGGGGAGGAGTTTACCTGTAATGTATCGAGGTGTTGCGGGAGGGATTCACCTGTATTGTATCCAGGTGTTGGGGGAGGCGTTAACATGTAATGTATCTCGGTGTTGGGAATGGTGTTTACCTGCAATGTATCTGGGTGTTGGGAGAGGGGTTTATGTGCAATTTATCCAGATGTTGTGGGAGGGGTTTACCTGTAATGTATCCAGGTGTTGGGGGAGGGGTTTGCCTGTTATATATCCAGGTGTTGGGGTGGGGTTTACCTGTAATGTATCCAGGTGTTGGGGAGGGGGTTTACCTGTAATGTATCCTGGTGTTGGTGGAGGGGTTTACCTGTAATGTATCCAGGTGTTGGGGTAGGGGTTTACCTGTAATGTATCCTGGTGTTGGGGCAGGCGTTTACCTGTAATGTATCCGGGTGTTGGGGGAGTGGTCCACCTGTAATGTATCCAGGTGTTGGGGAATGGGTTTACCTGTAATGTATCCTAGTGTTGGGGAGGTGTTTACCTGTAATGTATCCAGGTGTTGGCGAGAGGTTTACCTGTAATGTATCTAGGTGTTGAGGGGGGTTTACCTGTAATGTATTCAGGTGTTGGGCGAGTGGTTTACCTCTAATGTATCCAGGTGTTGGGGAGGGCTTTACCTGTAAAGTATTCAGGTGTTGGGGAGGGGTTTACCTGTAATGTATCTGGGTGTTGGGGGAGTGGTTTACCTGTAATGTATCCAGGTGTTGGTGGAGGGGTTTACCTGTAATGTATCTGGGTGTTGGGGGATGGGGTTTACCTGTCATGTATCCAGGTGTTGGGGAGGGGTTTACCTGCAGTGTATCCAGGTGTTGGGGAGGGCTTTACCTGTAATGTATTCAGGTGTTGGGGAGGGTTTACCTGTAATGTATCCAGGTGTTGGGAGAGGGGTTTACCTGTAATGTATCCAGGTGTTGGTGGAGGGGTTTATCTGCAATGTATCCGGGTGTTGAGGGACAGGGTTTACCTTTAATGTATCTGGGTGTTGGGGCAGGGGTTAACCTGTAATATACCCAGCTGTTGGGGGAGGGGTTTACCTGCAATGTCTCCAGGTGTTGGGGAGGGTTTTACCTGTAGTGTATCCGGGTGTTGGGGAGGGGTTTACCTGTAATGTATCCAGGTGTTGGGGGAGGGGTTAACCTGTAATTTATCCAGGTGTTGAGGGGGATGGGTTTTCCTCTATTGTATCTGGGTGTTGCAGGAGTGGTTAACCTGTAATGTATCCGGGTGTTGGGGGAGGAGTTTACCTGTAATGTATCCGGGTGTTGGGGGAGGGTTTACCTGTAATGTATCCAGGTGCTGGAGAGGGGTTTACCTGTAATGTATCCAGGTGTTGGTGGAGGGGTTTATCTGCAATGTATCCGGGTGTTGAGGGACAGGGTTTACCTTTAATGTATCTGGGTGTTGGGGCAGGGGTTAACCTGTAATTTACCCAGGTTTGGGGGGAGGGGTTTACCTGTAATGTATCCACGTGTTGGGGAAGTGTTTACATGTATTGCTTCCTAGTGTTGGGGCAGGGGTTTACCTGTAATGTATTCAGGTGTTGGGAAGGGGTTTACCTTTAATGTATCCAGGTGTTGGGGGAGGGGTTTATCTGTAATGTATTCGGGTGTTGGGGAGGGGTTTACTTTTAATGTATCTGGGTGTTGGGGGAGGGGTTAACCTGAAATATACCAAGGTGTTGGGGGAGGGGTTTACCTGTAATGTATCCAGGTGTTGTGGAGGTGTATACCTGTAATGTTTGCAGGTGTTGGGGAGGGGTTTATCTGTAATGTATCCAGGTGTTGGGGGAGGGGTTTACCTGTAAAGTATTCAGGTGTTGGGGAGTGGTTTACCTGTAATGTATCTGGGTGTTGGGGGATGGGGTTTACCTGTAATGTATCCAGGTGTTGGGGAGGGGTTTACCTGCAGTGTATCCAGGTGTTGGGGAGGGCTTTACCTGTAATGTATTCAGGTGTTGGGGAGGGTTTACCTGTAATGTATCCAGGTGTTGGGAGAGGGGTTTACCTGTAATGTATCCAGGTGTTGGTGGAGGGGTTTATCAGCAATGTATCTGGGTGTTGAGGGATGGGTTTACCTTTAATGTATCTGGGTGTTGGGGCAGGGGTTAACATGTAATATACCCAGCTGTTGGGGGAGGGGTTAACCTGTAATATACCCAGGTGTTGGGAAAGGAGGGGTTTACCTGTAAAGTATTCAGGTGTTGGGGAGTGGTTTACCTGTAATGTATCTGGGTGTTGGGGGATGGGGTTTACCTGCAATGTCTCCAGGTGTTGGGGAGGGGTTTACCTGTAGTGTATCCAGGTGTTGGGGAGGGGTTTACCTGTAATGTATCCAGGTGTTGGGGGAGGGGTTTACCTGTAATATACCCAGGTGTTGGGAAAGGGGTTTACCTGTAATGTATTCAGGTGTTGAGGGGGAGGGGTTCACATGTAATGTATCCAGGTGTTGGGGAGGGGTTTGCCTCTAATTTATCCGGGTGTTGGGGCAGGGGTTTACCTGTAATGTATTCAGGTGTTGGGAAAGGGTTTACCTGTAATGTATCCAGGTGTTGGGGAGGGGTTTATCTGTAATGTATTCGGGTGTTGGGGAGGGCTTTACTTTTAATGTATCTGGGTGTTGGGGGAGGGGTTAACCTGAAATATACCAAGGTGTTGGGGGAGGGGTTTACCTGTAATGTATCCAGGTGTTGGGGGAGGGGTTTACCTGTAAAGTATTCAGGTGTTGGGGAGGGGTTTACCTGTAATGTATCTGGGTGTTGGGGGAGTGGTTTACCTGTAATGTATCCAGGTGTTTGTGGAGGGGTTTACCTGTAATGTATCTGGGTGTTGGGGGATGGGGTTTACCTGTAATGTATCCAGGTGTTGGGGAGGGGTTTACCTGCAGTGTATCCAGGTGTTGGGGAGGGCTTAACCTGTAATGTATTCAGGTGTTGGGGAGGGGTTTACCTGTAATGTATCCGGTTGTTGAGGGACGGGTTCACCTTTAATGTATCTGGGTGTTGGGGCAGGGGTTAACCTGTAATTTACCCAGGTGTGGGGGGAGGGGTTTACCTGTAATGTATCCACGTGTTGGGGAAGTGTTTACATGTATTGCTTCCTGGTGTTGGGGGAGGGGTTAACCTGTAATGCATCGAGATGTTGGGGGAGGGTTTAGCTGTAATGTATCCAGGTGTTGCGGATGTGTTTACCTGTAATTTATCTGGGTGTTGGGGGAGGGGTTTACCTGTATTGTATCTGGGTGTTGGGGGAGGGGTTTACCTGTAATGTATCCAGGTGTTGGGTAGGGGTTTACCTGCAATATATCCAGGTGTTGGGGGAAGGGGTTTACCTGTAATGCATCCAGGAGTTGGGGAGGGGTTTACCTGTAATGTATCTGAGTTTTGGTGGAGGGGTTTTCCTGTAATATATCCAGGTGTTGGGGGAGTGGTTTACCTGCAATGTATCCACGAGTTGCTGGAGGGGTTTACCTGTAATGTATCTGGGTGTTGGTGGATGCTGTTTACCTGTAATGTATCCTGGTGTTTGGGGAGGGGTTTACCTGTAATGTATCCAGGTGTTGGGGGAGGGGTTTACCTGAAATGTATCCTGGTGTTGGAACAGGGGTTTACCTGTAATGTATCCGGGTGTTGGGGGAGTGGTTTATCTGTAATGTATCCAGGTGTTGGGGGAGGGGTTTACCTGTAATGTATCCTGGTGTTGGTGCAGGGGTTTACCTGTAATGTATCTGGGTGTTGGGGGAGTGATTTACCTGTAATGTATCCAGGTGTTGGGGGAGGGGTTTACCTGTAATGTATCCAGGTGTTGTGGAGGCGTTTACCTGTAATGTTTGCAGGTGTTGAGGAGGGGTTTACCTGCAATGTATCCAGGTGTTGGGGAAGGGGTTTACCTGTAATGCATCCAGGAGTTGGGGAGGGGTTTACCTGTAATGTATCTGAGTGTTGGTGGAGGGGTTTTCCTGCAATATATCCAGGTGTTGGGGGAGTGGTTTACCTGTAATGTATCCACTAGTTGCTGGAGGGGTTTACCTGTCATGTATCTGGGTGTTGGTGGATGGGGTTTACCTGTAATGTATCCTGGTGTTGGGGGAGGGGTTTACCTGTAATGTATCCAGGTGTTGGGGGAGGGGTTTACCTGTAATGTATCCTGGTGTTGGGGCAGGGATTTACCTGTAATGTATCCGGGTGTTGGGGGAGTGGTTAACCTGTAATGTATCCAGGTGTTGGGGGAGGGGTTTACCTGTAATGTATCTTGGTGTTGGTGCAGGGGTTTACCTGTAATGTATCCGGGTGTTGGGGGAGTGGTTTACCTGTAATGTATCCAGGTGTTGGGGGAGGGGTTTACCTGTAATGTATCCAGGTGTTGTGGAGGCGTTTACGTGTAATGTTTGCAGGTGTTGGAGAGGGGTTTACCTGTAATGTATCCGGGTGTTGGGGGCGGGGTTTACCTGTAATTTATCGGTGTGTTGGGGGAAGGGTTTACCTGTATTGTATCTGGGTGTTGTGGGAGTGGTTAACCTGTAATGTATCCGGCTGTTGGGGGAGGAGTTTACCTGTAATGTATCGAGGTGTTGCGGGAGGGATTCACCTGTATTGTATCCAGGTGTTGGGGGAGGCGTTAACATGTAATGTATCTAGGTGTTGGGAATGGTGTTTACCTGCAATGTATCTGGGTGTTGGGAGAGGGGTTTATGTGCAATTTATCCAGATGTTGTGGGAGGGGTTTACCTGTAATGTATCCAGGTGTTGGGGGAGGGGTTTGCCTGTTATATATCCAGGTGTTGGGGAGGGCTTTACCTGTAAAGTATTCAGGTGTTGGGGAGGGGTTTACCTGTAATGTATCTGGGTGTTGGGGGAGTGGTTTACCTGTAATGTATCCAGGTGTTGGTGGAGGGGTTTACCTGTAATGTATCTGGGTGTTGGGGGATGGGGTTTACCTGTCATGTATCCAGGTGTTGGGGAGGGGTTTACCTGCAGTGTATCCAGGTGTTGGGGAGGGCTTTACCTGTAATGTATTCAGGTGTTGGGGAGGGTTTACCTGTAATGTATCCAGGTGTTGGGAGAGGGGTTTACCTGTAATGTATCCAGGTGTTGGTGGAGGGGTTTATCTGCAATGTATCCGGGTGTTGAGGGACAGGGTTTACCTTTAATGTATCTGGGTGTTGGGGCAGGGGTTAACCTGTAATATACCCAGCTGTTGGGGGAGGGGTTTACCTGCAATGTCTCCAGGTGTTGGGGAGGGTTTTACCTGTAGTGTATCCGGGTGTAGGGGGGGGGTTTACCTGTAATGTATCCAGGTGTTGGGGGAGGGGTTAACCTGTAATATACCCAGGTGTTGGGAAAGGTGGTTTACCTGTAATTTATCCAGGTGTTGAGGGGGATGGGTTCACATGTAATGTATCCAGGTGTTGGGGAGGGGTTTACCTCTAATTTATCCGGGTGTTGGGGCAGGGGTTTACCTGTAATGTATTCAGGTATTGGGAAGGGATTTACCTGTCATGTATCCAGGTGTTGGGGGAGGGGTTTATCTGTAATGTATTCGGGTGTTGGGTAAGGGTTTACTTTTAATGTATCTGGGTGTTGGGGGAGGGGTTAACCTAAAATATACCAAGGTGTTGGGGGAGGGGTTTACCTGTAATGTGTCCAGGTGTTGGGGGAGGGGTTTACCTGTAATGTATCCAGGTGTTGTGGAGGTGTTTACCTGTAATGTTTGCAGGTGTTGGGGAGGGGTTTACCTGTAATGTATCCAGGTGTTGGGGGAGGGGTTTACCTGTGATGTATTGGTGTGTTGGGGGAAGGGTTTACCTGTATTGTATCTGGGTGTTGCGGGAGTGGTTAACCTGTAATGTACCCGGGTGTTGGAGGAGGAGTTTACCTATAATGTATCTGGGTGTTGGGGGAGGGTTTACCTGTAATGTATCCAGGCGCTGGGGAGGGGATTACCTGTAATGTATCCAGGTGTTGGGAAGTGGTTTACCTGTAATGTATCCAGATGTTGGGGGAGGGGTTCACATGTAATGTATCCAGGTGTTGGGGAGGGGTTTACCTGTAGCGTATCCAGGTGTTGGGGAGGGATTTACCTGTAATGTATCCAGGTGTTGGGGGAGTGGTTCACATGTAATGTATTCAGGTGTTCGGTGGGGTTTACCTGTAAGGTATCCAGGTGTTGGGGAGGGTTTACCTGTAATGTATTCAGTTGTTGGCGAGGGGTTTACCTGTAATGTATCCAGGTGTTGAGGGGGGTTTACCTGTAATGTATTCAGGTGTTGGGCGAGGGGTTTACCTCTAATGTATCCAGGTGTTGGGGAGGGCTTTACCTGTAAAGTATTCAGGTGTTGGGGAGGGGTTTACCTGTAATGTATCCAGGTGTTGGGGGAGGGCTTTATCTGTAATGTATCCGGGTGTTGGGGGAGGGGTTTACCTGTAATGTATCCAGGTGTTGGGGAGGGGTTTACCTGTGATGTATCGGTGTGTTGGGGGAAGGGTTTACCTGTATTGTATCTGGGTGTTGCGGGAGTGGTTAACCTATAATGTATCCGGTTGTTGGGCGAGGAGTTTACCTATAATGTATCTGGGTGTTGGGGGTGGGTTTACCTGTAATGTATCCAGGCACTGGGGAGGGGATTACCTGTAATGTATCCAGGTGTTGGGGAGTGGTTTACCTGTAATGTATCCAGGTGTTGGCGAGAGGTTTACCTGTAATGTATCCAGGTGTTGAGGGGTGTTTACCTGTAATGTATTCAGGTGTTGGGCGAGTGGTTTACCTCTAATGTATCCAGGTGTTGGGGAGGGCTTTCCCTGTAAAGTATTCAGGTGTTGGGGAGGGGTTTACCTGTAATGTATCTGGGTGTTGGGCGAGTGGTTTACCTGTAATGTATCCAGGTGTTGGTGGAGGGGTTTACCTGTAATGTATCTGGGTGTTGGGGATGGGGTTTACCTGTAATGTATCCAGGTGTTGGGGATGGGTTTACCTGCAGTGTATCCAGGTGTTGGGGAGGGCTTTACCTGTAATGTATTCAGGTGTTGGGGAGGGTTTACCTGTAATGGGTCCAGGTGTTGGGAGAGGGGTTTACCTGTAATGTATCCAGGTGTTGGTGGAGGGGTTTATCTGCAATGTATCCGGGTGTTGAGGGACAGGGTTTACCTTTAATGTATCTGGGTGTTGGGGCAGGGGTTAACCTGTAATATACCCAGCTGTTGGGGGAGGGGTTTACCTGCAATGTCTCCAGGTGTTGGGGAGGGTTTTACCTGTAGTGTATCCGGGTGTTGGGGGGGGGTTTACCTGTAATGTATCCAGGTGTTGGGGGAGGGGTTAACCTGTAATATACCCAGGTGTTGGGAAAGGTGGTTTACCTGTAATTTATCCAGGTGTTGAGGGGGATGGGTTCACATGTAATGTATCCAGGTGTTGGGGAGGGGTTTACCTCTAATTTATCCGGGTGTTGGGGCAGGGGTTTATCTGTAATGTATTCAGGTATTGGGAAGGGGTTTACCTGTCATGTATCCAGGTGTTGGGGGAGGGGTTTATCTGTAATGTATTCGGGTGTTGGGTAAGGGTTTACTTTTAATGTATCTGGGTGTTGGGGGAGGGGTTAACCTGAAATATACCAAGGTGTTGGGGGAGGGGTTTACCTGTAATGTATCCAGGTGTTGGGGGAGGGGTTTACCTGTAATGTATCCAGGTGTTGTGGAGGTGTTTACCTGTAATGTTTGCAGGTGTTGGGGAGGGGTTTACCTGTAATGTATCCAGGTGTTGGGGGAGGGGTTTACCTGTGATGTATTGGTGTGTTGGGGAAGGGTTTACCTGTATTGTATCTGGATGTTGCGGGAGTGGTTAACCTGTAATGTATCCGGGTGTTGGGGGAGGAGTTTACCTATAATGTATCTGGGTGTTGGGGGAGGGTTTACCTGTAATGTATCCAGGCGCTGGGGAGGGGATTACCTGTAATGTATCCAGGTGTTGGGGAGTGGTTTACCTGTAATGTATCCAGATGTTGGGGGAGGCGTTCACATGTAATGTATCCAGGTGTTGGGGAGGGGTTTACCTGTAGCGTATCCAGGTGTTGGGGAGGTGTTTACCTGTAATGTATCCAGGTGTTGGGGGAGGGGTTCACATGTAATGTATTCAGGTGTTCGGTGGGGTTTACCTGTAATGTATCCAGGTGTTGGGGAGGGTTTACCTGTAATGTATCCAGTTGTTGGCGAGGGGTTTACCTGTAATGTATCCAGGTGTTGAGGGGGGTTTACCTGTAATGTATTCAGGTGTTGGGCGAGGGGTTTACCTCTAATGTATCCAGGTGTTGGGGAGGGCTTTACCTGTAAAGTATTCAGGTGTTGGGGAGGGGTTTACCTGTAATGTATCCAGGTGTTGGGCGAGGGGTTTATCTGCAATGTACCCGGGTGTTGGGGGAGGGGTTTACCTGTAATGTATCCAGGTGTTGGGGAGGGGTTTACCTGTGATGTATCGGTGTGTTGGGGAAGGGTTTACCTGTATTGTATCTGGGTGTTGCGGGAGTGGTTAACCTGTAATGTATCCGGTTGTTGGGCGAGGAGTTTACCTATAATGTATCTGGGTGTTGGGGGTGGGTTTACCTGTAATGTATCCAGGCACTGGGGAGGGGATTACCTGTAATGTATCCAGGTGTTGGGGAGTGGTTTACCTGTAATGTATCCAGGTGTTGGGGGATGCGTTTACCTGTAATGTATCCAGGTGTTGTGGAGGTGTTTACCTGTAATGTTTGCAGCTGTTGGGGAGGGGTTTACCTGTAATGTATCCAGGTGTTGGGGAGGGCTTTACCTGTAAAGTATTCAGGTGTTGTGGAGGGGCTTACCTGTAATGTATCTGGGTGCTGGGGGAGTGGTTTACCTGTAATGTATCCAGGTGTTGGTGGAGGGGTTTACCTGTAATGTATCTGGGTGTTGGGGGATGGGGTTTACCTGTAATGTATCCAGGTGTTGGGGAGGGGTTTACCTGCAGTGTATCCAGGTGTTGGGGAGGGCTTTACCTGTAATGTATTCAGGTGTTGGGGAGGGTTTACCTGTAATGTATCCAGGTGTTGGGAGAGGGGTTTACCTGTAATGTATCCAGGTGTTGGTGGAGGGGTTTATCTGCAATGTATCCGGGTGTTGAGGGACAGGGTTTATCTTTAATGTATCTGGGTGTTGGGGCAGGGGTTAACCTGTAATATACCCAGCTGTTGGGGGAGGGGTTTACCTGCAATGTCTCCAGGTGTTGGGGAGGGTTTTACCTGTAGTGTATCCGGGTGTTGGGGAGGGGTTTACCTGTAATGTATCCAGGTGTTGGGGAGTGGTTTACCTGTAATGTATCCAGGTGTTGGGGGAGGGGTTTACCTGTAATGTATCCAGATGTTGGGGGAGGGGTTCACATGTAATGTATCCAGGTGTTGGGGAGGGGTTTACCTGTAGTATATCCAGGTGTTGGGGAGGGGTTTACCTGTCATGTATCCAGGTGTTGGGGGAGGGGTTCACATGTAATGTATTCAGGTGTTCGGTGGGGTTTACCTGTAATGTATCCAGGTGTTGGGGAGGGTTTACCTGTAATGTATCCAGTTGTTGGCGAGGGGTTTACCTGTAATGTATCCAGGTGTTGAGGGGGGTTTACCTGTAATGTATTCAGGTGTTGGGCGAGGGGTTTACCTCTAATGTATCCAGGTGTTGGGGAGGGCTTTACCTGTAAAGTATTCAGGTGTTGGGGAGGGGTTTACCTGTAATGTATCCAGGTGTTGGGGGAGGGGTTTATCTGTAATGTATCCGGGTGTTGAGGTAGGGGTTTACCTGTAATGTATCCAGGTGTTGGGGAGGGGTTTACCTGTGATGTATCGGTGTGTTGGGGGAAGGGTTTAACTGTATTGTATCTGGGTGTTGCGGGAGTGGTTAACCTGTAATGTATCTGGTTGTTGGGCGAGGAGTTTACCTATAATGTATCTGGGTGTTGGGGGTGGGTTTACCTGTAATGTATCCAGGCACTGGGGAGGGGATTACCTGTAATGTATCCAGGTGTTGGGGAGTGGTTTACCTGTAATGTATCCAGGTGTTGGGGGAGGGGTTTACCTGTAATGTATCCAGGTGTTGGGGGAGGCGTTTACCTGTAATGTATCCAGGTGTTGTGGAGGTATTTAACTGTAATGTTTGCACCTGTTGGGGAGGGGTTTACCTGTAATGTATCCAGGTGTTGGGGAGGGCTTTACCTGTAAAGTATTCAGGTGTTGGGGAGGGGTTTACCTGTAATGTATCTGGGTGTTGGGGGAGTGGTTTACCTGTAAAGTATCCAGGTGTTGGTGGAGGGGTTTACCTGTAATGTATCTGGGTGTTGGGGGATGGGGTTTACCTGTAATGTATCCAGGTGTTGGGGAGGGGTTTACCTGCAGTGTATCCAGGTGTTGGGGATGGCTTTACCTGTAATGTATTCAGGTGTTGTGGAGGGTTTACCTGTAATGTATCCAGGTGTTGGGAGAGGGGTTTACCTGTAATGTATCCAGGTGTTGGTAAAGGGGTTTATCTGCAATGTATCTGGGTGCTGAGGGACGGGTTTACCTTTAATGTATCTGGGTGTTGGTGCAGGGGTTAACTTGTAATATACCCAGCTGTTGGGTGAGGGGTTTACCTGCAATGTATCCAGGTGTTGGGGAGGGGTTTACCTGTAGTGTATCCGGGTGTTGGGGAGGGGTTTACCTGTAATGTATCCAGGTGTTGGGGGCGGGGTTTACCTCTAATTTATCCGGGTGTTGGGGCAGGGGTTTACCTGTAATGTATTCAGGTGTTGGGAAGGGGTTTACCTGTAATGTATTCGGGTGTTGGGGAGGGCTTTACTTTTAATGTATCTGGGTGTTGGGGGAGGGGTTAACCTGAAATATACCAAGGTGTTGGGGGTGGGGTTTACCTGTAATTTATCCAGGTTTTGGGGGAGGGGTTTACCTGTAAAGTATTCAGGTGTTGGGGAGGGGTTTACCTGTAATGTATCCAGGTGTTGGTGGAGGGGTTTACCTGTAATGTATCTGGGTGCTGGGGGATGGGGTTTACCTGTAATGTATCCAGGTGTTGGGGAGGGGTTTACCTGTAATGTATTCAGGTGTTGGGGAGGGGTTTACCTGTAATGTATCCGGGTGTTGAGGGATGGGTTTAGCTTTAATGTATCTGGGTGTTGGGGCAGGGGTTAACCTGTAATTTACCCAGGTGTGGGGGGAGGGGTTTACCTGTAATGTATCCACGTGTTGGGGAACTGTTTACATGTATTCCTTCCTGGTGTTGGGGGAGGGGTTAACCTGTAATGCATCGAGATGTTGGGGGAGTGTTTAGCTGTAATGTATCCAGCTGTTGCGGATGTGTTTACCTGTAATTTATCTGGGTGTTGGGGGAGGGGTTAACCTGTATTGTATCTGGGTGTTGGGGGAGGGGTTTACCTGTAATGTATCCAGGTGTTGGGGAGGGGTTTACCTGTAATATATCCGGGTGTTGGGGTGTGGTTTACCTGTAATGTATCCAGGTGTTGGGGGAGGGGTTTACCTGTAATGTATCCTGGTGTTGATGCAGGGGTTTACCTGTAATGTATCCGGGTGTTGGGGGAGTGGTTTACCTGTAATGTATCCAGTTGTTGGTGGAGGGGTTTACCTGTAATGTATCTGGGTGTTGGGGGATGGGGTTTACCTGTAATGTATCCAGGTGTTGGGGAGGGGTTTACCTGTAGTGTATTCATGTGTTGGCGAAGGGTTTACCTGTAATGTATCCAGGTGTTGGCGAGGGGTTTACCTGTAATGTATTTAGGTGTTGGGTGAGGGGTTTACCTCTAATGTATCCAGGTGTTGGGGAGGGCTTTACCTGTAAAGTATTCAGGTGTTGAGGAGGGGTTTACATGTAATGTATCTGGGTGTTGGGGGAGTGGTTTACCTGTAAAGTATCCAGGTGTTGGTGGAGGGGTTTACCTGCAATGTATCTGGGTGTTGGGGGATGGGGTTTACCTGTAATGTATCCAGGTGTTGGGGAGGGGTTTACCTGCAGTGTATCCAGCTGTCGGGGAGGGCTTTACCTGTAATGTATTCAGGTGTTGGGGAGGGGTTTACCTGTAATGTATCCAGGTGTTGGGAGAGGGGTTTACCTGTAATGTATCCAGATGTTGGTGGAGGGGTTTATCTGCAATGTATCCGGGTGTTGAGGGACGGGTTTACCTTTAATGTATCTGGATGTTGGGGCAGGGGTTAACCTGTAATATACCCAGCTGTTGGGGAAGGGGTTTACCTGCAATGTATCCAGGTGTTGGGGAGGGGTTTACCTGTAGTGTATCCGGGTGTTGGGGAGGGGTTTACCTGTAATGTATCCAGGTGTTGGGGAGGAGTTAACCTGTAATATACCCAGGTGTTGGGAAATGGGTTTACCTGTAATGCATCCAGATGTTGGGGGAGGGGTTTACATGCAATGTATCCAGGTGTTGGGGAGGGGTTTACCTCTAATTTATCCGTGTGTTGGGGCAGGGGTTTACCTGTAATGTATTCAGGTGTTGGGAAGGGGTTTACCTTTAATGTATCCAGGTGTTGGGGGAGGGGTTTATCTGCAATGTATCCGGGTGTTGGGGAGGGGTTTACCTGTAATGTTTGCAGGTGTTGGGGAGGGGTTTACCTGTAATGTATCCGGGTGTTGGGGGAGGGGTTTACCTGTAATGTATCGGTGTGTTGGGGGAAGGGTTTACCTGTATTGTATCTGGGTGTTGTGGGAGTGGTTAACCTGTAATGTATCCGGGTGTTGGGGGAGGAGTTTACCTGTAATGTATCGAGGTGTTGCGGGAGGGGTTCACCTGTCTTGTATCCAGGTGTTGGGGGAGGCGTTAACATGTAATGTATCTGGGTCTTGGGGGTGGTGTTTACCTGCAATGTATCTGGGTGTTGGGAGAGGGGTTTATGTGTAATTTATCCAGATATTGTGGGAGGGGGTTACCTGTAATGTATCCAGGTGTTGGGGGAGGGGTTAACCTGTAATGTATCCCGGTGTTGGGGGAGGGGTTTGCCTGTAATATATCCAGGTGTTGGGTTGGGGTTTACCTGTAATGTATCCAGGTGTTGGGGGGTTTACCTGTAATGTATCCTGGTGTTGGGGGAGGGGTTTACCTGTCATGTCTCCAGGTGTTGGGGTAGGGGTTTACCTGTAATGAATCCTGGTGTTGGGGCAGGGGTTTACCTGTAATGTATCCGGGTGTTTGGGGAGTGGTTTACCTGTAATGTATCCAGGTGTTGGGGGATGGGTTTACCTGTAATGTATCCTAGTGTTGGGGAGGGGTTTACCTGTAATGTATCCAGGTGTTGGCGAGAGGTTTACCTGTAATGTATCCAGGTGTTGAGGGGGGTTTACCTGTAATGTATTCAGGTGTTAGGCGAGGGGTTTACCTCTAATGTATCCAGGTGTTGGGGAGGGCTTTACCTGTAAAGTATTCAGGTGTTGGGGAGGGGTTTAGCTGTAATGTATATGGGTGTTGGGGGAGTGGTTTACCTGTAATGTATCCAGGTGTTGGTGGAGGGGTTTACCTGTAATGTATCTGGGTGTTGGGGGATGGGGTTTACCTGTAATGTATCCAGGTGTTGGGTAGGGGTTTACCTGCAGTGTATCCAGGTGTTGGGGAGGGTTTCCTGCAATGTATTCAGGTGTTGGGGAGGGGTTTACCTGTAATGTATCCAGGTGTTGGGAGAGGGGTTTACCTGTAATGTATCCAGGTGTTGGTGGAGGGGTTTATCTGCAATGTATCCGGGTGTTGAGGGACGGGTTTACGTTTAATGTATCTGGGTGTTGGGGCAGGGGTTAACCTGTAATATACCCAGCTGTTGGGGGAGGGGTTTACCTGCAATGTATCCAGGTGTTGAGGGGGAGGGGTTCACATGTAATGTATCCAGGTGTTGGGGAGGGGTTTACCTCTAATTTATCCGGGTGTTGGGGCAGGGGTTTACCTGTAATGTATTCAGGTGTTGGGAAGGGGTTTACCTGTAATGTATCCAGGTGTTGGGGGAGGGGTTTATCTGTAATGTATTCGGGTGTTGGGGAGGGGTTTACTTTTAATGTATCTGGGTGTTGGGGGAGGGGTTAACCTGAAATATACCAAGGTGTTGGGGGAGGGGTTTACCTGTAATGTATCCAGGTGTTGGGGGAGGGGTTTACCTGAAATGTATCCAGGTGTTGTGGAGGCGTTTACCTGTAATGTTTGCAGGTGTTGGGGAGGGGTTTACCTGTAATGTATCCGGGTGTTGGGGGAGGGGTTTACCTGTAATGTATCGGTGTGTTGGGGGAAGGGTTTACCTGTATTGTATCTGGGTGTTGTGGGAGTGGTTAACCTGTAATGTATCCGGGTGTTGGGGGAGGAGTTTACCTGTAATGTATCGAGGTGTTGCGGGAGGGGTTCACCTGTATTGTATCCAGGTGTTGGGGGAGGCGTTAACATGTAATGTATCTATGTCTTGGGGGTGGTGTTTACCTGCAATGTATCTGGGTGTTGGGAGAGGGGTTTATGTGTAATTTATCCAGATATTGTGGGAGGGGGTTACCTGTAATGTATCCAGGTGTTGGGGGAGGGGTTAACCTGTAATGTATCCCGGTGTTGGGGGAGGGGTTTGCCTGTAATATATCCAGGTGTTGGGTTGGGGTTTACCTGTAATGTATCCAGGTGTTGGGGGGTTTACCTGTAATGTATCCTGGTGTTGGGGGAGGGGTTTACCTGTAATGTCTCCAGGTGTTGGGGTAGGGGTTTACCTGTAATGAATCCTGGTGTTGGGGCAGGGGTTTACCTGTAATGTATCCGGGTGTTTGGGGAGTGGTTTACCTGTAATGTATCCAGGTGTTGGGGGATGGGTTTACCTGTAATGTATCCTAGTGTTGGGCAGGGGTTTACCTGTAATGTATCCAGGTGTTGGCGAGAGGTTTACCTGTAATGTATCCAGGTGTTGAGGGGGGTTTACCTGTAATGTATTCAGGTGTTAGGCGAGGGGTTTACCTCTAATGTATCCAGGTGTTGGGGAGGGCTTTACCTGTAAAGTATTCAGGTGTTGGGGAGGGGTTTAGCTGTAATGTATATGGGTGTTGGGGGAGTGGTTTACCTGTAATGTATCCAGGTGTTGGTGGAGGGGTTTACCTGTAATGTATCTGGGTGTTGGGGGATGGGGTTTACCTGTAATGTATCCAGGTGTTGGGTAGGGGTTTACCTGCAGTGTATCCAGGTGTTGGGGAGGGTTTTCCTGCAATGTATTCAGGTGTTGGGGAGGGGTTTACCTGTAATGTATCCAGGTGTTGGGAGAGGGGTTTACCTGTAATGTATCCAGGTGTTGGTGGAGGGGTTTATCTGCAATGTATCCGGGTGTTGAGGGACGGGTTTACGTTTAATGTATCTGGGTGTTGGGGCAGGGGTTAACCTGTAATATACCCAGCTGTTGGGGGAGGGGTTTACCTGCAATGTATCCAGGTGTTGAGGGGGAGGGGTTCACATGTAATGTATCCAGGTGTTGGGGAGGGGTTTACCTCTAATTTATCCGGGTGTTGGGGCAGGGGTTTACCTGTAATGTATTCAGGTGTTGGGAAGGGGTTTACCTGTAATGTATCCAGGTGTTGGGGGAGGGGTTTATCTGTAATGTATTCGGGTGTTGGGGAGGGGTTTACTTTTAATGTATCTGGGTGTTGGGGGAGGGGTTAACCTGAAATATACCAAGGTGTTGGGGGAGGGTTTTACCTGTAATGTATCCAGGTGTTGGGGGAGGGGTTTACCTGCAATGTATCCAGGTGTTGTGGAGGTGTTTACCTGTAATGTTTGCAGGTGTTGGGGAGGGGTTTACCTGTAAGGTATCCAGGTTATGGGGGATGGGTTTACCTGTAATGTATCGGTGTGTTGGGGGAAGGGTTTACCTGCATTGTATCTGGGTGTTGTGGGAGTGGTTAACCTGTAATGTATCCGGGTGTTGGGGGAGGAGTTTACCTGTAATGTATCTTGGTGTTGCGGGAGGGGTTCACCTGTATTGTATCCAGGTGTTGGGGGAGGCGTTAACATGTAATGTATCGAGGTGTTGGGGGTGGTGTTTACCTGCAATGTATCTGGGTGTTGGGGGATGGGGTTTACCTGTAATGTATCCAGGTGTTGCGGAGGGGTTTACCTGTAGTGTAATCAGGTGTTGGCGAAGGGTTTACCTGTAATGTATCCAGGTGTTGGCGAGGGGTTTACCTGTAATGTATTTAGGTGTTGGGCGAGGGGTTTACCTCTAATGTATCCAGGTGTTGGGGAGGGCTTTACCTGTAAAGTATTCAGGTGTTGAGGAGGGGTTTACATGTAATGTATCTGGGTGTTGGGGGAGTGGTTTACCTGTAATGTATCCAGGTGTTGGTGGAGGGGTTTACCTGTAATGTATCTGGGTGTTGGGGGATGGGGTTTACCTGTAATGTATCCAGGTGTTGGGGAGGGGTTTACCTGCAGTGTATCCAGGTGTTGGGGAGGGTTTTCCTGTAATGTATTCAGGTGTTGTGGAGGGTTTACCTGTAATGTATCCAGGTGTTGGGAGAGGGGTTTACCTGTAATGTATCCAGGTGTTGGTGGAGGGGTTTATCTGCAATATACCAAGGTGTTGGGGGAGGGGTTTACCTGTAATGTATCCAGGTGTTGGGGGAGGGGTTTACCTGTAATGTATCCAGGTGTTGTGGAGGCGTTTACCTGTAATGTTTGCAGGTGTTGGGGAGGGGTTTACCTGTAATGTATCTGGGTGTTGGGGGAGGGGTTTACCTGTAATGTATCGGTGTGTTGGGGGAAGGGTTTACCTGTATTGTATCTGGGTGTTGTGGGAGTGGTTAACCTGTAATGTATCCGGGTGTTGGGGGAGGAGTTTACCTGTAATGTATCGAGGTGTTGCGGGAGGGGTTCACCTGTATTGTATCCAGGTATTGGGGGAGGCGTTAACATGTAATGTATCTGGGTCTTGGGGGTGGTGTTTATCTGCAATGTATCTGGGTGTTGGGAGAGGGGTTTATGTGTAATTTATCCAGATATTGTGGGAGGGGGTTACCTGTAATGTATCCAGGTGTTGGGGGAGGTGTTAACCTGTAATGTATCCCGGTGTTGGGGGAGGGGTTTGCCTGTAATATATCCAGGTGTTGGGTTGGGGTTTACCTGTAATGTATCCTGGTGTTGGGGGAGGGGTTTACCTGTAATGTATCCAGGTGTTGGGGTAGGGGTTTACCTGTAATGAATCCTGGTGTTGGGGCAGGGGTTTACCTGTAATGTATCCGGGTGTTTGGGGAGTGGTTTACCTGTAATGTATCCAGGTGTTGGGGGATGGGTTTACCTGTAATGTATCCTAGTGTTGGGGAGGGGTTTACCTGTAATGTATCCAGGTGTTGGCGAGAGGTTTACCTGTAATGTATCCAGGTGTTGAGGGGGGTTTACCTGTAATGTATTCAGGTGTTAGGCGAGGGGTTTACCTCTAATGTATCCAGGTGTTGGGGAGGGCTTTACCTGTAAACTATTCAGGTGTTGGGGAGGGGTTTAGCTGTAATGTATATGGGTGTTGGGGGAGTGGTTTACCTGTAATGTATCCAGGTGTTGGTGGAGGGGTTTACCTGTAATGTATCTGGGTGTTGGGGGATGGGGTTTACCTGTAATGTATCCAAGTGTTGGGGAGGGTTTTCCTGCAATGTATTCAGGTGTTGGGGAGGGGTTTACCTGTAATGTATCCAGGTGTTGGGAGAGGGGTTTACCTGTAATGTATCCAGGTGTTGGTGGAGGGGTTTATCTGCAATGTATCCGGGTGTTGAGGGACGGGTTTACGTTTAATGTATCTGGGTGTTGGGGCAGGGGTTAACCTGTAATATACCAAGGTGTTGGGGGAGGGGTTTACCTGCATTGTATCTGGGTGTTGTGGGAGGGGTTTACCTCTAATTTATCCGGGTGTTGGGGCAGGGGTTTACCTGTAATGTATTTAGGTGTTGGGAAGGGGTTTACCTGTAAGGTATCCAGGTTATGGATGAGGGGTTTACCTGTAATGTATCGGTGTGTTGGGGGAAGGGTTTACCTGCATTGTATCTGGGTGTTGTGGGAGTGGTTAACCTGTAATGTATCCGGGTGTTGGGGGAGGAGTTTACCTGTAATGTATCTTGGTGTTGCGGGAGGGGTTCACCTGTATTGTATCCAGGTGTTTGGGGAGGCGTTAACATGTAATGTATCGAGGTGTTGGGGGTGGTGTTTACCTGCAATGTATCTGGGTGTTGGGGGAGGGGTTTATGTGTAATTTATCCAGATGTTGTGGGAGGGGGTTACCTGTAATGTATACAGGTGTTGGGGGAGGGGTTTACCTGCAATGTATCCGGGTGTTGGGGGAGGAGTTTACCTATAATGTATCTGGGTGTTGGGGGAGGGTTTACCTGTAATGTATCCAGGCGCTGGGGAGGGGATTACCTGTAATATATCCAGGTGTTGGGGAGTGGTTTACCTGTAATGTATCCAGGTGTTGGGGGAGGGGTTCACATGTAATGTATCCAGGTGTTGGGGAGGGGTTTACCTGTAATGTATCCAGGTGTTGGGGAGGAGTTTACCTGTAATGTATCCAGGTGTTGGGGGAGGGGTTCACATGTAATGTATTCACGTGTTGGGTGGGCTTTACCTGTAATGTATCCAGGTGTTGGGGAGGGTTTACCTGTAATGTATCCAGTTGTTGGCGAGGGGTTTACATTTAATGTATCCAGGTGATGAGGAGGGTTTACCTGTAATGTATTCAGGTGTTGGCCGAGGGGTTTACCTCTGATGTATCCAGGTGTTGGGGAGGGCTTTACCTGTAAAGTATTCAGGTGTTAGGGAGGGGTTTACCTGTAATGTATCTGGGTGTTGGGGGAGGGGTTTACCTGTAATGTATCCAGGTGTTGGGGGAGGGGTTTACCTGTGATGTATCGGTGTGTTGGGGGATGGGTTTACCTGTATTGTATCTGGGTGTTGCGGGAGTGGTTAACCTGTAATGTATCCGGTTGTTGGGGGAGGAGTTTACCTATAATGTATCTGGGTGTTTGGTGAGGGTTTACCTGTAATGTATCCAGGCACTGGGGAGGGGATTACCTGTAATGTATTCAGGTGTTGGGGAGTGGTTTACCTGTAATGTATCCAGGTGTTGGCGGAGGGGTTTACCTGTAATGTATCCAGGTGTTTGGGGAGGTGTTCACATGTAATGTATCCAGGTGTTGTGGAGGTGTTTACCTGTAATGTTTGCAGGTGTTGGGGAGGGGTTTTCCTGTAATGTATCCAGGTGTTGTGGAGGGGTTTACCTGTAATGTATCGGTGTGTTGGGGGAAGGGTTTACCTGTATTGTATCTGGGTGTTGTGGGCATTGTTAACCTGTAATGTATCCGGGTGTTGGGGGTGGAGTTTACCTGTAATGTATCTAAGTGTTGCGGGAGGGGTTCACCTGTATTGTATCCAGGTGTTGGGGGAGGCGTTAACATGTAATGTATCTGGGTCTTGGGGGTGGTGTTTACCTGCAATGTATCTGGGTGTTGGAGGAGGGGTTTATGTGTAATTTATCCAGATGTTGTGAGAGGGGGTTACCTGTAATGTATTCAGGTGTTGGGGGAGGGGTTTACCTGTAATGTATCCAGGTCTTGGGGGAGCGGTTTGCCTGTAATATATCCAGGTGTTGGGTTGGGGTTTACCTGTAATGTATCCAGGTGTTGGGGAGGGGTTTACCTGTAATGTATCCTTGTGTTGGGGAGGGGTTTACCTGTAATGTATCCAGGTGTTGGGGTAGGGGTTTACCTGTAATGTATCCTGGTGTTGGGGCAGGGGTTTACCTGTAATGTATCCGGGTGTTGGGGGAGTGGTTTACCTGTAATGTATCCAGGTGTTGGGGGATGTGTTTACCTGTAATGTATCCTAGTGTTGGGGAGGGGTTTACCTGTAATGTATCCAGGTGTTGGCGAGGGGTTTACCTGTAATGTATCCAGGTGTTGAGGGGGGTTTACCTGTAATGTATTCAGGTGTTGGGCGAGGGGTTTTCCTCTAATGTATCCAGGTGTTGGGGAGGGCTTTAACTGTAAAGTATTCATGTGTTGGGGAGGGGTTTACCTGTAATGTATCTGGGTGTTGGGGGAGTGGTTTACCTGTAATGTATCCAGGTGTTGGTGTAGGGGTTTACCTGCAATGTATCTGGGTGTTGGGGGATGGGGTTTACCTGTAATGTATCCAGGTGTTGGGGAGGGGTTTACCTGCAGTTTATCCAGGTGTTGGGGAGGGCTTTACCTGTAATGTATTCAGGTGTTGGGTAGGGTTTACCTGTAATGTATCCAGGTGTTGGGAGAGGGGTTTACCTGTAATGTATCCAGGTGTTGGTGGAGGGGTTTATCTGCAATGTATCCGGGTGTTGAGGGACGGGTTTACCTTTAATGTATCTGGGTGTTGGGGCAGGGGTTAACCTGTCATATACCCAGCTGTTAGGGGAGGGGTTTACCTGCAATGTATCCAGGTGTTGGGGAGGGTTTTACCTGTATTGTATCCGGGTGTTGGGGAGGGGTTTACCTGTAATTTATCCAGGTGTTGGGGGAGGGGTTAACCTGTAATATACCCAGGTGTTGGGAAAGGGGTTTACCTGTAATTTATCCAGGTGTTGAGGGGGAGGGGTTCACATGTCATGTATCCAGATGTTGGGGAGGGGTTTACCTCTAATTTATCCGGGTGTTGGGGCAGGGGTTTACCTGTAATGTATTCAGGTGTTGGGAAGGAGTTTACCTGTAATGTATCCAGGTGTTGGGGGAGGGGTTTATCTGTAATGTATTCGGGTGTTGGGGAGGGGTTTACTTTTAATGTATCTGTGTGTTGGGGGAGGGGCTAACCTGAAATATACCAAGGTGTTGGGGAGGGGTTTACCTGTAATGTATCCAGGTGTTGGGGGAGGGTTTTACCTGTAATGTATCCAGGTGTTGTGGAGGTGTTTACCTGTAATGTTTGCAGGTGTTGGGGAGGGGTTTACCTGTAATGTATCGGTGTGTTGGGGGAAGGGTTTACCTGCATTGTATCTGGTGTGTTGTGGGACTGGTTAACCTGTAATGTATCCGGGTGTTGGGGGAGGAGTTTACCTGTAATGTATCTAGGTGTTGCGGGAGGGGTTCACCTGTATTGTATCCAGGTGTTGGGGGAGGCGTTAACTTGTAATGTATCTTGGTGTTGGGGGTGGTGTTTACCGGCAATGTATCTGGGTGTTGGAGGAGCGGTTTATGTGTAATTTATCCAGATGTTGTGGGAGGGGGTTACTTGTAATGTATCCAGGTGTTGGGGAGGGTTTTCCTGCAATGTATTCAGGTGTTGGGGAGGGGTTTACCTGTAATGTATCCAGGTGTTGGGAGAGGGGTTTACCTGTAATGTATCCAGGTGTTGGTGGAGGGGTTTATCTGCAATGTATCCGGGTGTTGAGGGACGGGTTTACGTTTAATGTATCTGGGTGTTGGGGCAGGGGTTAACCTGTAATATACCCAGCTGTTGGGGGAGGGGTTTACCTGCAATGTATCCAGGTGTTGAGGGGGAGGGGTTCACATGTAATGTATCCAGGTGTTGGGGAGGGGTTTACCTCTAATTTATCCGGGTGTTGGGGCAGGGGTTTACCTGTAATGTATTCAGGTGTTGGGAAGGGGTTTACCTGTAATGTATCCAGGTGTTGGGGGAGGGGTTTATCTGTAATGTATTCGGGTGTTGGGGAGGGGTTTACTTTTAATGTATCTGGGTGTTGGGGGAGGGGTTAACCTGAAATATACCAAGGTGTTGGGGGAGGGTTTTACCTGTAATGTATCCAGGTGTTGGGGGAGGGGTTTACCTGCAATGTATCCAGGTGTTGTGGAGGTGTTTACCTGTAATGTTTGCAGGTGTTGGGGAGGGGTTTACCTGTAAGGTATCCAGGTTATGGGGGATGGGTTTACCTGTAATGTATCGGTGTGTTGGGGGAAGGGTTTACCTGCATTGTATCTGGGTGTTGTGGGAGTGGTTAACCTGTAATGTATCCGGGTGTTGGGGGAGGAGTTTACCTGTAATGTATCTTGGTGTTGCGGGAGGGGTTCACCTGTATTGTATCCAGGTGTTGGGGGAGGCGTTAACATGTAATGTATCGAGGTGTTGGGGGTGGTGTTTACCTGCAATGTATCTGGGTGTTGGGGGATGGGGTTTACCTGTAATGTATCCAGGTGTTGCGGAGGGGTTTACCTGTAGTGTAATCAGGTGTTGGCGAAGGGTTTACCTGTAATGTATCCAGGTGTTGGCGAGGGGTTTACCTGTAATGTATTTAGGTGTTGGGCGAGGGGTTTACCTCTAATGTATCCAGGTGTTGGGGAGGGCTTTACCTGTAAAGTATTCAGGTGTTGAGGAGGGGTTTACATGTAATGTATCTGGGTGTTGGGGGAGTGGTTTACCTGTAATGTATCCAGGTGTTGGTGGAGGGGTTTACCTGTAATGTATCTGGGTGTTGGGGGATGGGGTTTACCTGTAATGTATCCAGGTGTTGGGGAGGGGTTTACCTGCAGTGTATCCAGGTGTTGGGGAGGGTTTTCCTGTAATGTATTCAGGTGTTGTGGAGGGTTTACCTGTAATGTATCCAGGTGTTGGGAGAGGGGTTTACCTGTAATGTATCCAGGTGTTGGTGGAGGGGTTTATCTGCAATATACCAAGGTGTTGGGGGAGGGGTTTACCTGTAATGTATCCAGGTGTTGGGGGAGGGGTTTACCTGTAATGTATCCAGGTGTTGTGGAGGCGTTTACCTGTAATGTTTGCAGGTGTTGGGGAGGGGTTTACCTGTAATGTATCTGGGTGTTGGGGGAGGGGTTTACCTGTAATGTATCGGTGTGTTGGGGGAAGGGTTTACCTGTATTGTATCTGGGTGTTGTGGGAGTGGTTAACCTGTAATGTATCCGGGTGTTGGGGGAGGAGTTTACCTGTAATGTATCGAGGTGTTGCGGGAGGGGTTCACCTGTATTGTATCCAGGTATTGGGGGAGGCGTTAACATGTAATGTATCTGGGTCTTGGGGGTGGTGTTTATCTGCAATGTATCTGGGTGTTGGGAGAGGGGTTTATGTGTAATTTATCCAGATATTGTGGGAGGGGGTTACCTGTAATGTATCCAGGTGTTGGGGGAGGTGTTAACCTGTAATGTATCCCGGTGTTGGGGGAGGGGTTTGCCTGTAATATATCCAGGTGTTGGGTTGGGGTTTACCTGTAATGTATCCTGGTGTTGGGGGAGGGGTTTACCTGTAATGTATCCAGGTGTTGGGGTAGGGGTTTACCTGTAATGAATCCTGGTGTTGGGGCAGGGGTTTACCTGTAATGTATCCGGGTGTTTGGGGAGTGGTTTACCTGTAATGTATCCAGGTGTTGGGGGATGGGTTTACCTGTAATGTATCCTAGTGTTGGGGAGGGGTTTACCTGTAATGTATCCAGGTGTTGGCGAGAGGTTTACCTGTAATGTATCCAGGTGTTGAGGGGGGTTTACCTGTAATGTATTCAGGTGTTAGGCGAGGGGTTTACCTCTAATGTATCCAGGTGTTGGGGAGGGCTTTACCTGTAAACTATTCAGGTGTTGGGGAGGGGTTTAGCTGTAATGTATATGGGTGTTGGGGGAGTGGTTTACCTGTAATGTATCCAGGTGTTGGTGGAGGGGTTTACCTGTAATGTATCTGGGTGTTGGGGGATGGGGTTTACCTGTAATGTATCCAAGTGTTGGGGAGGGTTTTCCTGCAATGTATTCAGGTGTTGGGGAGGGGTTTACCTGTAATGTATCCAGGTGTTGGGAGAGGGGTTTACCTGTAATGTATCCAGGTGTTGGTGGAGGGGTTTATCTGCAATGTATCCGGGTGTTGAGGGACGGGTTTACGTTTAATGTATCTGGGTGTTGGGGCAGGGGTTAACCTGTAATATACCAAGGTGTTGGGGGAGGGGTTTACCTGCATTGTATCTGGGTGTTGTGGGAGGGGTTTACCTCTAATTTATCCGGGTGTTGGGGCAGGGGTTTACCTGTAATGTATTTAGGTGTTGGGAAGGGGTTTACCTGTAAGGTATCCAGGTTATGGATGAGGGGTTTACCTGTAATGTATCGGTGTGTTGGGGGAAGGGTTTACCTGCATTGTATCTGGGTGTTGTGGGAGTGGTTAACCTGTAATGTATCCGGGTGTTGGGGGAGGAGTTTACCTGTAATGTATCTTGGTGTTGCGGGAGGGGTTCACCTGTATTGTATCCAGGTGTTTGGGGAGGCGTTAACATGTAATGTATCGAGGTGTTGGGGGTGGTGTTTACCTGCAATGTATCTGGGTGTTGGGGGAGGGGTTTATGTGTAATTTATCCAGATGTTGTGGGAGGGGGTTACCTGTAATGTATACAGGTGTTGGGGGAGGGGTTTACCTGCAATGTATCCGGGTGTTGGGGGAGGAGTTTACCTATAATGTATCTGGGTGTTGGGGGAGGGTTTACCTGTAATGTATCCAGGCGCTGGGGAGGGGATTACCTGTAATATATCCAGGTGTTGGGGAGTGGTTTACCTGTAATGTATCCAGGTGTTGGGGGAGGGGTTCACATGTAATGTATCCAGGTGTTGGGGAGGGGTTTACCTGTAATGTATCCAGGTGTTGGGGAGGAGTTTACCTGTAATGTATCCAGGTGTTGGGGGAGGGGTTCACATGTAATGTATTCACGTGTTGGGTGGGCTTTACCTGTAATGTATCCAGGTGTTGGGGAGGGTTTACCTGTAATGTATCCAGTTGTTGGCGAGGGGTTTACATTTAATGTATCCAGGTGATGAGGAGGGTTTACCTGTAATGTATTCAGGTGTTGGCCGAGGGGTTTACCTCTGATGTATCCAGGTGTTGGGGAGGGCTTTACCTGTAAAGTATTCAGGTGTTAGGGAGGGGTTTACCTGTAATGTATCTGGGTGTTGGGGGAGGGGTTTACCTGTAATGTATCCAGGTGTTGGGGGAGGGGTTTACCTGTGATGTATCGGTGTGTTGGGGGATGGGTTTACCTGTATTGTATCTGGGTGTTGCGGGAGTGGTTAACCTGTAATGTATCCGGTTGTTGGGGGAGGAGTTTACCTATAATGTATCTGGGTGTTTGGTGAGGGTTTACCTGTAATGTATCCAGGCACTGGGGAGGGGATTACCTGTAATGTATTCAGGTGTTGGGGAGTGGTTTACCTGTAATGTATCCAGGTGTTGGCGGAGGGGTTTACCTGTAATGTATCCAGGTGTTTGGGGAGGTGTTCACATGTAATGTATCCAGGTGTTGTGGAGGTGTTTACCTGTAATGTTTGCAGGTGTTGGGGAGGGGTTTTCCTGTAATGTATCCAGGTGTTGTGGAGGGGTTTACCTGTAATGTATCGGTGTGTTGGGGGAAGGGTTTACCTGTATTGTATCTGGGTGTTGTGGGCATTGTTAACCTGTAATGTATCCGGGTGTTGGGGGTGGAGTTTACCTGTAATGTATCTAAGTGTTGCGGGAGGGGTTCACCTGTATTGTATCCAGGTGTTGGGGGAGGCGTTAACATGTAATGTATCTGGGTCTTGGGGGTGGTGTTTACCTGCAATGTATCTGGGTGTTGGAGGAGGGGTTTATGTGTAATTTATCCAGATGTTGTGAGAGGGGGTTACCTGTAATGTATTCAGGTGTTGGGGGAGGGGTTTACCTGTAATGTATCCAGGTCTTGGGGGAGCGGTTTGCCTGTAATATATCCAGGTGTTGGGTTGGGGTTTACCTGTAATGTATCCAGGTGTTGGGGAGGGGTTTACCTGTAATGTATCCTTGTGTTGGGGAGGGGTTTACCTGTAATGTATCCAGGTGTTGGGGTAGGGGTTTACCTGTAATGTATCCTGGTGTTGGGGCAGGGGTTTACCTGTAATGTATCCGGGTGTTGGGGGAGTGGTTTACCTGTAATGTATCCAGGTGTTGGGGGATGTGTTTACCTGTAATGTATCCTAGTGTTGGGGAGGGGTTTACCTGTAATGTATCCAGGTGTTGGCGAGGGGTTTACCTGTAATGTATCCAGGTGTTGAGGGGGGTTTACCTGTAATGTATTCAGGTGTTGGGCGAGGGGTTTTCCTCTAATGTATCCAGGTGTTGGGGAGGGCTTTAACTGTAAAGTATTCATGTGTTGGGGAGGGGTTTACCTGTAATGTATCTGGGTGTTGGGGGAGTGGTTTACCTGTAATGTATCCAGGTGTTGGTGTAGGGGTTTACCTGCAATGTATCTGGGTGTTGGGGGATGGGGTTTACCTGTAATGTATCCAGGTGTTGGGGAGGGGTTTACCTGCAGTTTATCCAGGTGTTGGGGAGGGCTTTACCTGTAATGTATTCAGGTGTTGGGTAGGGTTTACCTGTAATGTATCCAGGTGTTGGGAGAGGGGTTTACCTGTAATGTATCCAGGTGTTGGTGGAGGGGTTTATCTGCAATGTATCCGGGTGTTGAGGGACGGGTTTACCTTTAATGTATCTGGGTGTTGGGGCAGGGGTTAACCTGTCATATACCCAGCTGTTAGGGGAGGGGTTTACCTGCAATGTATCCAGGTGTTGGGGAGGGTTTTACCTGTATTGTATCCGGGTGTTGGGGAGGGGTTTACCTGTAATTTATCCAGGTGTTGGGGGAGGGGTTAACCTGTAATATACCCAGGTGTTGGGAAAGGGGTTTACCTGTAATTTATCCAGGTGTTGAGGGGGAGGGGTTCACATGTCATGTATCCAGATGTTGGGGAGGGGTTTACCTCTAATTTATCCGGGTGTTGGGGCAGGGGTTTACCTGTAATGTATTCAGGTGTTGGGAAGGAGTTTACCTGTAATGTATCCAGGTGTTGGGGGAGGGGTTTATCTGTAATGTATTCGGGTGTTGGGGAGGGGTTTACTTTTAATGTATCTGTGTGTTGGGGGAGGGGCTAACCTGAAATATACCAAGGTGTTGGGGAGGGGTTTACCTGTAATGTATCCAGGTGTTGGGGGAGGGTTTTACCTGTAATGTATCCAGGTGTTGTGGAGGTGTTTACCTGTAATGTTTGCAGGTGTTGGGGAGGGGTTTACCTGTAATGTATCGGTGTGTTGGGGGAAGGGTTTACCTGCATTGTATCTGGTGTGTTGTGGGACTGGTTAACCTGTAATGTATCCGGGTGTTGGGGGAGGAGTTTACCTGTAATGTATCTAGGTGTTGCGGGAGGGGTTCACCTGTATTGTATCCAGGTGTTGGGGGAGGCGTTAACTTGTAATGTATCTTGGTGTTGGGGGTGGTGTTTACCGGCAATGTATCTGGGTGTTGGAGGAGCGGTTTATGTGTAATTTATCCAGATGTTGTGGGAGGGGGTTACTTGTAATGTATCCAGGTGTTGGGGGAGGGGTTTGCCTGTAATATATCCAGGTGTTGGGGTGGGGTTTACCTGTAATGTATCCAGGTGTTGGGGAGGGGTTTACCTGTAATGTATCCTGGTGTTGGGGGAGGGGTTTACCTGTAATGTATCTCGGTGTTGGGGTCGGGGTTTACCTGTAATGTATCCTGGTGTTGGGGCAGGGGTTTACCTGTAATGTATCCGGGTGTTGGGGGAGTGGTTTACCTGTAATGTATCCAGGTGTTGGGGGATGGGTTTACCTGTAATGTATCCTAGTGTTGGGGAGGGGTTTACCTGTAATGTATCCAGGTGTTGGCGAGGGGTTTACCTGTAATGTATCCAGGTGTTGAGGGGGGTTTACCTGTTATGTATTCAGGTGTTGGGCGAGGGGTTTACCTCTGATGTATCCAGGTGTTGGGGAGGGCTTTACCTGTAAAGTATTCATGTGTTGGGGAGGGGTTTACCTGTAATGTATCTGGGTGTTGGGGGAGTGGTTTACCTGTAATGTATCCAGGTATTGGTGGAGGGGTTTACCTGTAATGTATCTGGGTGTTGGGGGATGGGGTTTACCTGTAATGTATCCAGGTGTTGGGGAGGGGTTTACCTGCAGTGTATCCAGGTGTTGGGGTGGGCTTTACCTGCTTGGTATTCAGGTGTTGGGGAGGGTTTACCTGTAATGTATCCAGGTGTTGGGAGAGGGGTTTACCTGTAATGTATCCAGGTGTTGGTGAGGGGTTTATCTGCAATATATCCGGGTGTTGAGGGACGGGTTTACCTTTAATGTATCTGGGTGTTGGGGCAGGGGTTAACCTGTAATATACCCAGCTGTTGGGGGAGGGGTTTACCTGCAATGTATCCAGGTGTTGGGGAGGGGTTTACCTGTAGTGTATCCGGGTGTTGGGGAGGGGTTTACCTGTAATGTATCCAGGTGTTGGGGGAGGGGTTAACCTGTAATATACCCAGGTGTTGGGAAAGGGGTTTACCTGTAATGTATCCAGGTGTTGAGGGGGAGGGGTTCACATGTAATGTATTCAGGTGTTGGGGAGGGGTTTACCTCTAATTTATCCGGGTGTTGGGGCAGGGGTTTACCTGTAATGTATTCAGGTACTGGGAAGGGGTTTACCTGTAATGTATCCAGGTGTTGGGGGAGGGGTTTATCTGTAATGTATTCGGGTGTTGGGGAGGGGTTTATTTTTAATGTATCTGGGTGTTGGGGGAGGGGTTAACCTGAAATATACCAAGGTGTTGGGGGAGGGGTTTACCTGTAATGTATCCAGGTGTTGGGGGAGGGGTTTACCTATGATGTATCGGTGTGTTGGGGGAAGGGTTTACCTGTATTGTATCTGGGTGTTGAGGGAGTGGTTAAGCTGTAATGTATCCGGGTGTTGGGGGAGGAGTTTACCTATAATGTATCTGGGTGTTGGGGGAGGGTTTACCTGTAATGTATCCAGGCACTGGGGAGGGGATTACCTGTAATGTATCCAGGTGTTGGGGAGTGGTTTACCTGTAATGTATCCAGGTGTTGGGGAGGGGTTCACATGTAATGTATCCAGGTGTTGGGGAGGGGTTTACCTGTAATGTATCCAGGTGTTGGGGAGGGGTTTACCTGTAATGTATCCAGGTGTTGGGGGAGGGGTTCACATGTAATGTATCCAGGTGTTGGGTGGGATTTACCTGTAATGTATCCAGGTGTTGGGGAGGGTTTACCTGTAATGTATCCAGGTGTTGGGAGAGGGGTTTACCTGTAATGTATCCAGGTGTTGGTGGAGGGGTTTATCTGCAATGTATCCGGGTGTTGAGGGACCGGTTTACCTTTAATGTATCTGGGTGTTGTGGCAGGGGTTAACCTGTAATATACCCAGCTGTTGGGGGAGGGGTTTACCTGCAATGTATCCAGGTTTTGGGGAGGGGTTTACCTGTAGTGTATCCGGGTTTTGGGGAGGGGTTTACCTGTAATGTATCCAGGTGTTGGGGGAGGGGTTAACCTGTAATATACCCAGGTGTTGGGAAAGGGGTTTACCTGTAATGTATCCAGGTGTTGAGGGTGAGGGGTTCACATGTAATGTATTCAGGTGTTGGGGAGGGGTTTACCTCTAATTTATCCGGGTGTTGTGGCAGGGGTTTACCTGTAATGTATTCAGGTATTGGGAAGGGGTTTACCTGTAATGTATCCAGGTGTTGGGGGAGGGGTTTATCTGTAATGTATTCGGGTGTTGGGGAGGGGTTTACTTTTAATGTATCTGGGTGTTGGGGGAGGGGTTAACCTGAAATATACCAAGGTGTTGGGGGAGGGGTTTACCTGTAATGTATCCAGGTGTTGGGCGAGGGGTTTACCTGTGATATATCGGTGTGTTGGGGGCAGGGTTTACCTGTATTGTATCCGGCTGTTGCGGGAGTGGTTAACCTGTAATGTATCCGGGTGTTGGGGGAGGAGTTTACCTATAATGTATCTGGGTGTTGGGGGAGGGTTTACCTGTAATGTATCCAGGCACTGGGGAGGGGATTACCTGTAATGTATCCAGGTGTTGGGGAGTGGTGTACCTGTAATGTATCCAGGTGTTGGGGAGGGGTTTGCCTGTAATGTATCCGGGTGTTGGGGGAGGGGTTTACCTGTAATGTATCCAGGTGTTGGGGGAGGGGTTTACCTGTGATGCATCGGTGTGTTGGGGGAAGGATTTACCTGTATTCTATCTGGGTGTTGGGGGAGGAGTTTACCTATAATGTATCCGGGTGTTGGGGGAGGGTTTACCTGTAATGTATCCAGGCACTGGGGAGGGGATTACCTGTAGTGTATCCAGGTGTTGGGGAGTGGTTTACCTGTAATGTATCCAGGTGTTGGGGAGGGGTTTACCTGTAATGTATCCCGTTGTTGTGGAGGTGTTTAACTGCAATGTTTGCAGGTGTTGGGGAGGGGTTTACCTGTAATGTATCCAGGTGTTGGGGGAGGGGTTTACCTGTAATGTATCGGTGTGTTGGGGAAGGGTTTACCTGTATTGTATCTGGGTGTTGTGGGAGTGGTTAACCTGTAATGTATCCGGGTGTTGGGGGCGGAGTTTACCTGTAATGTATCTAGGTGTTGCGGGAGGGGTTCACCTGTATTGTATCCAGGTGTTGTGGGCGGCGTTAACATGTAATGTATCTGGGTGTTGGGGGTGATGTTTACCTGTAATGTGTCCAGTTGTTGGGGGAGGGGTTTACCTGTAATGTATCCAGGTGTTGGGGGAAGGGTTTGCCTGTAATATATCCAGGTGTTGGGTTGGGGTTTACCTGTAATGTATTCAGGTGTTGGGGAGGGGTTTACCTGTAATGTATCCTGGTGTTGAGGGAGGGGTTTACCTGTAATGTATCCTGGTGTTGGGGCAGGGGTTTTAACAGTAATGTATCCTGGTGTTGGGGGAGTGGTTTACCTGTTATGCATCCAGGTGTTGGTGGATGAGTTTACCTGTTATGTATGCTAGTGTTGGGGAGGGGTTTACCTGTAATGTATCCAGGTGTTGGCGATGGGTTTACCTGTAATGTATCCAGGTGTTGAGGGGGGTTTACCTGTAATGTATTCAGGTGTTGGGCGAGGGGTTTACCTGTAATGTATCTGGGTGTTGGGGGAGTGGTTTACCTGTAATGTATCCAGGTGTTGGTGGAGGGGTTTAACTGTAATGTATCTGGGTGTTGGGGGATGGGGTTTACCTGTAATGTATCCAGGTGTTGGGGAGGGGTTTACCTGCAGTGTATCCAGGTGTTGGGGAGGGCTTTTCCTGTAATGTATTCAAGTGTTGGGGAGGGTTTACCTGTAATGTATCCAGGTGTTGGCGATGGGTTTACCTGTAATGTATCCAGGTGTTGAGGGGGGTTTACCTGTAATGTATTCAGGTGTTGGGCGAGGGGTTTACCTCTAATGTATCTGGGTGTTGGGGGAGTGGTTTACCTGTAATGTATCCAGGTGTTGGTGGAGTGGTTTACCTGTAATGTATCTGGGTGTTGGGGGATGGGGTTTACCTGTAATGTATCCAGGTGTTGGGGGAGGGGTTAACCTGTAATATACCCAGGTGTTGGGAAAGGGGTTTACCTGTAATGTATCCAGGTGTTGAGCGGGAAGGGTTCACATGCAATGTATCCAGCTGTTAGGGAGGGGTTTACCTCTAATTTATCCGGGTGTTGGGGCAGGGGTTTACCTGTAATGTATTCAGGTGTTGGGAAGGGGTTTACCTGTAATGTATCCAGGTGTTGGGGGAGGGGTTTATCTGTAATGTATACAGGGTGTTGGGGAGGGGTTTACTTTTAATGTATCTGGGTGTTGGGGAGGGGTTAACCTTAAATATACCAAGGTGTTGGGGGAGGGGTTTACCTGTAATGTATCCAGGTGTTGGGGGAGGGGTTTACCTGTAATGTATCCAGGTGTTGAGGGGGGTTTACCTGTAATGTATTCAGGTGTTGGGCGAGGGGTTTACCTCTAATGTATCCAGGTGTTGGGGAGGGCTTTACCTGTAAAGTATTCAGATGTTGGGGAGGGGTTTACCTGTAATGTATCTGGGTGTTGGGGGAGTGATTTACCTGTAATGTATCCAGGTGTTGGTGGAGGGGTTTACCTGTAATGTATGTGAATGTTGGGGGATGGGGTTTACCTGTAATGTATCCAGGTGTTGGGGATGGGTTTACCTGCAGTCTATCCAGGTATTGGGGAGGGCTTTACCTGTAATGTATTCAGGTGTTGGGGAGGGTTTACCTGTAATGTATCCAGGTATTGGGAGAGGGGTTTACCTGAAATGTATCCAGGTGTTGGTGCAATGTATCCGGGTGTTGAGGGACGGGTTTACCTTTCATGTATCTGGGTGTTGGGGCAGGGTTAACCTGTAATATACCCAGCTGTTGGGGGAGGGGTTTACCTGCAATGTATCCAGGTGTTGGGGAGGGGTTTACCTGTAGTGTATCCGGGTGTTGGGGAGGGGTTTACCTGTAATGTATCCTGGTGTTGAGGGAGGGGTTAACCTGTAATATACCCAGGTGTTGGGAAAGGGGTTTACCTGTAATGTATCCAGGTGTTGAGGGGGAGGGCTTCACATGTAATGTATCCAGGTGTTGGGGAGGGGTTTACCTCTAATTTATCCGGGTGTTGGGGCAGGGATTTACCTGTAATGTATTCAGGTGTTGGGAAGGGGTTTACCTGTAATGTATCCAGGTGTTGGGGAGGGGTTTATCTGTAATGTATTCGGGTGTTGGGGAGGGGTTTACTTTTAATGTATCTGGGTGTTGGGGGAGGGGTTAACCTGAAATATACCAAGGTGTTGGGGGAGGGGTTTACCTGTAATGTATCCAGGTGTTGGGGGAGGGGTTCACCTGTATCATCCAGGTGTTGTGGAGGTGTTTACCTGCATTGTATCTGGGTGTTGTGGGAGTGGTTAACCTGTAATTATCCGGCTGTTGGGGGAGGAGTTTATCTGTAATGTATCTAGGTGTTGCGGGAGGGGTTCACCTGTATTGTATCCAGGTGTTGGGGGAGGCGTTAACATGTAATGTATCTGGGTGTTGGGGGAGGGGTTTATGTGTAATTTATCCAGATGTTGTGGGAGGGGTTTGCCTGTAATATATCCAGGTGTTGGGGTGGGGTTTACCTGTAATGTATCCAGGTGTTGGGGAGGTTACCTGTAATGTATCCTGGTGTTGGGGGAGGGGTTTACCTGTAATGTATCTAGGTGTTGGGGTCGGGGTTTACCTGTAATGTATCCTGGTGTTGGGGCAGGGGTTTACCTGTAATGTATCCGGGTGTTGGGGGAGTGGTTTACCTGTAATGTATCCAGGTGTTGGGGGATGGGTTTACCTGTAATGTATCCTAGTGTTGGGGAGGGGTTTACCTGTAATGTATCCAGGTGTTGGCGAGGGGTTTACCTGTAATGTATCCAGGTGTTGAGGGGGGTTTACCTGTAATGTATTCAGGTGTTGGGCGAGGGGTTCACCTCTGATGTATCCAGGTGTTGGGGAGGGCTTTACCTGTAAAGTATTCATGTGTTGGGGAGGGGTTTACCTGTAATGTATCTGGGTGTTGGGGGAGTGGTTTACCTGTCATGTATCCAGGTATTGGTGGAGGGGTTTACCTGTAATGTATCTGGGTGTTGGGGGATGGGGTTTACCTGCAGTGTATCCAGGTGTTGGGGAGGGCTTTCCCTGTAATGTATTCAGCTGTTGGGGAGGGTTTACCTGTAATGTATCCAGGTGTTGGGAGAGGGGTTTACCTGTAATGTATCCAGGTGTTGGTGGAGGGGTTTATCTGCAATGTATCCGGGTGTTGAGGGACGGGTTTACCTTTAATGTATCTGGGTGTTGGGGCAGGGGTTAACCTGTAATATACCCAGCTGTTGGGGGAGGGGTTTACCTGCAATGTATCCAGGTGTTGTGGAGGGGTTTACCTGTAGTGTATCCGGGTGTTGGGGAGGGGTTTACCTGTAATGTATCCAGGTGTTGGGGGAGGGGTTAACCTGTAATATACCCAGGTGTTGGGAAAGGGGTTTACCTGTAATGTATCCAGGTGTTGAGGGCGAGGGGTTCACATGTAATATATTCAGGTGTTGGGGAGGGGTTTACCTCTAATTTATCCGGGTGTTGGGGCAGGGGTTTACCTGTAATGTATTCAGGTATTGGGAAGGGGTTTACCTGTAATGTATCCAGGTGTTGGGGGAGGGGTTTATCTGTAATGTATTCGGGTGTTGGGGAGGGGTTTACTTTTAATATATCTGGGTGTTGGGGGAGGGGTTAACCTGAAATATACCAACGTGTTGGGGGAGGGGTTTACCTGTAATGTATCCAGGTGTTGGGGGAGGGGTTTACCTGTGATGTATCGGTGTGTTGGGGGAAGGGTTTACCTGTATTGTATCTGGGTGTTGCGGGAGTGGTTAACCTGTAATGTATCCGGGTGTTGGGGGAGGAGTTTAACTATAATGTATCTGGGTGTTGGGGGAGGGTTTACCTGTAATGTATCCAGGCACTGGGGAGGGGATTACCTGTAATGTATCCAGGTGTTGGGGAGTGGTTTACCTGTAATGTATCCAGGTGTTGGGGAGGGGTTCACATGTAATGTATCCAGGTGTTGGGGAGGGGTTTACCTGGAATGTATCCAGGTGTTGGGGAGGGGTTTACCTGTAATGTATCCAGGTGTTGGGGGAGGGGTTCACATGTAATGTATCCAGGTGTTGGGTGGGATTTACCTGTAATGTATCCAGGTGTTGGGGAGGGTTTACCTGTAATGTATCCAGTTGTTGGGGGAGGGGTTAACCTGTAATATACCCAGGTGTTGGGAAAGGGGTTTACCTGTAATGTATCCAGGTGTTGAGGGCGAGGGGTTCACATGTAATGTATTCAGGTGTTGGGGAGGGGTTTACCTCTAATTTATCCGGGTGTTGGGGCAGGGGTTTACCTGTAATGTATTCAGGTATTGGGAAGGGGTTTACCTGTAATGTATCCAGGTGTTGGGGGAGGGGTTTATCTGTAATGTATTCGGGTGTTGGGGAGGGGTTTACTTTTAATGTATCTGGGTGTTGGGGGAGGGGTTAACCTGAAATATACCAAGGTGTTGGGGGAGGGGTTTACCTGTAATGTATCCAGGTGTTGGGGGAGGGGTTTACCTGTGATGTATCGGTGTGTTGGGGGAAGGGTTTTCCTGTATTGTATCTGGGTGTTGCGGGAGTGGTTAACCTGTAATGTATCCGGGTGTTGGGGGAGGAGTTTACCTATAATGTATCTGGGTGTTGGGGGAGGGTTTACCTGTAATGTATCCAGGCACTGGGGAGGGGATTACCTGTAATGTATCCAGGTGTTGGGGAGTGGTTTACCTGTAATGTATCCAGTTGTTGGCAAGGGGTTTACCTGTAATGTATCCAGGTGTTGAGGGGGTTTACCTGTAATGTATTCAGGTGTTGGGCGAGGGGTTTACCTCTAATGTATCCAGGTGTTGGGGAGGGCTTTACCTGTAAAGTATTCAGGTGTTAGGGAGGGGTTTGCCTGTAATGTATCCGGGTGTTGTGGGAGGGGTTTACCTGTAATGTATCCAGGTGTTGGGGGAGGGGTTTACCTGTGATGTATCGGTGTTTTGGGGGAAGGATTTACCTGTATTGTATCTGGGTGTTGCGGGAGTGGTTAACCTGTAATGTATCCGGGTGTTGGGGGAGGAGTTTACCTATAATGTATCTGGGTGTTGGGGGAGGGTTTACCTGTAATGTATTCAGGCACTGGGGAGGGGATTACCTGTAATGTATCCAGGTGTTGGGGAGTGGTTTACCTGTAATGTATCCAGGTGTTGGGGGAGGGGTTTTCCTGTCATGTATCCAGGTGTTGGGGAGGGGTTTACCTGTAATGTATCCAGGTGTTGTGGAGGTGTTTAACTGTAATGTTTGCAGGTGTTGGGGAGGGGTTTACCTGTAATGTATCCAGGTGTTGGGGGAGGGGTTTACCTGTAATGTATCGGTGTGTTGGGGGAAGGGTTTACCTGTATTGTATCTGGGTGTTGTGGGAGTGGTTAACCTGTAATGTATCCGGGTGTTGGGGGAGGAGTTTACCTGTAATGTATCTAGGTGTTGCGGGAGGGGTTCACCTGTATTGTATCCAGGTGTTGGGGGAGGCGTTAACATGTAATGTATCCAGGTGTTGGGGGAGGGGTTTGCCTGTAATATATCCAGGTGTTGGGTTGGGGTTTACCTGTAATGTATTCAGGTGTTGGGGAGGGGTTTACCTGTAATGTATCCTGGTGTTGGGGGAGGGGTTTACCTGTAATGTATCCTGGTGTTGGGGCAGGGGTTTTAACAGCAATGTATCCGGGTGTTGGGGGAGTGGTTTACCTGTAATGTATCCAGGTGTTGGGGGATGAGTTTACCTGTAATGTATCCTAGTGTTGGGGAGGGGTTTACCTGTAATGTATCCAGGTGTTGGCGATGGGTTTACCTGTAATGTATCCAGGTGTTGAGGGGGGTTTACCTGTAATGTATTCAGGTGTTGGGCGAGGGGTTTACCTCTAATGTATCCAGGTGTTGGGGAGGGCTTTTCCTGTAAAGTATTCAGGTGTTGGGGAGGGGTTTACCTGTAATGTATCTGGGTGTTGGTGGAGGGGTTTACCTGTAATGTATCTGGGTATTGGGGGATGGGGTTTACCTGTAATGTATCCAGGTGTTGGGGAGGGGTTTACCTGCAGTGTATCCAGGTGTTGGGGAGGGCTTTACCTGTAATGTATTCAAGTGTTGGGGAGGGTTTACCTGTAATGTATCCAGGTGTTGGGAGAGGGGTTTACCTGTAATGTATCCAGGTGTTGGTGGAGGGGTTTATCTGCAATGTATCCGGGTGTTGAGGGACAGGTTTACCTTTAATGTATCTGGGTGTTGGGGAGGGGTTAACCTGTAATGTATCCAGGTGTTGGGGGAGGGGTTAACCTGTAATATACCCAGATGTTGGGAAAGGGGTTTACCTGTAATGTATCCAGGTGTTGAGCGGGAGGGGTTCACATGTAATGTATCCAGGTGTTGGGGAGGGGTTTACCTCTAATTTATCCGGGTGTTGGGGCAGGGGTTTACCTGTAATGTATTCAGGTGTTGGGAAGGGGTTTACCTGTAATGTATCCAGGTGTTGGGGGAGGGGTTTATCTGTAATGTATTCGGGTATTGGGGAGGGGTTTACCTGTAATGTATCTGGGTGTTGGGGCAGGGGTTAACCTGAAATATACCAAGGTGTTGGGGGAGGGGTTTACCTGTAATGTATCCAGGTGTTGAGGGGGGTTTACCTGTAATGTATTCAGGTGTTGGGCGAGGGGTTTACCTCTAATATATCCAGATGTTGGGGAGGGCTTTACCTGTAAAGTATTCAGGTGTTGGGGAGGGGTTTACCTGTAATGTATCTGGGTGTTGGGGGAGTGATTTACCTGTAATGTATCCAGGTGTTGGTGGAGGGGTTTACCTGTGATGTATGTGAGTGTTGGGGGATGGGGTTTACCTGTAATGTATCCAGGTGTTGGGGAGGGGTTTACCTGCAGTGTATCCAGGTGTTGGGGAGGGCTTTACCTGTAATGTATTCAGGTGTTGGGGAAAGTTTACCTGTAATGTATCCAGGTGTTGGGAGAGGGGTTTACCTGTAATGTATCCAGGTGTTGGTGGAGGGGTTTATCTGCAATGTATCCGGGTGTTGAGGGACGGGTTTACCTTTAATGTATCTGGGTGTTGGGGCAGGGGTTAACCTGTAATATACCCAGCTGTTGGTGGAGGGGTTTACCTGCAATGTATCCAGGTGTTGGGGAGGGGTTTACCTGTAGTGTATCCGGGTGTTGGGGAGGGGTTTACCTGTAATGTATCCAGGTGTTGGGGGAGGGGTTAACCTGTAATATACCCAGGTGTTGGGAAAGGGGTTTACCTGTAATGTATCCAGGTGTTGAGGGGGAGGGGTTCACATGTAATGTATCCAGGTGTTGGGGAGGGGTTTACCTCTAATTTATCCGGGTGTTGGGGCAGGGGTTTACCTGTAATGTATTCAGGTTTTGGGAAGGGGTTTACCTTTAATGTATCCAGGTGTTGGGGAGGGGTTTATCTGTAATGTATTCGGGTGTTGGGGAGGGGTTTACTTTTAATGTATCTGGGTGTTGGGGGAGGGGTTAACCTGAAATATACCAAGGTGTTGGGGGGGGTTTACCTGTAATGTATCCAGGTGTTGGGGGACGGGTTTACCTGTAATGTATCCAGGTGTTGTGGAGGTGTTTACCTGTAATGTTTGCAGGTGTTGGGGAGGGGTTTACCTGTAATGTATCCAGGTGTTGGGGAGGGGTTTACCTGTAATGTATCGGTGTGTTGGGGGAAGGGTTTACCTGCATTGTATCTGGGTGTTGTGGGAGTGTTTAACCTGTAATTATCCGGGTGTTGGGGGAGGAGTTTATCTGTAATGTATCTAGGTGTTGCGGGAGGGGTTCACCTGTATTGTATCCAGGTGTTGGGGGAGGCGTTAACATGTAATGTATCTGGGTGTTGGGGGTGGTGTTTACCTGCAATGTATCTGGGTGTTGGGGGAGGGGTTTATGTGTAATTTATCCAGATGTTGTGGGAGGGGGTTACCTGTAATGTATCCAGTTGTTGGGGGAGGGGTTTGCCTGTAATCTATCCAGGTTTTGGGGTGGGGTTTACCTGTAATGTATCCAGGTGTTGGGGAGGGCTTAACCTGTAATGTATCCTGGTGTTGGCGGAGGGGTTTACCTGTCATGTATCCAGGTGTTGGGGTAGGGGTTTACCTGTAATGTATCCTGGTGTTGGGGCAGGGGTTTACCTGTAATGTATCCGGGTGTTGGGGGAGTGGTTTACCTGTAATGTATCCAGGTGTTGGGGGATGGGTTTACCTGTAATGTATCATAGTGTTGGGGAGGGGTTTACCTGTAATGTATCCAGGTGTTGGCGAGGGGTTTACCTGTAATGTATCCAGGTGTTGAGGGGGGTTTACCTGTCATGTATTCAGGTGTTGGGCGAGGGGTTTACCTCTAATGTATCTGAGTGTTGGGGAGGGGTTGACCTGTAATGTATCCAGGTGTTGGGGTGGGGTTTGCCTGTAATGTATCTGGGGTTTGGGGGAGTGGTTTACCTGCAATGTATCGAGGAGTTGGGGGAGGGGTTTACCTGTATTGTATCTGTGTGTTGGGGGAGGGTTTTACCTGTAATGTATCCAGGTGTTTGGGGAGGAGTTTACCTGTAATGTATCCAGGTGTTGGGGAGAGGTTTACCTGTAATGTATCCAGGTGTTGGGGAGAGGTTTACCAGTATTGTATCTGCGTGTTGGGGAGGGGTTTACCTGTAATGTATCCAGGTGTTGGGGAGGGGGTTACCTGTAATGTATCTGGGTGTTGGGGGAGGGGTTTAGCTGCGAAGTATCAGTGTGTTGGGGGAGGGTTTTACCTGTAATGTATCCGGGTGTTGGGGGAGGGGTTTACCTGTAATGTATCTGGGTGTTGGGGGAGGGGTTTAACTGTAATGTATCTGGGTATTGGGGGAGGGGTTTACCTGTGATGTATCCAGGTGTTGGGGAGTGGTTTACCTGTAATGTGTTCTGGTGTTGGGGGAGGGGTTTACCTGAAATGTATCCAGGTGTTGTTGGAGGGGTTTACCTGTAATGTCTCCAGGTGTTGGGGAGGAGTTTACCTGTGATGTATCTGAGTGTAGGGGGTGGGGTTTACCTGTAATGTATTGAGGTGTTGGGGGAGGGCTTTTCCTGTATTGTATCTAGGTGTTGGGTGGGGTTTACCTGTAATGTATCCAGGTGTTGGGGAAGGGGGTTAAATGTAATGTATCGAGGTGTTGGGAGAGGGGTTTACCTGAAATGATTCCAGGTGTTGGGTGAGGGGTTTACCTGTAATTTACCCATGTGTTGGGTGAGGGGTTTACCTGTAATGTATTCACGTGTTGGCGAGGGGTTTACCTCTAAAGTATCCTGGTGTTGGGGGAGGGGTTAACCTGTAATGTCTCAAGGTGTTGGGGAGGGGTTTACCTGTAATGTATACAGGTGTTGGGAAGTTGTTTACCTGTAATTTTTCTGGGTGTTTGGGAGGGGTATACCTGTAATTTATCCAGTTGTTGGGGAGGGGTTCACCAGTAATGTATCCAGGTGTTGGGGGAGGGGTTTACCTGTATTGTATCTGGGTGTTGGGAAAGGGTTTACCTGTAATGTATCCAGGTGTTGGGTAGGATGTTTTCTGTAATGTATCCAGGTGTTGGGGGAGGGTTTACCTTTATTGTATCTGGGTGTTGGGAGTGGGGTTTACCTGTAAGGTATCCAGGTGTTGGGAGAGGCTTACCTGTAAAGTATCCAGGTGTTGGGGGAGGGGTTTACCTGTAATGTATCCACGTGTTGGGTAGGGGGTTTACCTGTAATGTGTCGAGATGTTGGAGGAGGGGTTTACCTGTATTGTATCTGAGTGTTGGGGAGGGGTTTACCTGTAATGTATCCAGGTGTTGGGGAGGGGTTTACCTGTAATGTATCTGAGTGTTGGGGGAGGGGTTTACCTGTAATGTATCGAGGAGTTGGGGGAGGGGTTTACCTGTATTGTATCTGTGTGTTGGGGGAGGGTTTTACCTGTAATGTATCCAGGTGTTGGGGGAGGAGTTTACCTGTAATGTATCCAGGTGTTGGGGAGAGGTTTACCTGTAATGTATCCAGGTGTTGGGGAGGGGTTTACCAGTATTGTATCTGCGTGTTGGGGAGGGGTTTACCTGTAATGTATCCAGGTGTTGGGGGAGGGGGTTACCTGTAATGTATCTGGGTGTTGAGGGAGGGGTTTAGCTGCGAAGTATCAGTGTGTTGGGGGAGGGTTTTACCTGTAATGTATCCGGGTGTTGGGGGAGGGGTTTACTTGTCATGTATCTGGATGTTGGGGGAGGGGTTTAACTGTAATGTATCTGGGTATTGGAGGAGGGGTTTACCTGTGATGTATCCAGGTGTTGGGGAGTGGTTTACCTGTAATGTGTTCTGTTGTTGGGGGAGGGGTTTACCTGAAATGTATCCAGGTGTTGTTGGAGGGGTTTACCTGTAATGTATCCAAGTGTTGGGAAGGGGTTTACCTGTGATGTATCTGAGTGTAGGGGGTGGGGTTTACCTGTAATGTATTGAGGTGTTGGGGGAGGGCTTTTCCTGTATTGTATCTCGGTGTTGGGAGGGGTTTACCTGTAATGTATCCAGGTGTTGGGGAAGGGGGTTAAATGTAATGTATCGAGGTGTTGGGAGAGGGGTTTACCTGTATTGTATCTGGGTGTTGGTGGAGGGGTTTACCTGTAATGTATCCGGGTGTTGTTGGAGGGGTTTACCTGTAATGTATCCAAGTGTTGGGGAGGGGTTTACCTGTGATGTATCTGAGTGTAGGGGGTGGGGTTTACCTGTAATGTATTGAGGTGTTGGGGGAGGGCTTTTCCTGTATTGTATCTAGGTGTTGGGAGGGGTTTACCTGTAATGTATCCAGGTGTTGGGGAAGGGGGTTAAATGTAATGTATTGAGGTGTTGGGAGAGGGGTTTACCTGTATTGTATCTGGGTGTTGGTGGAGGGGTTTACCTGTAATGTATCCGGGTGTTGGGGAGGGGTTTACCTATAATGTATCTGGGTGTTGGGGGAGAGGTTTACCTGAAATGATTCCAGGTGTTGGGTGAGGGGTTTACCTGTAATTTACACAGGTGTTGGGTGAGGGGTTTACCTGCAATGTATTCACGTGTTGGCGAGGCGTTTACCTGTAATGTATCCTGCTGTTGGGGGAGGGGTTAACCTGTAATATCTCAAAGTGTTGGGGGAGGGGTTTACCTGTCATGTATCCAGGTGTTGGAAAGGTGTTTACCTGTAATTTGTCTGGGTGTTGGGGAGGGGTTTACCTGTAATGTATCCAGTTGTTGGGGAGGGGTTTACCAGTAATGTATCCAGGTGTTGGGGGAAGGGATTACCTGTATTGTATCTGGGTGTTGGGGAGGGGTTTACCTGTAATGTATCCAGGTGTTGGGGGAGGGGGTTTCCTGTAATGTATCCAGGTGTTGGGGAAGGGGGTTATATGTAATGTATCCAGGTGTTGGGAGAGGGGTTTACCTGTATTGTATCTGGGTGTTGGGGGAGGAGTTTACCTGTAATGTATCCAGGTGTTGGGGAGAGGGTTACCTGTAATGTATCTGGGTGTTGGGGAAGTGGTTTACCTGTAATGTATCCAGGTGTTGGGGGAGGGGGTTACCTGTAATGTACCCAGGTGTTGGGGAGGGGTTTACCTGTAATGTATCGGGGTGTTTGTGGAGGGGTTTACCTGTAATGTATCCGGATATTGGGGAGGGGTTTACCTGTAATGTATCTGGGTGTTGGGGGAGAGGTTTACCTGAAATGATTCCAGGTGTTTGGGGAGGGGTTAACCTGTAATGTCTCAAGGTGTTGGGGGAGGGGTTTACCTGTCGTGTATCCAGGTGTTGGGAAGGTGTTTACCTATAATTTTTCTGGGTGTTGGGGAGGGGTTTACCTGTAATGTATCCAGGTGTTGGGGAGGGCTTCTCCTGAAATGTATCTGTGTGTTGGGGAGAGCTTCACCTGTAATGTATCTGTTTGTTTGGGAGGGGTTTACCTGTAATGCATCCAGGTGTTGGGGGGGTTGGGGTTTACCTGTAATTTATCCAGGTGTTGGGGGAGTGCTTTACCTGTATTGTATCCAGGTGTTGTGGAGGGGTTTACCTGTAAAGTGGCCAGGTGTTGAGGGAGGGATTTACCTGTAATGTACCGGGGTGTTGGGGGAGTGGTTTACCTGTAACGTATCCGTGTGTTGGGGGATGGGTTTACCTGTAATGTTTCCGGGTGTTGGGGAGGGGTTTACCTTTAATATACCTGGTGTTGGGGGAGGGGTTTACTTGTAATGTATCTGGGTGTTGGGGAGGGGTTTACCTGTTATGTATCCGGGTGTTGTTGGAGGTGTTTACCTGTATATTATCCGTGTGTTGAGGGAGAGGTTTACCTGTCATGTATCGAGCTGTTGGGGAGGGGGTTACCTGTAATGAACCCAGGTGTTGGGGGATGGGTTTACATGTATTGTATCTGGGTGTTGGGTTCGGGGTTTACTTGTAATGTATCTGCGTGTTGGGGGAGGTGTTTACCTGTAATGTATCTGGGTGTTGGGGGAGGGGTTTACATGTAATGTATCCAGATTTTGGGGAGGGGTTTACCTGTCATGTGTCCTGGTGTTGGTGGAGGGGTTTACCTGAAATGTATCCAGGTGTTGGGGAGGGGTTTATCTGTATTGTCTCCAGGTGTTGGGGGAGGGATTTACCTGCAATGTATCTGGGTATTGGGGGAGGGGTTTACCTGTAATGTATCCAGGTGTTGGGGAGGGCTTCACCTGAAATGTATCTGTGTTTTGGGGAGGGCTTCACCTGTAATGTATCTGTGTGTTTGGGAGGGGATTACCTGTAATGTATCCAGGTGTGGGGGGGGTTGCGTTTTACCTGTAATTTATCCAGGTGTTGGGGGAGGGCTTTACATGTATTGTATCTGGGTGTTGGGAGAGGAGTTTACCTGTAAAGTGGCCAGGTGTTGGGGGAGGGGTTTACCTGTAATGTATCGGGGTGTTGGTGGATGAGTTTACCTGTAATGTATCCAGGTGTTGAGGGAGGGGTTTACCTGTAATGTACCGGGGTGTTGGGGAGTGGTTTACCTGTAATGTATCCATGTGTTGGGGGAGGGTTTTACCTGTAATGTATCCAGATGTTGGGGAGGGGTTTACCTGTAATTTATCCAGGTGTTGGGGGAGTGGTTACCTGTAATGTATCCAGGTGTTGGGGGAGGGGTTTGCCTGTAATTTATCCAGGTGTTGGCGGATTGGTTTACCTGTAATTTATCCAGGTGTTGGGGTGGGGTTTACCTGTAATGTATCCGGGTGTTGGGGAGGGGTTTACCTTTAATGTATCGGGGTGTTGGTGGAGTGGTTTACTTGTAATGTATCCGGATATTGGGGAGGGGTTTACCTGTAATGTATCCGGGTGTTGGGGAGAGGTTTACCTGTAATGTATCCAGGTGTTGGCGAGGGGTTTACCAGTATTGTATCTGCGTGTTGGGGAGGGGTTTACCTGTAATGTATCTAGGTGTTGGGGAGGGGGTTACCTGTAATGTATCTGGGTGTTGGTGGAGGGGTTTAGCTGCGAAGTATCAGTGTGTTGGGGGAGGGTTTTACCTGTAATGTATCCGGCTGTTGGGAGAGGGGTTTACCTGTAATGTATCTGGGTGTTGGGGAGTGGTTTACCTGTAATGTGTTCTGGTGTTGTGGGAGGGGTTTACCTGAAATGTATCCAGGTGTTGTTGGAGGGGTTTACCTGTAATGTCTCCAGGTGTTGGGGAGGGGTTTACCTGTGATGTATCTGAGTGTAGGGGGTGGGGTTTACCTGTAATGTATTGAGGTGTTGGGGGAGGGCTTTTCCTGTATTGTATCTAGGTGTTGGGCGGGGTTTACCTGTAATGTATCCAGGTGTTGGGGAAGGGGGTTAAATGTAATGTATCGAGGTGTTGGGAGAGGGGTTTACCTGTATTGTATCTGGGTGTTGGTGGAGGGGTTTACCTGTAATGTATCCGGGTATTGGGGATGGGTTTACCTGTAATGTATCTGGGTGTTGGGGGAGAGGTTTACCTGAAATGATTCCAGGTGTTGGGTGAGGGGTTTACCTGTAATTTACCCAGGTATTGGGTGAGGGGTTTACCTGTAATGTATTCACGTGTTGGCGAGGGGTTTACCTGTAAAGTATCCTGGTGTTGGGGGAGGGGTTAACCTGTAATGTCTCAAGGTGTTGTGGAGGGGTTTACCTGTAATGTATACAGGTGTTGGGAAGGTGTTTACCTGTAATTTTTCTGGGTATTTGGGAGGGGTTTACCTGTAATGTATCCAGTTGTTGGGGAGGGGTTCACCAGTAATGTATCCAGGTGTTGGGGGAGGGGATTACCTGTATTGTATCTGGGTGTTGGGAAGGGGTTTACCTGTAATGTATCCAGGTGTTGGGGAGGATGTTTCCTGTAATGTATCCAGGTGTTGGGGGAGGGTTTACCTTCATTGTATCTGGGTGTTGGGAGTGGGGTTTACCTGTAAGGTATCCAGGTGTTGGGAGAGGCTTACCTGTAAAGTATCCAGGTGTTGGGGGAGGGGTTTACCTGTAATGTATCCACGTGTTGGTAGGGGGTTTACCTGTAATGTGTCGAGGTGTTGGAGGAGGGGGTTACCTGTATTGTATCTGAGTGTTGGGGAGGGGTTTACCTGTAATGTATCCAGGTGTTGGGGAGGGGTTTACCTGTAATGTATCTGAGTGTTGGGGAGGGGTTTACCTGTAATGTATCGAGGAGTTGAGGGAGGGGTTTACCTGTATTGTATCTGTGTGTTGGGGGAGGGTTTTACCTGCAATGTATCCAGGTGTTGGGGGAGGAGTTTACCTGTAATGTATCCAGGTGTTGGGGAGAGGTTTACCTGTAATGTATCCAGGTGTTGGGGAGGGGTTTACCAGTATTGTATCTGCGTGTTGGGGAGGGGTTTACCTGTAATGTATCCAGGTGTTGGGGGAGGGGGTTACCTGTAATGTATCTGGGTGTTGGGGGAGGGGTTTAGCTGCGAAGTATCAGTGTGTTGGGGGAGGGTTTTACCTGTAATGTATCCGGGTGTTGGGGGAGGGGTTTACTTGTAATGTATCTGGGTGTTGGGGGAGGGGTTTAACTGTAATGTATCTGGGTATTGGGGGAGGGGTTTACCTGTGATGTATCCAGGTGTTGGGGAGTGGTTTACCTGTAATGTGTTCTGGTGTTGGGGGAGGGGTTTACCTGAAATGTATCCAGGTGTTGTTGGAGGGGTTTACCTGTAATGTCTCCAAGTGTTGGGGAGGGGTTTACCTGTGATGTATCTGAGTGTAGGGGGTGGGGTTTACCTGTAATGTATTGAGGTGTTGGGGGAGGGCTTTTCCTGTATTGTATCTAGGTGTTGGGAGGGGTTTACCTGTAATGTATCCAGGTGTTGGGGAAGGGGGTTAAATGTAATGTATCGAGGTGTTTGTGGAGGGGTTAACCTGTAATGTCTCAAGGTGTTGGGGGAGGGGTTTACCTGTAGTGTATCCAGGTGTTGGGAAGGTGTTTACCTGTAATGTATCGGGGTGTTTGTGGAGTGGTTTACCTGTAATGTATCCGGGTATTGGGGAGGGATTTACCTGTAATGTATCTGGGTGTTGGGGGAGAGGATTACCTGAAATGATTCCAGGTGTTGGGGGAGGGGTTGACCTGTAATGTCTCAAGGTGTTGGGGGAGGGGTTTACCTGTAGTGTATCCAGGTGTTGTGAAGGTGTTTACCTGTAATTTTTCTGGGTGTTGGGGAGGGGTTTACCTCTAATGTATCCAGGTGTTGGGGAGGGCTTCTCCTGAAATGTATCTGTGTGTTGGGGAGAGCTTCACCTGTAATGTATCTGTGTGTTTGGGAGGGGTTTACCTGTAATGTACCCAGGTGTTGGTGGAGGGGTTTACCTGTAATGTATCTGGGTGTTGGGGGATGGGGTTTACCTGTAATGTATCCAGGTGTTGGGGAGGGGTTTACCTGCAGTGTATCCAGGTGTTGGGGAGGGCTTTACCTGTAATGTATTCAGGTGTTGGGGAGGGGTTTACCTGTAATGTATCCGGGTGTTGAGGGACGGGTTTACCTTTAATGTATCTGGGTGTTGGGGGAGGGGTTAACCTGTAATTTACCCAGGTGTGGGGGGAGGGGTTTACCTGTAATGTATCCACGTGTTGGGGAAGTGTTTACATGTATTGCTTCCTGGTGTTGGGGAAGGGGTTAACCTGTAATGCATCGAGATGTTGGGGGAGGGTTTAGCTGTAATGTATCCAGGTGTTGCGGATGTGTTTACCTGTAATTTATCTGGGTGTTGGGGATGGGTTTACATGTATTGTATCTGGGTGTTGGGGGAGGGGTTTACTTGTAATGTATCCAGGTGTTGGGGAGGGGTTTACCTGCAATGTATCCAGGAGTTGGGGGAAGGGGTTTACCTGTAATGCATCCAGGAGTTGGGGAGGGGTTTACCTGTAATGTATCCACGAGTTGCTGGAGGGGTTTACCTGCAATGTATCTGGGTGTTGGTGGATGGGGTTTACCTGTTATGTATCCGGGTGTTGGGGGAGTGGTTTACCTGTAATGTATCCAGGTGTTGGGGGAGGGGTTTACCTGTAATGTATCCTGGTGTTGGTGCAGGGGTTTACCTGTAATGTATCCGGGTGTTGGGCGAGTGGTTTACCTGTAATGTATCCAGTTGTTGGTGGAGGGGTTTACCTATAATGTATCTGGGTGTTGGGGGATGGGGTTTACCTGTAATGTATCCAGGTGTTGAGGAGGGGTTTACCTGTAATGTATCCAGGTGTTGGCGAGGGATTTACCTGTAATGTATCCAGGTGTTGAGGGGGGTTTACCTGTAATGTATTCAGGTGTTGGGCGAGGGGTTTACCTCTAATGTATCCAGGTGTTGGGGAGGGCTTTACCTGTAAAGTATTCAGGTGTTGGGGAGGGGTTTACATGTAATGTATCTGGGTGTTGGGGGAGTGGTTTACCTGTAATGTATCCAGGTGTTGGTGGAGGGGTTTAACTGTAATGTATCTGGGTGTTGGGGGATGGGGTTTACCTGTAATGTATCCAGGTGTTGGGGAGGGGTTTACCTGCAGTGTATCCAGGTGTTGGGGAGGGCTTTACCTGTAATGTATTCAGGTGTTGGGGAGGGGTTTACCTGTAATGTATCCAGCTGTTGGGAGAGGGGTTTACCTGTAATGTATCCAGGTGTTGGTGGAGGGGTTTATCTGCAAAGTATCCGGGTGTTGAGGGACGGGTTTACCTTTAATGTATCTGGGTGTTGGGGCAGGGGTTAACCTGTCATATACCCAGCTGTTGGGGAAGGGGTTTACCTGCAATGTATCCAAGTGTTGGGGAGGGGTTTACATGTAGTGTATTCGGGTGTTGGGGAGGGGTTTACCTGTAATGTATCCAGGTGTTGGGGGAGGAGTTAACCTGTCATATACCCAGGTGTTGGGAAAGGGGTTTACCTGTAATGTATCCAGATGTTGGGGGAGGGGTTTACATGCAATGTATCCAGGTGTTGGGGAGGAGTTTACCTCTAATTTATCCGTGTGTTGGGGCAGGGGTTTACCTGTAATGTATTCAGGTGTTGGGAAGGGGTTTACCTGTAACGTATCCAGGTGTTGGGGAGGGGTTTACCTTTAATGTATCTGGGTGTTGGGGGAGGGGTTAACCTGAAATATACCAAGGTGTTGGGGGAGGGGTTTACCTGTAATGTATACAGGTGTTGGGGGAGGGGTTTACCTGTAATGTATCCAGGTGTTGTGGAGGCGTTTACCTGTAATGTTTGCAGGTGTTGGGGAGGGGTTTACCTGTAATGTATCCGGGTGTTGGGGGAGGGGTTTACCTGTAATGTATCGGTGTGTTGGGGGAAGGGTTTACCTGTATTGTATCTGGGTATTGTTGGAGTGGTTAACCTGTAATGTATCCGGGCATTGGGGGAGGAGTTTACCTGTAATGTATCGAGGTGTTGCGGGAGGGGTTCACCTGTATTGTATCCAGGTGTTGGGGGAGGCGTTAACATGTAATGTATCTGGGTGTTGGGGGTGGTGTTTACCTGCAATGTATCTGGGTGTTGTGAGTGGGGTTTATGTGTAATTTATCCAGATGTTGTGGGAGAGGGTTACCTGTAATGTATCCAGGTGTTGGAGAGGGGTTTACCTGTAATGTATCCAGGTGTTGTGGGAGGGGTTTGCCTGTAATATATCCAGGTGTTAGGTTGGGGTTTACCTGTAATGTATCCAGGTGTTGGGGGGGTTTACCTGTAATGTATCCTGGTGTTGGGGGAGGGGTTTACCTGTAATGTATCCAGGTGTTGGGGTAGGGGTTTACCTGTAATGTATCCTGGTGTTGGGGCAGGGGTTTACCTGTAATGTATCCGGGTGTTGGGGGAGTGGTTTACCTGTAATGTATCCAGGTGTTGGGGGATGGGTTTACCTGTAATGTATCCTAGTGTTGGGGATGGGTTTACCTGTAATGTATCCAGGTGTTGGCGAGAGGTTTACCTGTAATGTATCCAGGTGTTGAGGGGGGTTTACCTGTAATGTATTCAGGTGTTGAGCGAGGGGTTTACCTCTAATGTATCCAGGTGTTGGGGAGGGCTTTATCTGTAAAGTATTCAGGTGTTGGGGAGGGGTTTAGCAGTAATGTATATGGGTGTTGGGGGAGTGGTTTACCTGTAATGTATCCAGGTGTTGGTGGAGGGGTTTACCTGTAATGTATCTGGGTGTTGGGGGATGGGGTTTACCTGTAATGTATCAAGGTGTTGGGGAGGGGTTTACCTGCAGTGTATCCAGGTGTTGGGGAGGGCTTTACCTGTAATGTATTCAGGTGTTGGGGAGGGGTTTACCTGTAATGTATCCAGTTGTTGGGAGAGGGGTTTACCTGTAATGTATCCAGGTGTTGGTGGAGGGGTTTATCTGCAATGTATCCGGGTGTTGAGGAACGGGTTTACCTTTAATGTATCTGGGTGTTGGGGCAGGGGTTCACCTGTAATATACCCAGCTGTTGGGGAAGAGGTTTACCTGCAATGTATCCAGGTGTTGGGGACGGGTTTACCTGTAGTGTATCCGGGTGTTGGGGAGGGGTTTACCTGTAATGTACCCAGGTGTTGGGGGAGGGGTTTACCTGTAATGTATCCAGGAGTTGGGGAGGGGTTTACCTGTAATGTATCCACGAGTTGCTGGAGGGGTTTACCTGCAATGTATCCAGGTGTTGGGGGAAGGGGTTTACCTGTAATGCATCCAGGAGTTGGGGAGGGGTTTACCTGTAATGTATCCACGAGTTGCTGGAGGGGTTTACCTGCAATGTATCTGGGTGTTGGTGGATGGGGTTTACCTGTTATGTATCCGGGTGTTGGGGGAGTGGTTTACCTGTAATGTATCCAGGTGTTGGGGGAGGGGTTTACCTGTAATGTATCCTGGTGTTGGTGCAGGGGTTTACCTGTAATGTATCCGGGTGTTGGGCGAGTGGTTTACCTGTAATGTATCCAGTTGTTGGTGGAGGGGTTTACCTATAATGTATCTGGGTGTTGGGGGATGGGGTTTACCTGTAATGTATCCAGGTGTTGAGGAGGGGTTTACCTGTAATGTATCCAGGTGTTGGCGAGGGATTTACCTGTAATGTATCCAGGTGTTGAGGGGGGTTTACCTGTAATGTATTCAGGTGTTGGGCGAGGGGTTTACCTCTAATGTATCCAGGTGTTGGGGAGGGCTTTACCTGTAAAGTATTCAGGTGTTGGGGAGGGGTTTACATGTAATGTATCTGGGTGTTGGGGGAGTGGTTTACCTGTAATGTATCCAGGTGTTGGTGGAGGGGTTTAACTGTAATGTATCTGGGTGTTGGGGGATGGGGTTTACCTGTAATGTATCCAGGTGTTGGGGAGGGGTTTACCTGCAGTGTATCCAGGTGTTGGGGAGGGCTTTACCTGTAATGTATTCAGGTGTTGGGGAGGGGTTTACCTGTAATGTATCCAGCTGTTGGGAGAGGGGTTTACCTGTAATGTATCCAGGTGTTGGTGGAGGGGTTTATCTGCAAAGTATCCGGGTGTTGAGGGACGGGTTTACCTTTAATGTATCTGGGTGTTGGGGCAGGGGTTAACCTGTCATATACCCAGCTGTTGGGGAAGGGGTTTACCTGCAATGTATCCAAGTGTTGGGGAGGGGTTTACATGTAGTGTATTCGGGTGTTGGGGAGGGGTTTACCTGTAATGTATCCAGGTGTTGGGGGAGGAGTTAACCTGTCATATACCCAGGTGTTGGGAAAGGGGTTTACCTGTAATGTATCCAGATGTTGGGGGAGGGGTTTACATGCAATGTATCCAGGTGTTGGGGAGGAGTTTACCTCTAATTTATCCGTGTGTTGGGGCAGGGGTTTACCTGTAATGTATTCAGGTGTTGGGAAGGGGTTTACCTGTAACGTATCCAGGTGTTGGGGAGGGGTTTACCTTTAATGTATCTGGGTGTTGGGGGAGGGGTTAACCTGAAATATACCAAGGTGTTGGGGGAGGGGTTTACCTGTAATGTATCCAGGTGTTGGGGGAGGGGTTTACCTGTAATGTATCCAGGTGTTGTGGAGGCGTTTACCTGTAATGTTTGCAGGTGTTGGGGAGGGGTTTACCTGTAATGTATCCGGGTGTTGGGGGAGGGGTTTACCTGTAATGTATCGGTGTGTTGGGGGAAGGGTTTACCTGTATTGTATCTGGGTGTTGTTGGAGTGGTTAACCTGTAATGTATCCGGGCGTTGGGGGAGGAGTTTACCTGTAATGTATCGAGGTGTTGCGGGAGGGGTTCACCTGTATTGTATCCAGGTGTTGGGGGAGGCGTTAACATGTAATGTATCTGGGTGTTGGGGGTGGTGTTTACCTGCAATGTATCTGGGTGTTGTGAGTGGGGTTTATGTGTAATTTATCCAGATGTTGTGGGAGAGGGTTACCTGTAATGTATCCAGGTGTTGGAGAGGGGTTTACCTGTAATGTATCCAGGTGTTGAGGGAGGGGTTTGCCTGTAATATATCCAGGTGTTAGGTTGGGGTTTACCTGTAATGTATCCAGGTGTTGGGGGGGTTTACCTGTAATGTATCCTGGTGTTGGGGGAGGGGTTTACCTGTAATGTATCCAGGTGTTGGGGTAGGGGTTTACCTGTAATGTATCCTGGTGTTGGGGCAGGGGTTTACCTGTAATGTATCCGGGTGTTGGGGGAGTGGTTTACCTGTAATGTATCCAGGTGTTGGGGGATGGGTTTACCTGTAATGTATCCTAGTGTTGGGGATGGGTTTACCTGTAATGTATCCAGGTGTTGGCGAGAGGTTTACCTGTAATGTATCCAGGTGTTGAGGGGGGTTTACCTGTAATGTATTCAGGTGTTGAGCGAGGGGTTTACCTCTAATGTATCCAGGTGTTGGGGAGGGCTTTATCTGTAAAGTATTCAGGTGTTGGGGAGGGGTTTAGCAGTAATGTATATGGGTGTTGGGGGAGTGGTTTACCTGTAATGTATCCAGGTGTTGGTGGAGGGGTTTACCTGTAATGTATCTGGGTGTTGGGGGATGGGGTTTACCTGTAATGTATCAAGGTGTTGGGGAGGGGTTTACCTGCAGTGTATCCAGGTGTTGGGGAGGGCTTTACCTGTAATGTATTCAGGTGTTGGGGAGGGGTTTACCTGTAATGTATCCAGTTGTTGGGAGAGGGGTTTACCTGTAATGTATCCAGGTGTTGGTGGAGGGGTTTATCTGCAATGTATCCGGGTGTTGAGGGACGGGTTTACCTTTAATGTATCTGGGTGTTGGGGCAGGGGTTCACCTGTAATATACCCAGCTGTTGGGGAAGAGGTTTACCTGCAATGTATCCAGGTGTTGGGGACGGGTTTACCTGTAGTGTATCCGGGTGTTGGGGAGGGGTTTACCTGTAATGTATCCAGGTGTTGGGGGAGGAGTTAACCTGTAATATACCCAGGTGTTGGGAAAGGGGTTTACCTGTAATGTATCCAGATGTTGGGGGAGGGGTTTACATGCAATGTATCCAGGTGTTGGGGAGGGGTTTACCTCTAATTTATCCGTGTGTTGGGGCAGGGGTTTACCTGTAATGTATTCAGGTGTTGGGAAGGGGTTTACCTGTAATGTATCCAGGTGTTGGGGGAGGGGTTTATCTGCAATGTATCCGGGTGTTGCGGATGTGTTTACCTGTAATTTATCTGGGTGTTGGGGATGGGTTTACATGTATTGTATCTGGGTGTTGGGGGAGGGGTTTACTTGTAATGTATCCAGGTGTTGGGGAGGGGTTTACCTGCAATGTATCCAGGAGTTGGGGGAAGGGGTTTACCTGTAAAGCATCCAGGAGTTGGGGAGGGGTTTACCTGTAATGTATCCACGAGTTGCTGGAGGGGTTTACCTGCAATGTATCTGGGTGTTGGTGGATGGGGTTTACCTGTAATGTACCCGGGTGTTGGGGGAGTGGTTTACCTGTAATGTATCCAGGTGTTGGGGGAGGGGTTTACCTGTAATGTATCCTGGTGTTGGTGCAGGGGTTTACCTGTAATGTATCCGGGTGTTGGGCGAGTGGTTTACCTGTAATGTATCCAGTTGTTGGTGGAGGGGTTTACCTGTAATGTATCTGGGTGTTGGGGGATGGGGTTTACCTGTAATGTATCCAGGTGTTGAGGAGGGGTTTACCTGTAATGTATCCAGGTGTTGGCGAGGGATTTACCTGTAATGTATCCAGGTGTTGAGGGGGGTTTACCTGTAATGTATTCAGGTGTTGGGCGAGGGGTTTACCTCTAATGTATCCAGGTGTTGGGGAGGGCTTTACCTGTAAAGTATTCAGGTGTTGGGGGGGGCTTTACATGTAATGTATCTGGGTGTTGGGGGAGTGGTTTACCTGTAATGTATCCAGGTGTTGGTGGAGGGGTTTACCTGTAATGTATCTGGGTCTTGGGGGATGGGGTTTACCTGTAATGTATCCAGGTGTTGGGGAGGGGTTTACCTGCAGTGTATCCAGGTGTTGGGGAGGGCTTTACCTGTAATGTATTCAGGTGTTGGGGAGGGGTTTACCTGTAATGTATCCAGCTGTTGGGAGAGGGGTTTACCTGTAATGTATCCAGGTGTTGGTGAAGGGGTTTATCTGCAAAGTATCCGGGTGTTGAGGGACGGGTTTACCTTTAATGTATCTGGGTGTTGGGGCAGGGGTTAACCTGTCATATACCCAGCTGTTGGGGAAGGGGTTTACCTGCAATGTATTCAGGTGTTGGGGAGGGGTTTACCTGTAGTGTATCCGGGTGTTGGGGAGGGGTTTACCTGTAATGTATCCAGGTGTTGGGGGAGGAGTTAACCTGTCATATACCCAGGTGTTGGGAAAGGGGTTGACCTGTAATGTATCCAGATGTTGGGGGAGGGGTTTACATGCAATGTATCCAGGTGTTGGGGAGGAGTTTACCTCTAATTTATCCGTGTGTTGGGGCAGGGGTTTACCTGTAATGTATTCAGGTGTTGGGAAGGGGTTTACCTGTAACATATCCAGGTGTTGGGGAGGGGTTTACCTTTAATGTATCTGGGTGTTGGGGGAGGGGTTAACCTGAAATATACCAAGGTGTTGGGGGAGGGGTTTACCTGTAATGTATCCAGGTGTTGGGGGAGGGGTTTACCTGTAATGTATCCAGGTGTTGTGGAGGCGTTTACCTGTAATGTTTGCAGGTGTTGGGGAGGGGTTTACCTGTAATGTATCCGGGTGTTGGGGGAGGGGTTTACCTGTAATGTATCGGTGTGTTGGGGGAAGGGTTTACCTGTATTGTATCTGGGTGTTGTTGGAGTGGTTAACCTGTAATGTATCCGGGCGTTGGGGGAGGAGTTTACCTGTAATGTATCGAGGTGTTGCGGGAGGGGTTCACCTGTATTGTATCCAGGTGTTGGGGGAGGCGTTAACATGTAATGTATCTGGGTGTTGGGGGTGGTGTTTACCTGCAATGTATCTGGGTGTTGTGAGTGGGGTTTATGTGTAATTTATCCAGATGTTGTGGGAGAGGGTTACCTGTAATGTATCCAGGTGTTGGAGAGGGGTTTACCTGTAATGTATCCAGGTGTTGTGGGAGGGGTTTGCCTGTAATATATCCAGGTGTTAGGTTGGGGTTTACCTGTAATGTATCCAGGTGTTGGGGGGGTTTACCTGTAATGTATCCTGGTGTTGGGGGAGGGGTTTACCTGTAATGTATCCAGGTGTTGGGGTAGGGGTTTACCTGTAATGTATCCTGGTGTTGGGGCAGGGGTTTACCTGTAATGTATCCGGGTGTTGGGGGAGTGGTTTACCTGTAATGTATCCAGGTGTTGGGGGATGGGTTTACCTGTAATGTATCCTAGTGTTGGGGATGGGTTTACCTGTAATGTATCCAGGTGTTGGCAAGAGGTTTACCTGTAATGTATCCAGGTGTTGAGGGGGGTTTACCTGTAATGTATTCAGGTGTTGAGCGAGGGGTTTACCTCTAATGTATCCAGGTGTTGGGGAGGGCTTTATCTGTAAAGTATTCAGGTGTTGGGGAGGGGTTTAGCAGTAATGTATATGGGTGTTGGGGGAGTGGTTTACCTGTAATGTATCCAGGTGTTGGTGGAGGGGTTTACCTGTAATGTATCTGGGTGTTGGGGGATGGGGTTTACCTGTAATGTATCAAGGTGTTGGGGAGGGGTTTACCTGCAGTGTATCCAGGTGTTGGGGAGGGCTTTACCTGTAATGTATTCAGGTGTTGGGGAGGGGTTTACCTGTAATGTATCCAGTTGTTGGGAGAGGGGTTTACCTGTAATGTATCCAGCTGTTGGGGAAGAGGTTTACCTGCAATGTATCCAGGTGTTGGGGACGGGTTTACCTGTAGTGTATCCGGGTGTTGGGGAGGGGTTTACCTGTAATGTATCCAGGTGTTGGGGGAGGAGTTAACCTGTAATATACCCAGGTGTTGGGAAAGGGGTTTACCTGTAATGTATCCAGATGTTGGGGGAGGGGTTTACATGCAATGTATCCAGGTGTTGGGGAGGGGTTTACCTCTAATTTATCCGTGTGTTGGGGCAGGGGTTTACCTGTAATGTATTCAGGTGTTGGGAAGGGGTTTACCTGTAATGTATCCAGGTGTTGGGGGAGGGGTTTATCTGCAATGTATCCGGGTGTTGCGGATGTGTTTACCTGTAATTTATCTGGGTGTTGGGGATGGGTTTACATGTATTGTATCTGGGTGTTGGGGGAGGGGTTTACTTGTAATGTATCCAGGTGTTGGGGAGGGGTTTACCTGCAATGTATCCAGGAGTTGGGGGAAGGGGTTTACCTGTAAAGCATCCAGGAGTTGGGGAGGGGTTTACCTGTAATGTATCCACGAGTTGCTGGAGGGGTTTACCTGCAATGTATCTGGGTGTTGGTGGATGGGGTTTACCTGTAATGTACCCGGGTGTTGGGGGAGTGGTTTACCTGTAATGTATCCAGGTGTTGGGGGAGGGGTTTACCTGTAATGTATCCTGGTGTTGGTGCAGGGGTTTACCTGTAATGTATCCGGGTGTTGGGCGAGTGGTTTACCTGTAATGTATCCAGTTGTTGGTGGAGGGGTTTACCTGTAATGTATCTGGGTGTTGGGGGATGGGGTTTACCTGTAATGTATCCAGGTGTTGAGGAGGGGTTTACCTGTAATGTATCCAGGTGTTGGCGAGGGATTTACCTGTAATGTATCCAGGTGTTGAGGGGGGTTTACCTGTAATGTATTCAGGTGTTGGGCGAGGGGTTTACCTCTAATGTATCCAGGTGTTGGGGAGGGCTTTACCTGTAAAGTATTCAGGTGTTGGGGGGGGCTTTACATGTAATGTATCTGGGTGTTGGGGGAGTGGTTTACCTGTAATGTATCCAGGTGTTGGTGGAGGGGTTTACCTGTAATGTATCTGGGTCTTGGGGGATGGGGTTTACCTGTAATGTATCCAGGTGTTGGGGAGGGGTTTACCTGCAGTGTATCCAGGTGTTGGGGAGGGCTTTACCTGTAATGTATTCAGGTGTTGGGGAGGGGTTTACCTGTAATGTATCCAGCTGTTGGGAGAGGGGTTTACCTGTAATGTATCCAGGTGTTGGTGAAGGGGTTTATCTGCAAAGTATCCGGGTGTTGAGGGACGGGTTTACCTTTAATGTATCTGGGTGTTGGGGCAGGGGTTAACCTGTCATATACCCAGCTGTTGGGGAAGGGGTTTACCTGCAATGTATTCAGGTGTTGGGGAGGGGTTTACCTGTAGTGTATCCGGGTGTTGGGGAGGGGTTTACCTGTAATGTATCCAGGTGTTGGGGGAGGAGTTAACCTGTCATATACCCAGGTGTTGGGAAAGGGGTTGACCTGTAATGTATCCAGATGTTGGGGGAGGGGTTTACATGCAATGTATCCAGGTGTTGGGGAGGGGTTTACCTCTAATTTATCCGTGTGTTGGGGCAGGGGTTTACCTGTAATGTATTCAGGTGTTGGGAAGGGGTTTATCTGCAAAGTATCCGGGTGTTGAGGGACGGGTTTACCTTTAATGTATCTGGGTGTTGGGGCAGGGGTTAACCTGTCATATACCCAGCTGTTGGGGAAGGGGTTTACCTGCAATGTATTCAGGTGTTGGGGAGGGGTTTACCTGTAGTGTATCCGGGTGTTGGGGAGGGGTTTACCTGTGATGTATCCAGGTGTTGGGGGAGGAGTTAACCTGTCATATACCCAGGTGTTGGGAAAGGGGTTTACCTGTAATGTATCCAGATGTTGGGGGAGGGGTTTACATGCAATGTATCCAGGTGTTGGGGAGGGGTTTACCTCTAATTTATCCGTGTGTTGGGGCAGGGGTTTACCTGTAATGTATTCAGGTGTTGGGAAGGGGTTTACCTGTAACGTATCCAGGTGTTGGGGAGGGGTTTACCTTTAATGTATCTGGGTGTTGGGGGAGGGGTTAACCTGAAATATACCAAGGTGTTGGGGGAGGGGTTTACCTGTAATGTATCCAGGTGTTGGGGGAGGGGTTTACCTGTAATGTATCCAGGTGTTGTGGAGGCGTTTACCTGTAATGTTTGCAGGTGTTGGGGAGGGGTTTACCTGTAATGTATCCGGGTGTTGGGGGAGGGGTTTACCTGTAATGTATCGGTGTGTTGGGGGAAGGGTTTACCTGTATTGTATCTGGGTGTTGTGGGAGTGGTTAACCTGTAATGTATCCGGGCGTTGGGGGAGGAGTTTACCTGTAATGTATCGAGGTGTTGCGGGAGGGGTTCACCTGTATTGTATCCAGGTGTTGGGGGAGGCGTTAACATGTAATGTATCTGGGTGTTGGGGGTGCTGTTTACCTGCAATGTATCTTGGTGTTGTGAGTGGGGTTTATGTGCAATTTATCCAGATGTTGTGGGAGAGGGTTACCTGTAATGTATCCAGGTGTTGGGGAGGGGTTTACCTGTAATGTATCCAGGTGTTGTGGGAGGGGTTTGCCTGTAATATATCCAGGTGTTAGGTTGGGGTTTACCTGTAATGTATCCAGGTGTTGGGGGGGGGGGGTTACCTGTAATGTATCCTGGTGTTGGGGGAGGGGTGTACCTGTAATGTATCCAGGTGTTGGGGTAGGGGTTTACCTGTAATGTATCCTGGTGTTGGGGCAGGGGTTTACCTGTAATGTATCCGGGTGTTGGGGGAGTGGTTTACCTGTAATGTATCCAGGTGTTGGGGGATGGGTTTACCTGTCATGTATCCTAGTGTTGGGGATGGGTTTACCTGTAATGTATCCAGGTGTTGGCGAGAGGTTTACCTGTAATGTATCCAGGTGTTGAGGGGGGTTTACCTGTAATGTATTCAGGTGTTGAGCGAGGGGTTTACCTCTAATGTATCCAGGTGTTGGGGAGGGCTTTACCTGTAAGGTATTCAGGTGTTGGGGAGGGGTTTAGCTGTAATGTATCCAGGTGTTGGGGAGGAGTTTACCTGCAGTGTATCCAGGTGTTGGGGAGGGCTTTACCTGTAATGTATTCAGGTGTTGGGGAGGGGTTTACCTGTAATGTATCCAGCTGTTGTGAGAGGGGTTTACCTGTAATGTATCCAGGTGTTGGTGAAGGGGTTTATCTGCAAAGTATCCGGGTGTTGAGGGACGGGTTTACCTTTAATGTATCTGGGTGTTGGGGCAGGGGTTAACCTGTCATATACCCAGCTGTTGGGGAAGGGGTTTACCTGCAATGTATTCAGGTGTTGGGGAGGGGTTTACCTGTAGTGTATCCGGGTGTTGGGGAGGGGTTTACCTGTAATGTATCCAGGTGTTGGGGGAGGAGTTAACCTGTCATATACCCAGGTGTTGGGAAAGGGGTTTACCTGTAATGTATCCAGATGTTGGGGGAGGGGTTTACATGCAATGTATCCAGGTGTTGGGGAGGGGTTTACCTCTAATTTATCCGTGTGTTGGGGCAGGGGTTTACCTGTAATGTATTCAGGTGTTGGGAAGGGGTTTATCTGCAAAGTATCCGGGTGTTGAGGGACGGGTTTACCTTTAATGTATCTGGGTGTTGGGGCAGGGGTTAACCTGTCATATACCCAGCTGTTGGGGAAGGGGTTTACCTGCAATGTATTCAGGTGTTGGGGAGGGGTTTACCTGTAGTGTATCCGGGTGTTGGGGAGGGGTTTACCTGTGATGTATCCAGGTGTTGGGGGAGGAGTTAACCTGTCATATACCCAGGTGTTGGGAAAGGGGTTTACCTGTAATGTATCCAGATGTTGGGGGAGGGGTTTACATGCAATGTATCCAGGTGTTGGGGAGGGGTTTACCTCTAATTTATCCGTGTGTTGGGGCAGGGGTTTACCTGTAATGTATTCAGGTGTTGGGAAGGGGTTTACCTGTAACGTATCCAGGTGTTGGGGAGGGGTTTACCTTTAATGTATCTGGGTGTTGGGGGAGGGGTTAACCTGAAATATACCAAGGTGTTGGGGGAGGGGTTTACCTGTAATGTATCCAGGTGTTGGGGGAGGGGTTTACCTGTAATGTATCCAGGTGTTGTGGAGGCGTTTACCTGTAATGTTTGCAGGTGTTGGGGAGGGGTTTACCTGTAATGTATCCGGGTGTTGGGGGAGGGGTTTACCTGTAATGTATCGGTGTGTTGGGGGAAGGGTTTACCTGTATTGTATCTGGGTGTTGTGGGAGTGGTTAACCTGTAATGTATCCGGGCGTTGGGGGAGGAGTTTACCTGTAATGTATCGAGGTGTTGCGGGAGGGGTTCACCTGTATTGTATCCAGGTGTTGGGGGAGGCGTTAACATGTAATGTATCTGGGTGTTGGGGGTGCTGTTTACCTGCAATGTATCTTGGTGTTGTGAGTGGGGTTTATGTGCAATTTATCCAGATGTTGTGGGAGAGGGTTACCTGTAATGTATCCAGGTGTTGGGGAGGGGTTTACCTGTAATGTATCCAGGTGTTGTGGGAGGGGTTTGCCTGTAATATATCCAGGTGTTAGGTTGGGGTTTACCTGTAATGTATCCAGGTGTTGGGGGGGGGGTTACCTGTAATGTATCCTGGTGTTGGGGGAGGGGTGTACCTGTAATGTATCCAGGTGTTGGGGTAGGGGTTTACCTGTAATGTATCCTGGTGTTGGGGCAGGGGTTTACCTGTAATGTATCCGGGTGTTGGGGGAGTGGTTTACCTGTAATGTATCCAGGTGTTGGGGGATGGGTTTACCTGTCATGTATCCTAGTGTTGGGGATGGGTTTACCTGTAATGTATCCAGGTGTTGGCGAGAGGTTTACCTGTAATGTATCCAGGTGTTGAGGGGGGTTTACCTGTAATGTATTCAGGTGTTGAGCGAGGGGTTTACCTCTAATGTATCCAGGTGTTGGGGAGGGCTTTACCTGTAAGGTATTCAGGTGTTGGGGAGGGGTTTAGCTGTAATGTATCCAGGTGTTGGGGAGGAGTTTACCTGCAGTGTATCCAGGTGTTGGGGAGGGCTTTACCTGTAATGTATTCAGGTGTTGGGGAGGGGTTTACCTGTAATGTATCCAGCTGTTGTGAGAGGGGTTTACCTGTAAAGTATCCAGGTGTTGGTGAAGGGGTTTATCTGCAAAGTATCCGGGTGTTGAGGGACGGGTTTACCTTTAATGTATCTGGGTGTTGGGGCAGGGGTTAACCTGTCATATACCCAGCTGTTGGGGAAGGGGTTTACCTGCAATGTATTCAGGTGTTGGGGAGGGGTTTACCTGTAGTGTATCCGGGTGTTGGGGAGGGGTTTACCTGTAATGTATCCAGGTGTTGGGGGAGGAGTTAACCTGTCATATACCCAGGTGTTGGGAAAGGGGTTTACCTGTAATGTATCCAGATGTTGGGGGAGGGGTTTACATGCAATGTATCCAGGTGTTGGGGAGGGGTTTACCTCTAATTTATCCGTGTGTTGGGGCAGGGGTTTACCTGTAATGTATTCAGGTGTTGGGAAGGGGTTTATCTGCAAAGTATCCGGGTGTTGAGGGACGGGTTTACCTTTAATGTATCTGGGTGTTGGGGCAGGGGTTAACCTGTCATATACCCAGCTGTTGGGGAAGGGGTTTACCTGCAATGTATTCAGGTGTTGGGGAGGGGTTTACCTGTAGTGTATCCGGGTGTTGGGGAGGGGTTTACCTGTAATGTATCCAGGTGTTGGGGGAGGAGTTAACCTGTCATATACCCAGGTGTTGGGAAAGGGGTTGACCTGTAATGTATCCAGATGTTGGGGAGGGGTTTACATGCAATGTATCCAGGTGTTGGGGAGGGATTTACCTCTAATTTATCCGTGTGTTGGGGCAGGGGTTTACCTGTAATGTATTCAGGTGTTGGGAAGGGGTTTACCTGTAACGTATCCAGGTGTTGGGGAGGGGTTTACCTTTAATGTATCTGGGTGTTGGGGGAGGGGTTAACCTGAAATATACCAAGGTGTTGGGGAGGGGTTTACCTGTAATGTATTCAGGTGTTGGGAAGGGGTTTACCTGTAACGTATCCAGGTGTTGGGGAGGGGTTTACCTTTAATGTATCTGGGTGTTGGGGGAGGGGTTAACCTGAAATATACCAAGGTGTTGGGGGAGGGGTTTACCTGTAATGTATCCGGGTGTTGGGGGAGGGGTTTACCTGTAATGTATCGGTGTGTTGGGGGAAGGGTTTACCTGTATTGTATCTGGGTGTTGTGGGAGTGGTTAACCTGTAATGTATCCGGGCGTTGGGGGAGGAGTTTACCTGTAATGTATCGAGGTGTTGCGGGAGGGGTTCACCTGTATTGTATCCAGGTGTTGGGGGAGGCGTTAACATGTAATGTATCTGGGTGTTGGGGGTGCTGTTTACCTGCAATGTATCTTGGTGTTGTGAGTGGGGTTTATGTGCAATTTATCCAGATGTTGTGGGAGAGGGTTACCTGTAATGTATCCAGGTGTTGGGGAGGGGTTTACCTGTAATGTATCCAGGTGTTGTGGGACGGGTTTGCCTGTAATATATCCAGGTGTTAGGTTGGGGTTTACCTGTAATGTATCCAGGTGTTGGGGGGGGGGTTACCTGTAATGTATCCTGGTGTTGGGGGAGGGGTGTACCTGTAATGTATCCAGGTGTTGGGGTAGGGGTTTACCTGTAATGTATCCTGGTGTTGGGGCAGGGGTTTACCTGTAATGTATCCGGGTGTTGGGGGAGTGGTTTACCTGTAATGTATCCAGGTGTTGGGGGATGGGTTTACCTGTCATGTATCCTAGTGTTGGGGATGGGTTTACCTGTAATGTATCCAGGTGTTGGCGAGAGGTTTACCTGTAATGTATCCAGGTGTTGAGGGGGGTTTACCTGTAATGTATTCAGGTGTTGAGCGAGGGGTTTACCTCTAATGTATCCAGGTGTTGGGGAGGGCTTTACCTGTAAGGTATTCAGGTGTTGGGGAGGGGTTTAGCTGTAATGTATATGGGTGTTGGGGGAGTGGTTTACCTGTAATGTATCCAGGTGTTGTGGAGGCGTTTACCTGTAATGTTTGCAGGTGTTGGGGAGGGGTTTACCTGCAATGTATCCGGATGTTGGGGGAGGGGTTTACCTGTAATGTATCGGTGTGTTGGGGGAAGGGTTTACCTGTATTGTATCTGGGTGTTGTGGGAGTGGTTAACCTGTAATGTATCCGGGCGTTGGGGGAGGAGTTTACCTGTAATGTATCGAGGTGTTGCGGGAGGGGTTCACCTGTATTGTATCCAGGTGTTGGGGGAGGCATTAACATGTAATGTATCTGGGTGTTGGGGGTGGTGTTTACCTGCAATGTAGCTTGGTGTTTATGAGTGGGGTTTATGTGCAATTTATCCAGATGTTGTGGGAGAGGGTTACCTGTAATGTATCCAGGTGTTGGGGAGGTGTTTACCTGTAATGTATCCAGGTGTTGTGGGAGGGGTTTGCCTGTAATATATCCAGGTGTTAGGTTGGGGTTTACCTGTAATGTATCCAGGTGTTGGGGGGGGGTTACCTGTAATGTATCCTGGTGTTGGGGGAGGGGTGTACCTGTAATGTATCCAGGTGTTGGGGTAGGGGTTTACCTGTAATGTATCCTGGTGTTGGGGCAGGCGTTTACCTGTAATGTATCCGGGTGTTGGGGGAGTGGTTTACCTGTAATGTATCCAGGTGTTGGGGGATGGGTTTACCTGTAATGTATCCTAGTGTTGGGGATGGGTTTACCTGTAATGTATCCAGGTGTTGGCGAGAGGTTTACCTGTAATGTATCCAGGTGTTGAGGGGGGTTTACCTGTAATGTATTCAGGTGTTGAGCGAGGGGTTTACCTCTAATGTATCCAGATGTTGGGGAGGGCTTTACCTGTAAAGTATTCAGGTGTTGGGGAGGGGTTTAGCTGTAATGTATATGGGTGTTGGGGGAGTGGTTTACCTGTAATGTATCCAGGTGTTGGTGGAGGGGTTTACCTGTAATGTATCTGGGTGTTGGGGGATGGGGTTTACCTGTAATGTATCAAGGTGTTGGGGAGGGGTTTACCTGCAGTGTATCCAGGTGTTGGGGAGGGCTTTACCTGTAATGTATTCAGGTGTTGGGGAGGGGTTTACCTGTAATGTATCCAGTTGTTGGGAGAGGGGTTTACCTGTAATGTATCCAGGTGTTGGTGGAGGGGTTTATCTGCAATGTATCCGGGTGTTGAGGGACGGGTTTACCTTTAATGTATCTGGGTGTTGGGGCAGGAGTTAACCTGTAATATACCCAGCTGTTGGGGAAGAGGTTTACCTGCAATGTATCCAGGTGTTGGGGAGGGGTTTACCTGTAGTGTATCCGGGTGTTGGGGAGGGGTTTACCTGTAATGTATCCAGGTGTTGGGGGAGGAGTTAACCTGTAATATACCCAGGTGTTGGGAAAGGGGTTTACCTGTAATGTATCCAGATGTTGGGGAGGGGTTTACATGCAATGTATCCAGGTGTTGGGGAGGGGTTTACCTCTAATTTATCCGTGTGTTGGGGCAGGGGTTTACCTGTAATGTATTCAGGTGTTGGGAAGGGGTTTACCTGTAATGTATCCAGGTGTTGGGGGAGGGGTTTATCTGCAATGTATCCGGGTGTTTGGGAGGGGTTTACCTTTACTGTATCTGGGTGTTGGGGGAGGGGTTTAACCTGAAATATACCAAGGTGTTGGGGGAGGGGTTTACCTGTAATGTATCCAGGTGTTGGGGGAGGGGTTTACCTGTAATGTATCCAGGTGTTGTGGAGGCGTTTACCTGTAATGTTTGCAGGTGTTGGGGAGGGGTTTACCTGTAATGTATCCGGATGTTGGGGAGGGGTTTACCTGTAATGTATCGGTGTGTTGGGGGAAGGGTTTACCTGTATTGTATATGGGTGTTGTGGGAGTGGTTAACCTGTAATGTATCTGGGTGTTGGGGGAGGAGTTTACCTGTAATGTATCGAGGTGTTGCGGGAGGGGTTCACCTGTATTGTATCCAGGTGTTGGGGGAGGCGTTAACATGTAATGTATCTGGGTGTTGGGGGTGGTGTTTACCTGCAATCTATCTGGGTGTTGTGAGTGGGGTTTATGTGTAATTTATCCAGATGTTGTGGGAGGGGGTTACCTGTAATGTATCCAGGTGTTGGGGGAGGGGTTTACCTGTAATGTATCCAGGTGTTGGGGGAGGGGTTTACCTCTAATGTATCCAGGTGTTGGGGAGGGCTTTACCTGTAAAGTATTCAGGTGTTGGGGAGGGGTTTACCTGTAATGTATCCAGGTGTTGGGAGAGGGGTTTATCTGCAATGTATCCAGGTGTTGGTGGATGGGTTTATCTGCAATGTATCCGGGTGTTGGGGCAGAGGTTAACCTGTAATATATCCAGCTGTTGGGGAAGGGGTTTACCTGCAATGTATCCAGGTGTTGGGGAGGGGTTTACCTGTAGTGTATCCGGGTGTTGGGGAGGGGTTTACCTGTAATGTATCCAGGTGTTGGGGGAGGAGTTAACCTGTAATGTACCCAGGTGTTGGGAAAGGGGTTTACCTGTAATGTATCCAGATGATGGGGGAGGGGTTTACATGCAATGTATCCAGGTGTTGGGGAGGGGTTTACCTCTAATTTATCTGTGTGTTGGGGCAGGGGTTTACCTGTAATGTATTCAGGTGTGGGGAAGGGGTTTACCTGTAATGTATCCAGGTGTTGGGGGAGGGGTTTATCTGCAATGTATCCGGGTGTTGGGGAGGGGTTTATCTTTACTGTATCTGGGTGTTGGGGGGCGGGGGGTTAACCTGAAATATACCAAGGTGTTGGGGGAGGGGTTTACCTGTAATGTATCCAGGTGTTGGGGGAGGGGTTTACCTGTAATGTATCCAGGTGTTGTGGAGGCGTTTACCTGTAATGTTTGCAGGTGTTGTGGAGGGGTTTACCTGTAATGTATCCGGGCGTTGGGGGAGGAGTTTACCTGTAATGTATCGAGGTGTTGCGGGAAGGGTTCACCTGTATTGTATCCGGGTGTTGTGGGAGGCGTTAACATGTAATGTATCTGGGTGTTGGGGGTGGTGTTTACCTGCAATGTATCTGGGTGTTGGGAGTGGGGTTTATGTGTAATTTATCCAGATGTTGTGGGAGGGGGTTACCTGTAATGTATCCAGGTGTTGGGGGAGGGGTTTACCTGTAATGTATCCAGGTGTTGTGGGAGGGGTTTGCCTGTAATATTTCCAGGTGTTGGATTGGGGTTTACCTGTAATGTATCCAGGTGTTGGGGGGGGGGTTACCTGTAATGTATCCTGGTGTTGGGGGAGGGGTTTACCTGTAATGTATCCAGGTGTTGGTGGAGGGGTTTATCTGCAATGTATCCGGGTGTTGAGGGACGGGTTTACCTTTAATGTATCTGGGTGTTGGGGCAGGGCTTAACCTGTAATATACCCAGCTGTTGGGGAAGGGGTTTACCTGCAATGTATCCAGGTGTTAGGGAGGGGTTTACCTGTAGTGTATCCGGGTGTTGGGGAGGGGTTTACCTGTAATGTATCCAGGTGTTGGGGAGGAGTTAACCTGTAATATACCCAGGTGTTGGGAAAGGGGTTTACCTGTAATGAATCCAGATGTTGTGGGAGGGGTTTACATGCAATGTATCCAGGTGTTGGGGAGGGGTTTACCTCTAATTTATCCGTGTGTTGGGGCAGGGGTTTACCTGTAATGTATTCAGGTGTTGGGAAGGGGTTTACCTGTAATGTATCCAGGTGTTGGGGGAGGGGTTTATCTGCAATGTATCCGGGTGTTGGGGAAGGGTTTACCTTTACTGTATCTGGGTGTTGGGGGAGGGGTTAACCTGAAATATACCAAGGTGTTGGGGGAGGGGTTTACCTGTAATGTATCCAGGTGTTGGGGGAGGGGTTTACCTGTAATGTATCCAGGTGTTGTGGAGGCGTTTACCTGTAATGTTTGCAGGTGTTGGGGAGGGGTTTACCTGTAATGTATCCGGATGTTGGGGGAGGGGTTTACCTGTAATGTATCGGTGTGTTGGGGGAAGGGTTTACCTGTATTGTATCTGGGTGTTGTGGGAGTGGTTAACCTGTAATGTATCCGGGTGTTGGGGGAGGAGTTTACCTGTAATGTATCGAGGTGTTGCGGGAGGGGTTCACCTGTATTGTATCCAGGTGTTGGGGGAGGCGTTAACATGTAATGTATCTGGGTGTTGGGGGTGGTGTTTACCTGCAATCTATCTGGGTGTTGGGAGTGGGGTTTATGTGTAATTTATCCAGATGTTGTGGGAGGGGTTTACCTGTAATGTATCCAGGTGTTGGGGGAGGGGGTTGCCTGTAATATATCCAGGTGTTGGGTTGGGTTTTACCTGTAATGTATCCAGGTGTTGGGGGGGTTTACCTGTAATGTATCCTGGTGTTGGGGCAGGGGTTTACCTGTAATGTATCCGGGTGTTGGGGGAGTGGTTTACCTGTAATGTATCCAGGTATTGGGGGATGGGTTTACCTGTAATGTATCCTAGTGTTGGGGAGGGGTTTACCTGTAATGTATCCAGGTGTTGGTGAGAGGTTTACCTGTAATGTATCCAGGTGTTGAGGGGGGTTTACCTGTAATGTATTCAGGTGTTGGGCGAGGGGTTTACCTCTAATGTATCCAGGTGTTGGGGAGGGCTTTACTGTGAAGTATTCAGGTGTTGGGGAGGGGTTTAGCTGTAATGTATATGGGTGTTGGGGGAGTGGTTTACCTGTAATGTATCCAGGTGTTGGTGGAGGGGTTTACCTGTAATGTATGTGAATGTTGGGGGATGGGGTTTACCTGTAATGTATCCAGGTGTTGGGGAGGGGTTTACCTGCAGTGTATCCAGGTGTTGGGGAGGGTTTTCCTGTAATGTATTCAGGTGTTGTGGAGGGTTTACCTGTAATGTATCCAGGTGTTGGGAGAGGGGTTTACCTGTAATGTATCCAGGTGTTGGTGGAGGGGTTTATCTGCAATATACCCAGGTGTTGGGAAAGGGGTTTACCTGTAATGTATCCAGGTGTTGGGGAGGGGTTTACCTGCAGTGTATCCAGGTGTTGGGGAGGGTTTTCCTGTAATGTATTCAGGTGTTGTGGAGGGTTTACCTGTAATGTATCCAGGTGTTGGGAGAGGGGTTTACCTGTAATGTATCCAGGTGTTGGTGGAGGGGTTTATCTGCAATGTATCCGGGTGTTGAGGGACGGGTTTACCTTTAATGTATCTGGGTGTTGGGGCAGGGGTTAACCTGTCATATACCCAGCTGTTGGGGGAGGGGTTTACCTGCAATGCATCCAGGTGTTGGGGAGGGGTTTACCTGTAGTGTATCCGGGTGTTGGGGAAGGGTTTACCTGTAATGTATCCAGGTCTTGGGGGAGGGGTTAACCTGTAATATACCCAGGTGTTGGGAAAGGGGTTTACCTGTAATGTATCCAGGTGTTGAGGGGAGGGGTTTACCTGTAATGTATTCAGGTGTTTGGGAGTGGTTTACCTGTAATGTATCCAGGTGTTGAGGGACGGGTTTACCTTTAATGTATCTGGGTGTTGGGGCAGGGGTTAACCTGTAATATACCCAGCTGTTGGGGGAGGGGTTTACCTGCAATGTATCCAGGTGTTGGGGAGGGGTTTACCTGTAGTGTATCCGGGTGTTGGGGAAGGGTTTACCTGTAATGTATCCAGGTGTTGGGGGATGGGGTTTACCTGTCATGTATCCAGGTGTTGGGGAGGGGTTTACCTGCAGTGTATCCAGGTGTTGGGGAGGGCTTTACCTGTAATGTATTCAGGTGTTTGGGAGGGGTTTACCTGTAATGTATCCAGGTGTTGGGAGAGGGGTTTAACTGTAATGTATCCAGGTGTTGGTGGAGGGGTTTATCTGCAATGTATCCGGGTGTTGAGGGACGGGTTTACCTTTAATGTATCTGGGTGTTGGGGCAGGGGTTAACCTGTAATATACCCAGCTGTTGGGGAAGGGGTTTACCTGCAATGTATCCAGGTGTTGGGGAGGGGTTTACCTGTAGTGTATCCGGGTGTTGGGGAGGGGTTTACCTGTAATGTATCCAGGTGTTGGGGGAGGAGTTAATCTGTAATATACCCAGGTGTTGGGAAAGGGGTTTACCTGTAATGTATCCAGATGTTGGGGGAGGGGTTTACATGCAATGTATCCAGGTGTTGGGGAGGGGTTTACCTCTAATTTATCCGTGTGTTGGGGCAGGGGTTTACCTGTTATGTATTCAGGTGTTGGGAAGGGGTTTACCTGTAATGTATCCAGGTGTTGGGGGAGGGGTTTATCTGCAATGTATCCGGGTGTTGGGGAGGGGTTTACCTTTACTGTATCTGGGTGTTGGGGGAGGGGTTAACCTGAAATATACCAAGGTGTTGGGGGAGGGGTTTACCTGTAATGTATCCAGGTGTTGGGGGAGGGGTTTACCTGTAATGTATCCAGGTGTTGTGGAGGCGTTTACCTGTAATGTTTGCAGGTGTTGGGGAGGGGTTTACCTGTAATGTATCCGGGTGTTGGGGGAGGGGTTTACCTGTAATGTATCGGTGTGTTGGGGGAAGGGTTTACCTGTATTGTATCTGGGTGTTGTGGGAGTGGTTAACCTGTAATATATCCGGGTGTTGGGGGAGGAGTTTACCTGTAATGTATCGAGGTGTTGCGGGAGGGGTTCACCTGTATTGTATCCAGGTGTTGGGGGAGGCGTTAACATGTAATGTATCTGGGTGTTGGGGGTGGTGTTTACCTGCAATCTATCTGGGTGTTGGGAGTGGGGTTTATGTGTAATTTATCCAGATGTTGTGGGAGGGGTTTACCTGTAATGTATCCAGGTTTTGGGGGAGGGGTTTGCCTATAATATATCCAGGTGTTGGGTTGGGTTTTACCTGTAATGTATCCAGGTGTTGGGGGGGTTTACCTGTAATGTATCCTGGTGTTGGGGGAGGGGTTTACCTGTAATGTATCCAGGTGTTGGGGTAGGGGTTTACCTGTAATGTATCCTGGTGTTGGGGCAGGGGTTTACCTGTAATGTATCCGGGTGTTGGGGGAGTGGTTTACCTGTAATGTATCCAGGTGTTGGGGGATGGGTTTACCTGTAATGTATCCTAGTGTTGGGGAGGGGTTTACCTGTAATGTATCCAGGTGTTGGCGAGAGGTTTACCTGTAATATATCTAGGTGTTGGGGAGGGCTTTACCTGTAAAGTGTTCAGGTGTTTGGGAGGGGTTTAGCTGTAATGTATATGGGTGTTGGGGGAGTGGTTTACCTGTAATGTATCCAGGTGTTGGTGGAGGGGTTTACCTGTAATGTATGTGAATGTTGGGGGATGGGGTTTACCTGTAATATATTCAGGTGTTGGGGAGGGGTTTACCTGCAGTGTATCCAGGTGTTGGGGAGGGTTTTCCTGTAATGTATTCAGGTGTTGTGGAGGGTTTACCTGTAATGTATCCAGGTGTTGGGAGAGGGGTTTACCTGTAATGTATCCAGGTGTTGGTGGAGGGGTTTATCTGCAATGTATCCGGGTGTTGAGGGACGGGTTTACCTTTAATGTATCTGGGTGTTGGGGCAGGGGTTAACCTGTCATATACCCAGCTGTTGGGGGAGGGGTTTACCTGCAATGTATCCAGGTGTTGGGGAGGGGTTTACCTGTAGTGTATCCGGGTGTTGGGGAAGGGTTTACCTGTAATGTATCCAGGTGTTGGGGGAGGGGTTAACCTGTAATATACCCAGGTGTTGGGAAAGGGGTTTACCTGTAATGTATCCAGGTGTTGAGGGGGAGGGGTTTACCTGTAATGTATCTGGGTGTTGTGGGATGGGGTTTACCTGTCATGTATCCAGGTGTTGGGGAGGGGTTTACCTCTAATTTATCTGTGTGTTGGGGCAGGGGTTTACCTGTAATGTATTCAGGTGTGGGGAAGGGGTTTACCTGTAATGTATCCAGGTGTTGGGGGAGGGGTTTATCTGCAATGTATCCGGGTGTTGGGGAGGGGTTTATCTTTACTGTATCTGGGTGTTGGGGGGCGGGGGGTTAACCTGAAATATACCAAGGTGTTGGGGGAGGGGTTTACCTGTAATGTATCCAGGTGTTGGGGGAGGGGTTTACCTGTAATGTATCCAGGTGTTGTGGAGGCGTTTACCTGTAATGTTTGCAGGTGTTGTGGAGGGGTTTACCTGTAATGTATCCGGGCGTTGGGGGAGGAGTTTACCTGTAATGTATCGAGGTGTTGCGGGAAGGGTTCACCTGTATTGTATCCGGGTGTTGTGGGAGGCGTTAACATGTAATGTATCTGGGTGTTGGGGGTGGTGTTTACCTGCAATGTATCTGGGTGTTGGGAGTGGGGTTTATGTGTAATTTATCCAGATGTTGTGGGAGGGGGTTACCTGTAATGTATCCAGGTGTTGGGGGAGGGGTTTACCTGTAATGTATCCAGGTGTTGTGGGAGGGGTTTGCCTGTAATATTTCCAGGTGTTGGGTTGGGGTTTACCTGTAATGTATCCAGGTGTTGGGGGGGGGTTACCTGTAATGTATCCTGGTGTTGGGGGAGGGGTTTACCTGTAATGTATCCAGGTGTTGGTGGAGCGGTTTATCTGCAATGTATCCGGGTGTTGAGGGACGGGTTTACCTTTAATGTATCTGGGTGTTGGGGCAGGGCTTAACCTGTAATATACCCAGCTGTTGGGGAAGGGGTTTACCTGCAATGTATCCAGGTGTTAGGGAGGGGTTTACCTGTAGTGTATCCGGGTGTTGGGGAGGGGTTTACCTGTAATGTATCCAGGTGTTGGGGAGGAGTTAACCTGTAATATACCCAGGTGTTGGGAAAGGGGTTTACCTGTAATGAATCCAGATGTTGTGGGAGGGGTTTACATGCAATGTATCCAGGTGTTGGGGAGGGGTTTACCTCTAATTTATCCGTGTGTTGGGGCAGGGGTTTACCTGTAATGTATTCAGGTGTTGGGAAGGGGTTTACCTGTAATGTATCCAGGTGTTGGGGGAGGGGTTTATCTGCAATGTATCCGGGTGTTGGGGAAGGGTTTACCTTTACTGTATCTGGGTGTTGGGGGAGGGGTTAACCTGAAATATACCAAGGTGTTGGGGGAGGGGTTTACCTGTAATGTATCCAGGTGTTGGGGGAGGGGTTTACCTGTAATGTATCCAGGTGTTGTGGAGGCGTTTACCTGTAATGTTTGCAGGTGTTGGGGAGGGGTTTACCTGTAATGTATCCGGATGTTGGGGGAGGGGTTTACCTGTAATGTATCGGTGTGTTGGGGGAAGGGTTTACCTGTATTGTATCTGGGTGTTGTGGGAGTGGTTAACCTGTAATGTATCCGGGTGTTGGGGGAGGAGTTTACCTGTAATGTATCGAGGTGTTGCGGGAGGGGTTCACCTGTATTGTATCCAGGTGTTGGGGGAGGCGTTAACATGTAATGTATCTGGGTGTTGGGGGTGGTGTTTACCTGCAATCTATCTGGGTGTTGGGAGTGGGGTTTATGTGTAATTTATCCAGATGTTGTGGGAGGGGTTTACCTGTAATGTATCCAGGTGTTGGGGGAGGGGGTTGCCTGTAATATATCCAGGTGTTGGGTTGGGTTTTACCTGTAATGTATCCAGGTGTTGGGGGGGGTTTACCTGTAATGTATCCTGGTGTTGGGGCAGGGGTTTACCTGTAATGTATCCGGGTGTTGGGGGAGTGGTTTACCTGTAATGTATCCAGGTATTGGGGGATGGGTTTACCTGTAATGTATCCTAGTGTTGGGGAGGGGTTTACCTGTAATGTATCCAGGTGTTGGTGAGAGGTTTACCTGTAATGTATCCAGGTGTTGAGGGGGGTTTACCTGTAATGTATTCAGGTGTTGGGCGAGGGGTTTACCTCTAATGTATCCAGGTGTTGGGGAGGGCTTTACTGTGAAGTATTCAGGTGTTGGGGAGGGGTTTAGCTGTAATGTATATGGGTGTTGGGGGAGTGGTTTACCTGTAATGTATCCAGGTGTTGGTGGAGGGGTTTACCTGTAATGTATGTGAATGTTGGGGGATGGGGTTTACCTGTAATGTATCCAGGTGTTGGGGAGGGGTTTACCTGCAGTGTATCCAGGTGTTGGGGAGGGTTTTCCTGTAATGTATTCAGGTGTTGTGGAGGGTTTACCTGTAATGTATCCAGGTGTTGGGAGAGGGGTTTACCTGTAATGTATCCAGGTGTTGGTGGAGGGGTTTATCTGCAATATACCCAGGTGTTGGGAAAGGGGTTTACCTGTAATGTATCCAGGTGTTGGGGAGGGGTTTACCTGCAGTGTATCCAGGTGTTGGGGAGGGTTTTCCTGTAATGTATTCAGGTGTTGTGGAGGGTTTACCTGTAATGTATCCAGGTGTTGGGAGAGGGGTTTACCTGTAATGTATCCAGGTGTTGGTGGAGGGGTTTATCTGCAATGTATCCGGGTGTTGAGGGACGGGTTTACCTTTAATGTATCTGGGTGTTGGGGCAGGGGTTAACCTGTCATATACCCAGCTGTTGGGGGAGGGGTTTACCTGCAATGCATCCAGGTGTTGGGGAGGGGTTTACCTGTAGTGTATCCGGGTGTTGGGGAAGGGTTTACCTGTAATGTATCCAGGTCTTGGGGGAGGGGTTAACCTGTAATATACCCAGGTGTTGGGAAAGGGGTTTACCTGTAATGTATCCAGGTGTTGAGGGGAGGGGTTTACCTGTAATGTATTCAGGTGTTTGGGAGTGGTTTACCTGTAATGTATCCAGGTGTTGAGGGACGGGTTTACCTTTAATGTATCTGGGTGTTGGGGCAGGGGTTAACCTGTAATATACCCAGCTGTTGGGGGAGGGGTTTACCTGCAATGTATCCAGGTGTTGGGGAGGGGTTTACCTGTAGTGTATCCGGGTGTTGGGGAAGGGTTTACCTGTAATGTATCCAGGTGTTGGGGGATGGGGTTTACCTGTCATGTATCCAGGTGTTGGGGAGGGGTTTACCTGCAGTGTATCCAGGTGTTGGGGAGGGCTTTACCTGTAATGTATTCAGGTGTTTGGGAGGGGTTTACCTGTAATGTATCCAGGTGTTGGGAGAGGGGTTTAACTGTAATGTATCCAGGTGTTGGTGGAGGGGTTTATCTGCAATGTATCCGGGTGTTGAGGGACGGGTTTACCTTTAATGTATCTGGGTGTTGGGGCAGGGGTTAACCTGTAATATACCCAGCTGTTGGGGAAGGGGTTTACCTGCAATGTATCCAGGTGTTGGGGAGGGGTTTACCTGTAGTGTATCCGGGTGTTGGGGAGGGGTTTACCTGTAATGTATCCAGGTGTTGGGGGAGGAGTTAATCTGTAATATACCCAGGTGTTGGGAAAGGGGTTTACCTGTAATGTATCCAGATGTTGGGGGAGGGGTTTACATGCAATGTATCCAGGTGTTGGGGAGGGGTTTACCTCTAATTTATCCGTGTGTTGGGGCAGGGGTTTACCTGTTATGTATTCAGGTGTTGGGAAGGGGTTTACCTGTAATGTATCCAGGTGTTGGGGGAGGGGTTTATCTGCAATGTATCCGGGTGTTGGGGAGGGGTTTACCTTTACTGTATCTGGGTGTTGGGGGAGGGGTTAACCTGAAATATACCAAGGTGTTGGGGGAGGGGTTTACCTGTAATGTATCCAGGTGTTGGGGGAGGGGTTTACCTGTAATGTATCCAGGTGTTGTGGAGGCGTTTACCTGTAATGTTTGCAGGTGTTGGGGAGGGGTTTACCTGTAATGTATCCGGGTGTTGGGGGAGGGGTTTACCTGTAATGTATCGGTGTGTTGGGGGAAGGGTTTACCTGTATTGTATCTGGGTGTTGTGGGAGTGGTTAACCTGTAATATATCCGGGTGTTGGGGGAGGAGTTTACCTGTAATGTATCGAGGTGTTGCGGGAGGGGTTCACCTGTATTGTATCCAGGTGTTGGGGGAGGCGTTAACATGTAATGTATCTGGGTGTTGGGGGTGGTGTTTACCTGCAATCTATCTGGGTGTTGGGAGTGGGGTTTATGTGTAATTTATCCAGATGTTGTGGGAGGGGTTTACCTGTAATGTATCCAGGTTTTGGGGGAGGGGTTTGCCTATAATATATCCAGGTGTTGGGTTGGGTTTTACCTGTAATGTATCCAGGTGTTGGGGGGGTTTACCTGTAATGTATCCTGGTGTTGGGGGAGGGGCTTACCTGTAATGTATCCAGGTGTTGGGGTAGGGGTTTACCTGTAATGTATCCTGGTGTTGGGGCAGGGGTTTACCTGTAATGTATCCGGGTGTTGGGGGAGTGGTTTACCTGTAATGTATCCAGGTGTTGGGGGATGGGTTTACCTGTAATGTATCCTAGTGTTGGGGAGGGGTTTACCTGTAATGTATCCAGGTGTTGGCGAGAGGTTTACCTGTAATATATCTAGGTGTTGGGGAGGGCTTTACCTGTAAAGTGTTCAGGTGTTTGGGAGGGGTTTAGCTGTAATGTATATGGGTGTTGGGGGAGTGGTTTACCTGTAATGTATCCAGGTGTTGGTGGAGGGGTTTACCTGTAATGTATGTGAATGTTGGGGGATGGGGTTTACCTGTAATATATTCAGGTGTTGGGGAGGGGTTTACCTGCAGTGTATCCAGGTGTTGGGGAGGGTTTTCCTGTAATGTATTCAGGTGTTGTGGAGGGTTTACCTGTAATGTATCCAGGTGTTGGGAGAGGGGTTTACCTGTAATGTATCCAGGTGTTGGTGGAGGGGTTTATCTGCAATGTATCCGGGTGTTGAGGGACGGGTTTACCTTTAATGTATCTGGGTGTTGGGGCAGGGGTTAACCTGTCATATACCCAGCTGTTGGGGGAGGGGTTTACCTGCAATGTATCCAGGTGTTGGGGAGGGGTTTACCTGTAGTGTATCCGGGTGTTGGGGAAGGGTTTACCTGTAATGTATCCAGGTGTTGGGGGAGGGGTTAACCTGTAATATACCCAGGTGTTGGGAAAGGGGTTTACCTGTAATGTATCCAGGTGTTGAGGGGGAGGGGTTTACCTGTAATGTATCTGGGTGTTGTGGGATGGGGTTTACCTGTCATGTATCCAGGTGTTGGGGAGGGGTTTACCTCTAATTTATCTGTGTGTTGGGGCAGGGGTTTACCTGTAATGTATTCAGGTGTGGGGAAGGGGTTTACCTGTAATGTATCCAGGTGTTGGGGGAGGGGTTTATCTGCAATGTATCCGGGTGTTGGGGAGGGGTTTATCTTTACTGTATCTGGGTGTTGGGGGGCGGGGGGTTAACCTGAAATATACCAAGGTGTTGGGGGAGGGGTTTACCTGTAATGTATCCAGGTGTTGGGGGAGGGGTTTACCTGTAATGTATCCAGGTGTTGTGGAGGCGTTTACCTGTAATGTTTGCAGGTGTTGTGGAGGGGTTTACCTGTAATGTATCCGGGCGTTGGGGGAGGAGTTTACCTGTAATGTATCGAGGTGTTGCGGGAAGGGTTCACCTGTATTGTATCCGGGTGTTGTGGGAGGCGTTAACATGTAATGTATCTGGGTGTTGGGGGTGGTGTTTAACTGCAATGTATCTGGGTGTTGGGAGTGGGGTTTATGTGTAATTTATCCAGATGTTGTGGGAGGGGGTTACCTGTAATGTATCCAGGTGTTGGGGGAGGGGTTTACCTGTAATGTATCCAGGTGTTGTGGGAGGGGTTTGCCTGTAATATTTCCAGGTGTTGGGTTGGGGTTTACCTGTAATGTATCCAGGTGTTAGGGGGGGGTTACCTGTAATGTATCCTGGTGTTGGGGGAGGGGTTTACCTGTAATGTATCCAGGTGTTGGTGGAGGGGTTTATCTGCAATGTATCCGGGTGTTGAGGGACGGGTTTACCTTTAATGTATCTGGGTGTTGGGGCAGGGCTTAACCTGTAATATACCCAGCTGTTGGGGAAGGGGTTTACCTGCAATGTATCCAGGTGTTGGGGAGGGCTTTACCTGCAATATATTCAAGTGTAGGGGAGGGTTTACCTGTAATGTATCCAGGTGTTGGGAGAGGGGTTTACCTGTAATGTATCCAGGTGTTGGTGGAGGGGTTTATCTGCAATGTATCCGGGTGTTGAGGGACAGGTTTACCTTTAATGTATCTGGGTGTTGGGGCAGTGGTCAACCTGTAATATACCCAGCTGTTTGGGGAGGGGTTTACCTGCAATGTATCCAGGTGTTGGGGAGGGGTTTACCTGTAGTGTATCCGGGTGTTGGGGAGGGGTTAACCTGTAATGTATCCAGGTGTTGGGGAGGGGTTAACCTGTAATATACCCAGGTGTTGGGAAAGGGGTTTACCTGTAATGTATCCAGGTGTTGAGCGGGAGGGGTTCACATGTAATGTATCCAGGTGTTGGGGAGGGGTTTACCTCTAATTTATCCGGGTGTTGGGGCAGGGGTTTACCTGTAATGTATTCAGGTGTTGGGAAGGGGTTTACCTGTAATGTATCCAGGTGTTGGGGGAGGGGTTTATCTGTAATGTATTCGGGTGTTGGGGAGGGGTTTACTTTTAATATATCTGGGTGTTGGGGGAGGGGTTAACCTGAAATATACTAAGGTGTTGGGGGAGGGGTTTACCTGTAATGTATCCAGGTGTTGGGGAGGGGTTTACCTGTAATGTATCCAGGTGTTGGGGAGAGGTTTACCTGTAATGTATCCAGGTGTTGGGGAGGGGTTTACCTGTAATGTATCCAGGTGTTGGGGGAGGGGTTCACATGTAATGTATTCAGGTGTTGGGGAGGGGTTTACCTGTAATGTATCCAGGTGTTGAGGGGGGTTTACCTGTAATGTATCCAGGTGTTGGGGAGGGGTTTACCTCTAATGTATCCAGGTGTTGGGAAGGGCTTTACCTGTAAAGTATTCGGGTGTTGGGGAGGGGTATACCTGTAATGTATCTGGGTGTTGGGGGAGTGATTTACCTGTAATGTATCCAGATGTTGGTGGAGCGGTTTACCTGTAATGTATGTGAGTGTTGGGGGATGGGGTTTACCTGTAATGTATCCAGGTGTTGGGGAGGTGTTTACCTGCAGTGTATCCAGGTGTTGGGGAGGGCTTTACCTGTAATGTATTCAGGTGTTGGGGAGGGTTTACCTGTAATGTATCCAGGTGTTGGGAGAAGGGTTTACGTGTAATGTATCCAGGTGTTGGTGGAGGGGTTTATCTGCAATGTATCCGGGTGTTGAGGGACGGGTTTACCTTTAATGTATCTGGGTGTTGGGGCAGGCGTTAACCTGTAATATACCTAGCTGTTGGGGGAGGGGTTTACCTGCAATGTATCCAGGTGTTGGAGAGGGGTTTACCTGTAGTGTATCCGGGTGATGGGGAGGGGTTTACCTGTAATGTATCCAGGTGTTGGGGCAGGGTTTTACCTGTAATGTATTCAGGTGTGGGGAAGGGGTTTACCTGTAATGTATCGAGGTGTTGGGGGAGGGGTTTATCTGTAATGTATTCGGGTGTTGGGGAGGGGTTTACTTTTAATGTATCTGGGTGTTGGGGGAGGGGTTAACCTGAAATATGCCAAGGTGTTGGGGGGGGGGGGGGTTACCTGTAATGTATCCAGGTGTTGGGGGAGGGGTTTACCTGTAATGTATCCAGGTGTTGTGGAGGTGTTTACCTGTAATGTTTGCAGGTGTTGGGGAGGGGTTTACCTTTAATGTATCCAGGTGTTGGGGGAGGGGTTTACCTGTAATGTATCGGTGTGTTGGGGGAAGGGTTTACCTGCATTGTATCTGGGTGTTGTGGGAGTGGTTAACCTGTAATGTATCCGGGTGTTGGGGGAGGAGTTTACCTGTAATGTATCTAGGTGTTGCGGGAGGGGTTCACCTGTATTGTATCCAGGTGTTGGGGGAGGCGTTAACATGTAATGTATCTGGGTGTTGGGGGTGGTGTTTACCTGCAATGTATCTGGGTGTTGGGGGAGGGGTTTATGTGTAATTTATCCAGATGTTGTGGGAGGGGGTTACCTGTAATGTATCCAGGTGTTGGGGGAGGGGTTTACCTGTCATGTATCCAGGTGTTGGGGGAGGCGTTTGCCTGTAATATATCCAGGTGTTGGGGTAGGGTTTACCTGTAATGTATCCAGGTGTTGAGGAGGGGGTTACCTGTAATGTATCCTGGTGTTGGGGCAGGGGTTTACCTGTCATGTATCCAGGTGTTGGGGTAGGGTTTTACCTGTAATGTATCCTGGTGTTGGGTCAGGGGTTTACCTGTAATGTATCCGGGTGTTGGGGGAGTGGTTTACCTGTAATGTATCCAGGTGTTGGGGGATGGGTTTACCTGTAATGTATCCTAGTGTTGGGGATGGGTTTACCTGTAATGTATCCAGGTGTTGGCGAGGGGTTTACCTGTAATGTATCCAGGTGTTGAGGGGGGTTTACCTGTAATGTATTCAGGTGTTGGGCGAGGGGTTTACCTCTAATGTATCCAGGTGTTGGGGAGGGCTTTACCTGTAAAGTATTCAGGTGTTGGGGAGGGGTTTACCTGTAATGTATCTGGGTGTTGGGGGTGTGGTTTACCTGTAATGTATCCAGGTGTTGGTGGAGGGGTTTACCTGTAATGTATCCAGGTGTTGGGGGATGGGGTTTACCTGTAATGTATCCAGGTGTTGGGGAGGGGTTTACCTGCAGTGTATCCAGCTGATGGGGCAGGCTTTACCTGTAATGTATTCAGGTGTTTGGGAGGGTTTACCTGTAATGTATCCAGGTGTTGGGAGAGTGGTTTACCTGTAATGTATCCAGGTGTTGGTGGAGGGGTTTATCTGCAATGTATCCGGGTGTTGAGGGATGGGTTTACCTTTAATGTATCTGGGTGTTGGGGCAGGGGTTAACCTGTAATATACCCAGCTGTCGGGGGAGGGGTTTACCTGCAATGTATCCAGGTGTTGGGGAGGGGTTTACTTGTAGTGTTTCCAGGTGTTGGGGAGGGGTTAACCTGTAATGTATCGAGGTGTTGGGAGAGGGGTTAACCTGTAATATACCCAGGTGTTGGGAAAGGGGTTTACCTGTAATGTATCCAGGTGTTGAGGAGCTGGGGTTCACATGTAATGTATCCAGGTGTTGGGGAGGGGTTTACCTCTAATTTATCCGGGTGTTGGGGCAGGGGTTTACCTGTAATGTATTCAGGTGTTGGGAAGGGGTTTACCTGTAATGTATCCAGGTGTTCGGGGAGGGGTTTATCTGTAATGTATTCGGGTGTTGGGGAGAGGTTTACTTTTAATGTATCTGGGTGTTGGGGGAGGGGTTAACCTGAAATATACCAAGGTGTTGGGGGAGGGGTTTACCTGTAATGTATCCAGGTGTTGGGGGAGGGGTTTACCTGTAATGTATCCAGGTGTTGTGGAGGTGGTTACCTGTAATGTTTGCAGGTGTTGGGGAGGTGTTTACCTGTAATGTATCCAGGTGTTGGGGGAGTGGGTTACCTGTGATGTATCGGTGTGTTGGGGGAAGGGTTTACCTGTATTGTATCTGGGTGTTGCGGGAGTGGTTAACCTATAATGTATCCGGGTGTTGGGGGAGGGTTTACCTGTAATGTAACCAGGCGCTGGGGAGGGGATTACCTGTAATGTATCCAGGTGTTGGGGAGTGGTTTACCTGTAATGTATCCAGGTGTTGGGGGAGGGGTTCACATGTAATGTATCCAGGTGTTGGTGAGGGGTTTACCTGTAATGTATCCAGGTGTTGGGGAGGGGTTTACCTGTAATGTATCCAGGTGTTGGGGGAGGGGTTCACATGTAATGTATCCAGGTGTTGGGTGGGGTTTACCTGTAATGTATCCAGGTGTTGGGGAGGTTTTACCTGTAATGTATCCAGTTGTTGGCGAGGGGTTTACAGTAATGTATCCAGGTGTTGAGGGGGCTTTACCTGTAAGGTATTCAGGTGTTGGGCGAGGGGTTTACCTCTAATGTATCCAGGTGTTGGGGAGGGCTTTACCTGTAAAGTATTCAGGTGTTAGGGAGGGGATCACCTGTAATGTATCCAGGTGTTGGGGCAGGGGTTTATCTGTAATGTATCCAGGTGTTGGGGGAGGGGTTTACCTGTAATGTATCCAGGTGTTGTGGAGGTGCTTACCTGTAATGTTTGCAGGTGTTGGGGGAGCGGTTTACCTGTAATGTATCCAGGTGTTGGGGGAGGGGATTACCTGTGATGTATCGGTGTGTTGGGGGAAGCGTTTACCTGTATTGTATCTGGGTGTTGCGGGAGTGGTTAACCTGTAATGTATACGGGTGTTGGGGGAGGGTTTACCTGTAATGTATCCAGGCGCTGGGGAGGGGTTTACCTGTAATGTATCCAGGTGTTGTGGAGGTGCTTACCTGTAATGTTTGCAGGTGTTGGGGGAGCGGTTTACCTGTAATGTATCCAGGTGTTGGGGGAGGGGATTACCTGTGATGTATCGGTGTGTTGGGGGAAGCGTTTACCTGTATTGTATCTGGGTGTTGCGGGAGTGGTTAACCTGTAATGTATACGGGTGTTGGGGGAGGGTTTACCTGTAATGTATCCAGGCGCTGGGGAGGGGTTAACCTGTAATATACCCAGGTGTTTGGAAAGGGGTTTACCTGTAATGTATCCAGGTGTTGAGCGGGAGGGGTTCACATGTAATGTATCCAGGTGTTGGGGAGGGGTTTACCTCTAATTTATCCGGGTGTTGGGGCAGGGGTTTACCTGTAATGTATTCAGGTGTTGGGAAGGGGTTTACCTGTAATGTATCCAGGTGTTGGGGGAGGGGTTTATCTGTAATGTATTCGGGTGTTGGGGAGGGGTTTACTTTTAATATATCTGGGTGTTGGGGGAGGGGTTAACCTGAAATATACTAAGGTGTTGGGGGAGGGGTTTACCTGTAATGTATCCAGGTGTTGGGGAGGGGTTTACCTGTAATGTATCCAGGTGTTGAGGGGGGTTTACCTGTAATGTATTCAGGTGTTGGGCGAGGGGTTTACCTCTAATGTATCCAGGTGTTGGGGAGGGCTTTACCTGTAAAGTATTCAGGTGTTGGGGATGGGTATACCTGTAATGTATCTGGGTGTTGGGGGAGTGATTTACCTGTAATGTATCCAGATGTTGGTGGAGCGGTTTACCTGTAATGTATGTGAGTGTTGGGGGATGGGGTTTACCTGTAATGTATCCAGGTGTTGGGGAGGTGTTTACCTGCAGTGTATCCAGGTGTTGGGGAGGGCTTTACCTGTAATGTATTCAGGTGTTGGGGAGGGTTTACCTGTAATGTATCCAGGTGTTGGTGGAGGGGTTTATCTGCAATGTATCCGGGTGTTGAGGGACGGGTTTACCTTTAATGTATCTGGGTGTTGGGGCAGGCGTTAACCTGTAATATACCTAGCTGTTGGGGGAGGGGTTTACCTGCAATGTATCCAGGTGTTGGGGAGGGGTTTACCTGTAGTGTATCCGGGTGATGGGGAGGGGTTTACCTGTAATGTATCCAGGTGTTGGGGCAGGGTTTTACCTGTAATGTATTCAGGTGTTGGGAAGGGGTTTACCTGTAATGTATCGAGGTGTTGGGGGAGGGGTTTATCTGTAATGTATTCGGGTGTTGGGGAGGGGTTTACTTTTAATGTATCTGGGTGTTGGGGGAGGGGTTAACCTGAAATATGCCAAGGTGTTGGGGGGGGGGTTTACCTGTAATGTATCCAGGTGTTGGGGAAGGGGTTTACCTGTAATGTATCCAGGTGTTGTGGAGGTGTTTACCTGTAATGTTTGCAGGTGTTGGGGAGGGGTTTACCTTTAATGTATCCAGGTGTTGGGGGAGGGGTTTACCTGTAATGTATCGGTGTGTTGGGGGAAGGGTTTACCTGCATTGTATCTGGGTGTTGTGGGAGTGGTTAACCTGTAATGTATCCGGGTGTTGGGGGAGGAGTTTACCTGTAATGTATCTAGGTGTTGCGGGAGGGGTTCACCTGTATTGTATCCAGGTGTTGGGGGAGGCGTTAACATGTAATGTATCTGGGTGTTGGGGGTGGTGTTTACCTGCAATGTATCTGGGTGTTGGGGAGGGGTTTATGTGTAATTTATCCAGATGTTGTGGGAGGGGGTTACCTGTAATGTATCCAGGTGTTGGGGGAGGGGTTTACCTGTCATGTATCCAGGTGTTGGGGGAGGCGTTTGCCTGTAATATATCCAGGTGTTGGGGTAGGGTTTACCTGTAATGTATCCAGGTGTTGAGGAGGGGGTTACCTGTAATGTATCCTGGTGTTGGGGCAGGGGTTTACCTGTCATGTATCCAGGTGTTGGGGTAGGGTTTTACCTGTAATGTATCCTGGTGTTGGGTCAGGGGTTTACCTGTAATGTATCCGGGTGTTGGGGGAGTGGTTTACCTGTAATGTATCCAGGTGTTGGGGGATGGGTTTACCTGTAATGTATCCTAGTGTTGGGGATGGGTTTACCTGTAATGTATCCAGGTGTTGGCGAGGGGTTTACCTGTAATGTATCCAGGTGTTGAGGGGGGTTTACCTGTAATGTATTCAGGTGTTGGGCGAGGGGTTTACCTCTAATGTATCCAGGTGTTGGGGAGGGCTTTACCTGTAAAGTATTCAGGTGTTGGGGAGGGGTTTACCTGTAATGTATCTGGGTGTTGGGGGTGTGGTTTACCTGTAATGTATCCAGGTGTTGGTGGAGGGGTTTACCTGTAATGTATCCAGGTGTTGGGGGATGGGGTTTACCTGTAATGTATCCAGGTGTTGGGGAGGGGTTTACCTGCAGTGTATCCAGGTGTTGGGGCAGGCTTTACCTGTAATGTATTCAGGTGTTCGGGAGGGTTTACCTGTAATGTATCCAGGTGTTGGGAGAGTGGTTTACCTGTAATGTATCCAGGTGTTGGTGGAGGGGTTTATCTGCAATGTATCCGGGTGTTGAGGGACGGGTTTACCTTTAATGTATCTGGGTGTTGGGGCAGGGGTTAACCTGTAATATACCCAGCTGTCGGGGGAGGGGTTTACCTGCAATGTATCCAGGTGTTGGGGAGGGGTTTACTTGTAGTGTTTCCAGGTGTTGGGGAGGGGTTAACCTGTAATGTATCCAGGTGTTGGGAGAGGGGTTAACCTGTAATATACCCAGGTGTTGGGAAAGGGGTTTACCTGTAATGTATCCAGGTGTTGAGGAGCTGGGGTTCACATGTAATGTATCCAGGTGTTGGGGAGGGGTTTACCTCTAATTTATCCGGGTGTTGGGGCAGGGGTTTACCTGTAATGTATTCAGGTGTTGGGAAGGGGTTTACCTGTAATGTATCCAGGTGTTCGGGGAGGGGTTTATCTGTAATGTATTCGGGTGTTGGGGAGAGGTTTACTTTTAATGTATCTGGGTGTTGGGGGAGGGGTTAACCTGAAATATACCAAGGTGTTGGGGGAGGGGTTTACCTGTAATGTATCCAGGTGTTGGGGGAGGGGTTTACCTGTAATGTATCCAGGTGTTGTGGAGGTGGTTACCTGTAATGTTTGCAGGTGTTGGGGAGGTGTTTACCTGTAATGTATCCAGGTGTTGGGGGAGTGGGTTACCTGTGATGTATCGGTGTGTTGGGGGAAGGGTTTACCTGTATTGTATCTGGGTGTTGCGGGAGTGGTTAACCTATAATGTATCCGGGTGTTGGGGGAGGGTTTACCTGTAATGTAACCAGGCGCTGGGGAGGGGATTACCTGTAATGTATCCAGGTGTTGGGGAGTGGTTTACCTGTAATGTATCCAGGTGTTGGGGGAGGGGTTCACATGTAATGTATCCAGGTGTTGGTGAGGGGTTTACCTGTAATGTATCCAGGTGTTGGGGAGGGGTTTACCTGTAATGTATCCAGGTGTTGGGGGAGGGGTTCACATGTAATGTATCCAGGTGTTGGGTGGGGTTTACCTGTAATGTATCCAGGTGTTGGGGAGGTTTTACCTGTAATGTATCCAGTTGTTGGCGAGGGGTTTACAGTAATGTATCCAGGTGTTGAGGGGGCTTTACCTGTAAGGTATTCAGGTGTTGGGCGAGGGGTTTACCTCTAATGTATCCAGGTGTTGGGGAGGGCTTTACCTGTAAAGTATTCAGGTGTTAGGGAGGGGATCACCTGTAATGTATCCAGGTGTTGGGGCAGGGGTTTATCTGTAATGTATCCAGGTGTTGGGGGAGGGGTTTACCTGTAATGTATCCAGGTGTTGTGGAGGTGCTTACCTGTAATGTTTGCAGGTGTTGGGGGAGCGGTTTACCTGTAATGTATCCAGGTGTTGGGGGAGGGGATTACCTGTGATGTATCGGTGTGTTGGGGGAAGCGTTTACCTGTATTGTATCTGGGTGTTGCGGGAGTGGTTAACCTGTAATGTATACGGGTGTTGGGGGAGGGTTTACCTGTAATGTATCCAGGCGCTGGGGAGGGGATTACCTGTAATGTATCCAGGTATTGGGGGATGGGTTTACCTGTAATGTATCCTAGTGTTGGGGAGGGGTTTACCTGTAATGTATCCAGGTGTTGGTGAGAGGTTTACCTGTAATGTATCCAGGTGTTGAGGGGGGTTTACCTGTAATGTATTCAGGTGTTGGGCGAGGGGTTTACCTCTAATGTATCCAGGTGTTGGGGAGGGCTTTACTGTGAAGTATTCAGGTGTTGGGGAGGGGTTTAGCTGTAATGTATATGGGTGTTGGGGGAGTGGTTTACCTGTAATGTATCCAGGTGTTGGTGGAGGGGTTTACCTGTAATGTATGTGAATGTTGGAGATGGGGTTTACCTGTAATGTATCCAGGTGTTGGGGAGGGGTTTACCTGCAGTGTATCCAGGTGTTGGGGAGGGTTTTCCTGTAATGTATTCAGGTGTTGTGGAGGGTTTACCTGTAATGTATCCAGGTGTTGGGAGAGGGGTTTACCTGTAATGTATCCAGGTGTTGGTGGAGGGGTTTATCTGCAATATACCCAGGTGTTGGGAAAGGGGTTTACCTGTAATGTATCCAGGTGTTGGGGAGGGGTTTACCTGCAGTGTATCCAGGTGTTGGGGAGGGTTTTCCTGTAATGTATTCAGGTGTTGTGGAGGGTTTACCTGTAATGTATCCAGGTGTTGGGAGAGGGGTTTACCTGTAATGTATCCAGGTGTTGGTGGAGGGGTTTATCTGCAATGTATCCGGGTGTTGAGGGACGGGTTTACCTTTAATGTATCTGGGTGTTGGGGCAGGTGTTAACCTGTCATATACCCAGCTGTTGGGGGAGGGGTTTACCTGCAATGCATCCAGGTGTTGGGGAGGGGTTTACCTGTAGTGTATCCGGGTGTTGGGGAAGGGTTTACCTGTAATGTATCCAGGTCTTGGGGGAGGGGTTAACCTGTAATATACCCAGGTGTTGGGAAAGGGGTTTACCTGTAATGTATCCAGGTGTTGAGGGGAGGGGTTTACCTGTAATGTATTCAGGTGTTTGGGAGTGGTTTACCTGTAATGTATCCAGGTGTTGAGGGACGGGTTTACCTTTAATGTATCTGGGTGTTGGGGCAGGGGTTAACCTGTAATATACCCAGCTGTTGGGGGAGGGGTTTACCTGCAATGTATCCAGGTGTTGGGGAGGGGTTTACCTGTAGTGTATCCGGGTGTTGGGGAAGGGTTTACCTGTAATGTATCCAGGTGTTGGGGGATGGGGTTTACCTGTCATGTATCCAGGTGTTGGGGAGGGGTTTACCTGCAGTGTATCCAGGTGTTGGGGAGGGCTTTACCTGTAATGTATTCAGGTGTTTGGGAGGGGTTTACCTGTAATGTATCCAGGTGTTGGGAGAGGGGTTTAACTGTAATGTATCCAGGTGTTGGTGGAGGGGTTTATCTGCAATGTATCCGGGTGTTGAGGGACGGGTTTACCTTTAATGTATCTGGGTGTTGGGGCAGGGGTTAACCTGTAATATACCCAGCTGTTGGGGAAGGGGTTTACCTGCAATGTATCCAGGTGTTGGGGAGGGGTTTACCTGTAGTGTATCCGGGTGTTGGGGAGGGGTTTACCTGTAATGTATCCAGGTGTTGGGGGAGGAGTTAATCTGTAATATACCCAGGTGTTGGGAAAGGGGTTTACCTGTAATGTATCCAGATGTTGGGGGAGGGGTTTACATGCAATGTATCCAGGTGTTGGGGAGGGGTTTACCTCTAATTTATCCGTGTGTTGGGGCAGGGGTTTACCTGTTATGTATTCAGGTGTTGGGAAGGGGTTTACCTGTAATGTATCCAGGTGTTGGGGGAGGGGTTTATCTGCAATGTATCCGGGTGTTGGGGAGGGGTTTACCTTTACTGTATCTGGGTGTTGGGGGAGGGGTTAACCTGAAATATACCAAGGTGTTGGGGGAGGGGTTTACCTGTAATGTATCCAGGTGTTGGGGGAGGGGTTTACCTGTAATGTATCCAGGTGTTGTGGAGGCGTTTACCTGTAATGTTTGCAGGTGTTGGGGAGGGGTTTACCTGTAATGTATCCGGGTGTTGGGGGAGGGGTTTACCTGTAATGTATCGGTGTGTTGGGGGAAGGGTTTACCTGTATTGTATCTGGGTGTTGTGGGAGTGGTTAACCTGTAATATATCCGGGTGTTGGGGGAGGAGTTTACCTGTAATGTATCGAGGTGTTGCGGGAGGGGTTCACCTGTATTGTATCCAGGTGTTGGGGGAGGCGTTAACATGTAATGTATCTGGGTGTTGGGGGTGGTGTTTACCTGCAATCTATCTGGGTGTTGGGAGTGGGGTTTATGTGTAATTTATCCAGATGTTGTGGGAGGGGTTTACCTGTAATGTATCCAGGTTTTGGGGGAGGGGTTTGCCTATAATATATCCAGGTGTTGGGTTGGGTTTTACCTGTAATGTATCCAGGTGTTGGGGGGGTTTACCTGTAATGTATCCTGGTGTTGGGGGAGGGGCTTACCTGTAATGTATCCAGGTGTTGGGGTAGGGGGTTACCTGTAATGTATCCTGGTGTTGGGGCAGGGGTTTACCTGTAATGTATCCGGGTGTTGGGGGAGTGGTTTACCTGTAATGTATCCAGGTGTTGGGGGATGGGTTTACCTGTAATGTATCCTAGTGTTGGGGAGGGGTTTACCTGTAATGTATCCAGGTGTTGGCGAGAGGTTTACCTGTAATATATCTAGGTGTTGGGGAGGGCTTTACCTGTAAAGTGTTCAGGTGTTTGGGAGGGGTTTAGCTGTAATGTATATGGGTGTTGGGGGAGTGGTTTACCTGTAATGTATCCAGGTGTTGGTGGAGGGGTTTACCTGTAATGTATGTGAATGTTGGGGGATGGGGTTTACCTGTAATATATTCAGGTGTTGGGGAGGGGTTTACCTGCAGTGTATCCAGGTGTTGGGGAGGGTTTTCCTGTAATGTATTCAGGTGTTGTGGAGGGTTTACCTGTAATGTATCCAGGTGTTGGGAGAGGGGTTTACCTGTAATGTATCCAGGTGTTGGTGGAGGGGTTTATCTGCAATGTATCCGGGTGTTGAGGGACGGGTTTACCTTTAATGTATCTGGGTGTTGGGGCAGGGGTTAACCTGTCATATACCCAGCTGTTGGGGGAGGGGTTTACCTGCAATGTATCCAGGTGTTGGGGAGGGGTTTACCTGTAGTGTATCCGGGTGTTGGGGAAGGGTTTACCTGTAATGTATCCAGGTGTTGGGGGAGGGGTTAACCTGTAATATACCCAGGTGTTGGGAAAGGGGTTTACCTGTAATGTATCCAGGTGTTGAGGGGGAGGGGTTTACCTGTAATGTATCTGGGTGTTGTGGGATGGGGTTTACCTGTCATGTATCCAGGTGTTGGGGAGGGGTTTACCTCTAATTTATCTGTGTGTTGGGGCAGGGGTTTACCTGTAATGTATTCAGGTGTGGGGAAGGGGTTTACCTGTAATGTATCCAGGTGTTGGGGGAGGGGTTTATCTGCAATGTATCCGGGTGTTGGGGAGGGGTTTATCTTTACTGTATCTGGGTGTTGGGGGGCGGGGGGTTAACCTGAAATATACCAAGGTGTTGGGGGAGGGGTTTACCTGTAATGTATCCAGGTGTTGGGGGAGGGGTTTACCTGTAATGTATCCAGGTGTTGTGGAGGCGTTTACCTGTAATGTTTGCAGGTGTTGTGGAGGGGTTTACCTGTAATGTATCCGGGCGTTGGGGGAGGAGTTTACCTGTAATGTATCGAGGTGTTGCGGGAAGGGTTCACCTGTATTGTATCCGGGTGTTGTGGGAGGCGTTAACATGTAATGTATCTGGGTGTTGGGGGTGGTGTTTAACTGCAATGTATCTGGGTGTTGGGAGTGGGGTTTATGTGTAATTTATCCAGATGTTGTGGGAGGGGGTTACCTGTAATGTATCCAGGTGTTGGGGGAGGGGTTTACCTGTAATGTATCCAGGTGTTGTGGGAGGGGTTTGCCTGTAATATTTCCAGGTGTTGGGTTGGGGTTTACCTGTAATGTATCCAGGTGTTGGGGGGGGGTTACCTGTAATGTATCCTGGTGTTGGGGGAGGGGTTTACCTGTAATGTATCCAGGTGTTGGTGGAGGGGTTTATCTGCAATGTATCCGGGTGTTGAGGGACGGGTTTACCTTTAATGTATCTGGGTGTTGGGGCAGGGCTTAACCTGTAATATACCCAGCTGTTGGGGAAGGGGTTTACCTGCAATGTATCCAGGTGTTGGGGAGGGCTTTACCTGCAATATATTCAAGTGTAGGGGAGGGTTTACCTGTAATGTATCCAGGTGTTGGGAGAGGGGTTTACCTGTAATGTATCCAGGTGTTGGTGGAGGGGTTTATCTGCAATGTATCCGGGTGTTGAGGGACAGGTTTACCTTTAATGTATCTGGGTGTTGGGGCAGTGGTCAACCTGTAATATACCCAGCTGTTTGGGGAGGGGTTTACCTGCAATGTATCCAGGTGTTGGGGAGGGGTTTACCTGTAGTGTATCCGGGTGTTGGGGAGGGGTTAACCTGTAATGTATCCAGGTGTTGGGGAGGGGTTAACCTGTAATATACCCAGGTGTTGGGAAAGGGGTTTACCTGTAATGTATCCAGGTGTTGAGCGGGAGGGGTTCACATGTAATGTATCCAGGTGTTGGGGAGGGGTTTACCTCTAATTTATCCGGGTGTTGGGGCAGGGGTTTACCTGTAATGTATTCAGGTGTTGGGAAGGGGTTTACCTGTAATGTATCCAGGTGTTGGGGGAGGGGTTTATCTGTAATGTATTCGGGTGTTGGGGAGGGGTTTACTTTTAATATATCTGGGTGTTGGGGGAGGGGTTAACCTGAAATATACTAAGGTGTTGGGGGAGGGGTTTACCTGTAATGTATCCAGGTGTTGGGGAGGGGTTTACCTGTAATGTATCCAGGTGTTGGGGAGAGGTTTACCTGTAATGTATCCAGGTGTTGGGGAGGGGTTTACCTGTAATGTATCCAGGTGTTGGGGGAGGGGTTCACATGTAATGTATTCAGGTGTTGGGGAGGGGTTTACCTGTAATGTATCCAGGTGTTGAGGGGGGTTTACCTGTAATGTATCCAGGTGTTGGGGAGGGGTTTACCTCTAATGTATCCAGGTGTTGGGAAGGGCTTTACCTGTAAAGTATTCGGGTGTTGGGGAGGGGTATACCTGTAATGTATCTGGGTGTTGGGGGAGTGATTTACCTGTAATGTATCCAGATGTTGGTGGAGCGGTTTACCTGTAATGTATGTGAGTGTTGGGGGATGGGGTTTACCTGTAATGTATCCAGGTGTTGGGGAGGTGTTTACCTGCAGTGTATCCAGGTGTTGGGGAGGGCTTTACCTGTAATGTATTCAGGTGTTGGGGAGGGTTTACCTGTAATGTATCCAGGTGTTGGGAGAAGGGTTTACGTGTAATGTATCCAGGTGTTGGTGGAGGGGTTTATCTGCAATGTATCCGGGTGTTGAGGGACGGGTTTACCTTTAATGTATCTGGGTGTTGGGGCAGGCGTTAACCTGTAATATACCTAGCTGTTGGGGGAGGGGTTTACCTGCAATGTATCCAGGTGTTGGAGAGGGGTTTACCTGTAGTGTATCCGGGTGATGGGGAGGGGTTTACCTGTAATGTATCCAGGTGTTGGGGCAGGGTTTTACCTGTAATGTATTCAGGTGTGGGGAAGGGGTTTACCTGTAATGTATCGAGGTGTTGGGGGAGGGGTTTATCTGTAATGTATTCGGGTGTTGGGGAGGGGTTTACTTTTAATGTATCTGGGTGTTGGGGGAGGGGTTAACCTGAAATATGCCAAGGTGTTGGGGGGGGGGGGGTTACCTGTAATGTATCCAGGTGTTGGGGGAGGGGTTTACCTGTAATGTATCCAGGTGTTGTGGAGGTGTTTACCTGTAATGTTTGCAGGTGTTGGGGAGGGGTTTACCTTTAATGTATCCAGGTGTTGGGGGAGGGGTTTACCTGTAATGTATCGGTGTGTTGGGGGAAGGGTTTACCTGCATTGTATCTGGGTGTTGTGGGAGTGGTTAACCTGTAATGTATCCGGGTGTTGGGGGAGGAGTTTACCTGTAATGTATCTAGGTGTTGCGGGAGGGGTTCACCTGTATTGTATCCAGGTGTTGGGGGAGGCGTTAACATGTAATGTATCTGGGTGTTGGGGGTGGTGTTTACCTGCAATGTATCTGGGTGTTGGGGGAGGGGTTTATGTGTAATTTATCCAGATGTTGTGGGAGGGGGTTACCTGTAATGTATCCAGGTGTTGGGGGAGGGGTTTACCTGTCATGTATCCAGGTGTTGGGGGAGGCGTTTGCCTGTAATATATCCAGGTGTTGGGGTAGGGTTTACCTGTAATGTATCCAGGTGTTGAGGAGGGGGTTACCTGTAATGTATCCTGGTGTTGGGGCAGGGGTTTACCTGTCATGTATCCAGGTGTTGGGGTAGGGTTTTACCTGTAATGTATCCTGGTGTTGGGTCAGGGGTTTACCTGTAATGTATCCGGGTGTTGGGGGAGTGGTTTACCTGTAATGTATCCAGGTGTTGGGGGATGGGTTTACCTGTAATGTATCCTAGTGTTGGGGATGGGTTTACCTGTAATGTATCCAGGTGTTGGCGAGGGGTTTACCTGTAATGTATCCAGGTGTTGAGGGGGGTTTACCTGTAATGTATTCAGGTGTTGGGCGAGGGGTTTACCTCTAATGTATCCAGGTGTTGGGGAGGGCTTTACCTGTAAAGTATTCAGGTGTTGGGGAGGGGTTTACCTGTAATGTATCTGGGTGTTGGGGGTGTGGTTTACCTGTAATGTATCCAGGTGTTGGTGGAGGGGTTTACCTGTAATGTATCCAGGTGTTGGGGGATGGGGTTTACCTGTAATGTATCCAGGTGTTGGGGAGGGGTTTACCTGCAGTGTATCCAGCTGATGGGGCAGGCTTTACCTGTAATGTATTCAGGTGTTTGGGAGGGTTTACCTGTAATGTATCCAGGTGTTGGGAGAGTGGTTTACCTGTAATGTATCCAGGTGTTGGTGGAGGGGTTTATCTGCAATGTATCCGGGTGTTGAGGGATGGGTTTACCTTTAATGTATCTGGGTGTTGGGGCAGGGGTTAACCTGTAATATACCCAGCTGTCGGGGGAGGGGTTTACCTGCAATGTATCCAGGTGTTGGGGAGGGGTTTACTTGTAGTGTTTCCAGGTGTTGGGGAGGGGTTAACCTGTAATGTATCGAGGTGTTGGGAGAGGGGTTAACCTGTAATATACCCAGGTGTTGGGAAAGGGGTTTACCTGTAATGTATCCAGGTGTTGAGGAGCTGGGGTTCACATGTAATGTATCCAGGTGTTGGGGAGGGGTTTACCTCTAATTTATCCGGGTGTTGGGGCAGGGGTTTACCTGTAATGTATTCAGGTGTTGGGAAGGGGTTTACCTGTAATGTATCCAGGTGTTCGGGGAGGGGTTTATCTGTAATGTATTCGGGTGTTGGGGAGAGGTTTACTTTTAATGTATCTGGGTGTTGGGGGAGGGGTTAACCTGAAATATACCAAGGTGTTGGGGGAGGGGTTTACCTGTAATGTATCCAGGTGTTGGGGGAGGGGTTTACCTGTAATGTATCCAGGTGTTGTGGAGGTGGTTACCTGTAATGTTTGCAGGTGTTGGGGAGGTGTTTACCTGTAATGTATCCAGGTGTTGGGGGAGTGGGTTACCTGTGATGTATCGGTGTGTTGGGGGAAGGGTTTACCTGTATTGTATCTGGGTGTTGCGGGAGTGGTTAACCTATAATGTATCCGGGTGTTGGGGGAGGGTTTACCTGTAATGTAACCAGGCGCTGGGGAGGGGATTACCTGTAATGTATCCAGGTGTTGGGGAGTGGTTTACCTGTAATGTATCCAGGTGTTGGGGGAGGGGTTCACATGTAATGTATCCAGGTGTTGGTGAGGGGTTTACCTGTAATGTATCCAGGTGTTGGGGAGGGGTTTACCTGTAATGTATCCAGGTGTTGGGGGAGGGGTTCACATGTAATGTATCCAGGTGTTGGGTGGGGTTTACCTGTAATGTATCCAGGTGTTGGGGAGGTTTTACCTGTAATGTATCCAGTTGTTGGCGAGGGGTTTACAGTAATGTATCCAGGTGTTGAGGGGGCTTTACCTGTAAGGTATTCAGGTGTTGGGCGAGGGGTTTACCTCTAATGTATCCAGGTGTTGGGGAGGGCTTTACCTGTAAAGTATTCAGGTGTTAGGGAGGGGATCACCTGTAATGTATCCAGGTGTTGGGGCAGGGGTTTATCTGTAATGTATCCAGGTGTTGGGGGAGGGGTTTACCTGTAATGTATCCAGGTGTTGTGGAGGTGCTTACCTGTAATGTTTGCAGGTGTTGGGGGAGCGGTTTACCTGTAATGTATCCAGGTGTTGGGGGAGGGGATTACCTGTGATGTATCGGTGTGTTGGGGGAAGCGTTTACCTGTATTGTATCTGGGTGTTGCGGGAGTGGTTAACCTGTAATGTATACGGGTGTTGGGGGAGGGTTTACCTGTAATGTATCCAGGCGCTGGGGAGGGGATTACCTGTAATGTATCCAGGTGTTGGGGAGTGGTTTACCTGTAATGTATCCAGGTGTTGGGGAGGGGTTTACCTGTAGTGTATCCGGGTGTTGGGGAGGGGTTAACCTGTAATGTATCCAGGTGTTGGGGAGGGGTTAACCTGTAATATACCCAGGTGTTTGGAAAGGGGTTTACCTGTAATGTATCCAGGTGTTGAGCGGGAGGGGTTCACATGTAATGTATCCAGGTGTTGGGGAGGGGTTTACCTCTAATTTATCCGGGTGTTGGGGCAGGGGTTTACCTGTAATGTATTCAGGTGTTGGGAAGGGGTTTACCTGTAATGTATCCAGGTGTTGGGGGAGGGGTTTATCTGTAATGTATTCGGGTGTTGGGGAGGGGTTTACTTTTAATATATCTGGGTGTTGGGGGAGGGGTTAACCTGAGATATACTAAGGTGTTGGGGGAGGGGTTTACCTGTAATGTATCCAGGTGTTGGGGAGGGGTTTACCTGTAATGTATCCAGGTGTTGAGGGGGGTTTACCTGTAATGTATTCAGGTGTTGGGCGAGGGGTTTACCTCTAATGTATCCAGGTGTTGGGGAGGGCTTTACCTGTAAAGTATTCAGGTGTTGGGGATGGGTATACCTGTAATGTATCTGGGTGTTGGGGGAGTGATTTACCTGTAATGTATCCAGATGTTGGTGGAGCGGTTTACCTGTAATGTATGTGAGTGTTGGGGGATGGGGTTTACCTGTAATGTATCCAGGTGTTGGGGAGGTGTTTACCTGCAGTGTATCCAGGTGTTGGGGAGGGCTTTACCTGTAATGTATTCAGGTGTTGGGGAGGGTTTACCTGTAATGTATCCAGGTGTTGGTGGAGGGGTTTATCTGCAATGTATCCGGGTGTTGAGGGACGGGTTTACCTTTAATGTATCTGGGTGTTGGGGCAGGCGTTAACCTGTAATATACCTAGCTGTTGGGGGAGGGGTTTACCTGCAATGTATCCAGGTGTTGGGGAGGGGTTTACCTGTAGTGTATCCGGGTGATGGGGAGGGGTTTACCTGTAATGTATCCAGGTGTTGGGGCAGGGTTTTACCTGTAATGTATTCAGGTGTTGGGAAGGGGTTTACCTGTAATGTATCGAGGTGTTGGGGGAGGGGTTTATCTGTAATGTATTCGGGTGTTGGGGAGGGGTTTACTTTTAATGTATCTGGGTGTTGGGGGAGGGGTTAACCTGAAATATGCCAAGGTGTTGGGGGGGGGGTTTACCTGTAATGTATCCAGGTGTTGGGGAAGGGGTTTACCTGTAATGTATCCAGGTGTTGTGGAGGTGTTTACCTGTAATGTTTGCAGGTGTTGGGGAGGGGTTTACCTTTAATGTATCCAGGTGTTGGGGGAGGGGTTTACCTGTAATGTATCGGTGTGTTGGGGGAAGGGTTTACCTGCATTGTATCTGGGTGTTGTGGGAGTGGTTAACCTGTAATGTATCCGGGTGTTGGGGGAGGAGTTTACCTGTAATGTATCTAGGTGTTGCGGGAGGGGTTCACCTGTATTGTATCCAGGTGTTGGGGGAGGCGTTAACATGTAATGTATCTGGGTGTTGGGGGTGGTGTTTACCTGCAATGTATCTGGGTGTTGGGGAGGGGTTTATGTGTAATTTATCCAGATGTTGTGGGAGGGGGTTACCTGTAATGTATCCAGGTGTTGGGGGAGGGGTTTACCTGTCATGTATCCAGGTGTTGGGGGAGGCGTTTGCCTGTAATATATCCAGGTGTTGGGGTAGGGTTTACCTGTAATGTATCCAGGTGTTGAGGAGGGGGTTACCTGTAATGTATCCTGGTGTTGGGGCAGGGGTTTACCTGTCATGTATCCAGGTGTTGGGGTAGGGTTTTACCTGTAATGTATCCTGGTGTTGGGTCAGGGGTTTACCTGTAATGTATCCGGGTGTTGGGGGAGTGGTTTACCTGTAATGTATCCAGGTGTTGGGGGATGGGTTTACCTGTAATGTATCCTAGTGTTGGGGATGGGTTTACCTGTAATGTATCCAGGTGTTGGCGAGGGGTTTACCTGTAATGTATCCAGGTGTTGAGGGGGGTTTACCTGTAATGTATTCAGGTGTTGGGCGAGGGGTTTACCTCTAATGTATCCAGGTGTTGGGGAGGGCTTTACCTGTAAAGTATTCAGGTGTTGTGGAGGGGTTTACCTGTAATGTATCTGGGTGTTGGGGGTGTGGTTTACCTGTAATGTATCCAGGTGTTGGTGGAGGGGTTTACCTGTAATGTATCCAGGTGTTGGGGGATGGGGTTTACCTGTAATGTATCCAGGTGTTGGGGAGGGGTTTACCTGCAGTGTATCCAGGTGTTGGGGCAGGCTTTACCTGTAATGTATTCAGGTGTTCGGGAGGGTTTACCTGTAATGTATCCAGGTGTTGGGAGAGTGGTTTACCTGTAATGTATCCAGGTGTTGGTGGAGGGGTTTATCTGCAATGTATCCGGGTGTTGAGGGACGGGTTTACCTTTAATGTATCTGGGTGTTGGGGCAGGGGTTAACCTGTAATATACCCAGCTGTCGGGGGAGGGGTTTACCTGCAATGTATCCAGGTGTTGGGGAGGGGTTTACTTGTAGTGTTTCCAGGTGTTGGGGAGGGGTTAACCTGTAATGTATCCAGGTGTTGGGAGAGGGGTTAACCTGTAATATACCCAGGTGTTGGGAAAGGGGTTTACCTGTAATGTATCCAGGTGTTGAGGAGCTGGGGTTCACATGTAATGTATCCAGGTGTTGGGGAGGGGTTTACCTCTAATTTATCCGGGTGTTGGGGCAGGGGTTTACCTGTAATGTATTCAGGTGTTGGGAAGGGGTTTACCTGTAATGTATCCAGGTGTTCGGGGAGGGGTTTATCTGTAATGTATTCGGGTGTTGGGGAGAGGTTTACTTTTAATGTATCTGGGTGTTGGGGGAGGGGTTAACCTGAAATATACCAAGGTGTTGGGGGAGGGGTTTACCTGTAATGTATCCAGGTGTTGGGGGAGGGGTTTACCTGTAATGTATCCAGGTGTTGTGGAGGTGGTTACCTGTAATGTTTGCAGGTGTTGGGGAGGTGTTTACCTGTAATGTATCCAGGTGTTGGGGGAGTGGGTTACCTGTGATGTATCGGTGTGTTGGGGGAAGGGTTTACCTGTATTGTATCTGGGTGTTGCGGGAGTGGTTAACCTATAATGTATCCGGGTGTTGGGGGAGGGTTTACCTGTAATGTAACCAGGCGCTGGGGAGGGGATTACCTGTAATGTATCCAGGTGTTGGGGAGTGGTTTACCTGTAATGTATCCAGGTGTTGGGGGAGGGGTTCACATGTAATGTATCCAGGTGTTGGTGAGGGGTTTACCTGTAATGTATCCAGGTGTTGGGGAGGGGTTTACCTGTAATGTATCCAGGTGTTGGGGGAGGGGTTCACATGTAATGTATCCAGGTGTTGGGGAGGTTTTACCTGTAATGTATCCAGTTGTTGGCGAGGGGTTTACAGTAATGTATCCAGGTGTTGAGGGGGCTTTACCTGTAAGGTATTCAGGTGTTGGGCGAGGGGTTTACCTCTAATGTATCCAGGTGTTGGGGAGGGCTTTACCTGTAAAGTATTCAGGTGTTAGGGAGGGGTTCACCTGTAATGTATCCAGGTGTTGGGGCAGGGGTTTATCTGTAATGTATCCAGGTGTTGGGGGAGGGGTTTACCTGTAATGTATCCAGGTGTTGTGGAGGTGCTTACCTGTAATGTTTGCAGGTGTTGGGGAGGGGTTTACCTGTAATGTATCCAGGTGTTGGGGGAGGGGATTACCTGTGATGTATCGGTGTGTTGGGGGAAGCGTTTACCTGTATTGTATCTGGGTGTTGCGGGAGTGGTTAACCTGTAATGTATACGGGTGTTGGGGGAGGGTTTACCTGTAATGTATCCAGGCGCTGGGGAGGGGATTACCTGTAATGTATCCAGGTGTTGGGGAGTGGTTTACCTGTAATGTATCCAGGTGTTGGGGAGGGGTTTACCTGTAGTGTATCCGGGTGTTGGGGAGGGGTTAACCTGTAATGTATCCAGGTGTTGGGGAGGGGTTAACCTGTAATATACCCAGGTGTTTGGAAAGGGGTTTACCTGTAATGTATCCAGGTGTTGAGCGGGAGGGGTTCACATGTAATGTATCCAGGTGTTGGGGAGGGGTTTACCTCTAATTTATCCGGGTGTTGGGGCAGGGGTTTACCTGTAATGTATTCAGGTGTTGGGAAGGGGTTTACCTGTAATGTATCCAGGTGTTGGGGGAGGGGTTTATCTGTAATGTATTCGGGTGTTGGGGAGGGGTTTACTTTTAATATATCTGGGTGTTGGGGGAGGGGTTAACCTGAAATATACTAAGGTGTTGGGGGAGGGGTTTACCTGTAATGTATCCAGGTGTTGGGGAGGGGTTTACCTGTAATGTATCCAGGTGTTGAGGGGGGTTTACCTGTAATGTATTCAGGTGTTGGGCGAGGGGTTTACCTCTAATGTATCCAGGTGTTGGGGAGGGCTTTGCCTGTAAAGTATTCAGGTGTTGGGGATGGGTATACCTGTAATGTATCTGGGTGTTGGGGGAGTGATTTACCTGTAATGTATCCAGATGTTGGTGGAGCGGTTTACCTGTAATGTATGTGAGTGTTGGGGGATGGGGTTTACCTGTAATGTATCCAGGTGTTGGGGAGGTGTTTACCTGCAGTGTATCCAGGTGTTGGGGAGGGCTTTACCTGTAATGTATTCAGGTGTTGGGGAGGGTTTACCTGTAATGTATCCAGGTGTTGGGAGAAGGGTTTACCTGTAATGTATCCAGGTGTTGGTGGAGGGGTTTATCTGCAATGTATCCGGGTGTTGAGGGACGGGTTTACCTTTAATGTATCTGGGTGTTGGGGCAGGCGTTAACCTGTAATATACCTAGCTGTTGGGGGAGGGGTTTACCTGCAATGTATCCAGGTGTTGGGGAGGGGTTTACCTGTAGTGTATCCGGGTGATGGGGAGGGGTTTACCTGTAATGTATCCAGGTGTTGGGGCAGGGTTTTACCTGTAATGTATTCAGGTGTTGGGAAGGGGTTTACCTGTAATGTATCGAGGTGTTGGGGGAGGGGTTTATCTGTAATGTATTCGGGTGTTGGGGAGGGGTTTACTTTTAATGTATCTGGGTGTTGGGGGAGGGGTTAACCTGAAATATGCCAAGGTGTTGGGGGGGGGGGGTTTACCTGTAATGTATCCAGGTGTTGGGGAAGGGGTTTACCTGTAATGTATCCAGGTGTTGTGGAGGTGTTTACCTGTAATGTTTGCAGGTGTTGGGGAGGGGTTTACCTTTAATGTATCCAGGTGTTGGGGGAGGGGTTTACCTGTAATGTATCGGTGTGTTGGGTGAAGGGTTTACCTGCATTGTATCTGGGTGTTGTGGGAGTGGTTAACCTGTAATGTATCCGGGTGTTGGGGGAGGAGTTTACCTGTAATGTATCTAGGTGTTGCGGGAGGGGTTCACCTGTATTGTATCCAGGTGTTGGGTGAGGCGTTAACATGTAATGTATCTGGGTGTTGGGGGTGGTGTTTACCTGCAATGTATCTGGGTGTTGGGGGAGGGGTTTATGTGTAATTTATCCAGATGTTGTGGGAGGGGGTTACCTGTAATGTATCCAGGTGTTGGGGGAGGGGTTTACCTGTCATGTATCCAGGTGTTGGGGGAGGCGTTTGCCTGTAATATATCCAGGTGTTGGGGTAGGGTTTACCTGTAATGTATCCAGGTGTTGAGGAGGGGGTTACCTGTAATGTATCCTGGTGTTGGGGCAGGGGTTTACCTGTCATGTATCCAGGTGTTGGGGTAGGGTTTTACCTGTAATGTATCCTGGTGTTGGGTCAGGGGTTTACCTGTAATGTATCCGGGTGTTGGGGGAGTGGTTTACCTGTAATGTATCCAGGTGTTGGGGGATGGGTTTACCTGTAATGTATCCTAGTGTTGGGGATGGGTTTACCTGTAATGTATCCAGGTGTTGGCGAGGGATTTACCTGTAATGTATCCAAGTGTTGAGGGGGGTTTACCTGTAATGTATTCAGGTGTTGGGCGAGTGGTTTACCTCTAATGTATCCAGGTGTTGGGGAGGGCTTTACCTGTAAAGTATTCAGGTGTTGGGGAGGGGTTACCTGTAATGTATCTGGGTGTTGGGGGTGTGGTTTACCTGTAATGTACCAGGTGTTGGTGGAGGGGTTTACCTGTAATGTATCCAGGTGTTGGGGGATGGGGTTTACCTGTAATGTATCCAGGTGTTGGGGAGGGGTTTACCTGCAGTGTATCCAGGTGTTGGGGCAGGCTTTACCTGTAATGTATTCAGGTGTTCGGGAGGGTTTACCTGTAATGTATCCAGGTGTTGGGAGAGGGGTTTACCTGTAATGTATCCAGGTGTTGGTGGAGGGGTTTATCTGCAATGTATCCGGGTGTTGAGGGACGGGTTTACCTTTAATGTATCTGGGTGTTGGGGCAGGGGTTAACCTGTAATATACCCAGCTGTCGGGGGAGGGGTTTACCTGCAATGTATCCAGGTGTTGGGGAGGGGTTTACTTGTAGTGTTTCCAGGTGTTGGGGAGGGGTTAACCTGTAATGTATCCAGGTGTTGGGGGAGGGGTTAACCTATAATATACCCAGGTGTTGGGAAAGGGGTTTACCTGTAATGTATCCAGGTGTTGAGGAGGTGGGGTTCACATGTAATGTATCCAGGTGTTGGGGAGGGGTTTACCTCTAATTTATCCGGGTGTTGGGGCAGGGGTTTACCTGTAATGTATTCAGGTGTTGGGAAGGGGTTTACCTGTAATGTATCCAGGTGTTCGGGGAGGGGTTTATCTGTAATGTATTCGGGTGTTGGGGAGAGGTTTACTTTTAATGTATCTGGGTGTTGGGGGAGGGGTTAACCTGAAATATACCAAGGTGTTGGGGGAGGGGTTTACCTGTAATGTATCCAGGTGTTGGGGGAGGGGTTTACCTGTAATGTATCCAGGTGTTGTGGAGGTGGTTACCTGTAATGTTTGCAGGTGTTGGGGAGGTGTTTACCTGTAATGTATCCAGTTGTTGGGGGGGGGGGTTACCTGTGATGTATCGGTGTGTTGGGGGAAGGGTTTACCTGTATTGTATCTGGGTGTTGCGGGAGTGGTTAACCTATAATGTATCCGGGTGTTGGGGGAGGGTTTACCTGTAATGTAACCAGGCGCTGGGGAGGGGATTACCTGTAATGTATCCAGGTGTTGGGGAGTGGTTTACCTGTAATGTATCCAGGTGTTGGGGGAGGGGTTCACATGTAATGTATCCAGGTGTTGGTGAGGGGTTTACCTGTAATGTATCCAGGTGTTGGGGAGGGGTTTACCTGTAATGTATCCAGGTGTTGGGGAGGTTTTACCTGTAATGTATCCAGTTGTTGGCGAGGGGTTTACCTGTAATGTATCCAGGTGTTGAGGGGGATTTACCTGTAAGGTATTCAGGTGTTGGGCGAGGGGTTTACCTCTCATGTATCCAGGTGTTGGGGAGGGCTTTACCTGTAAAGTATTCAGGTGTTAGGGAGGGGTTCACCTGTAATGTATCCAGGTGTTGGGGCAGGGGTTTATCTGTAATGTATCCAGGTGTTGGGGGAGGGGTTTACCTGTAATGTATCCAGGTGTTGTGGAGGTGCTTACCTGTAATGTTTGCAGGTGTTGGGGAGGGGTTTACCTGTAATGTATCCAGGTGTTGGGGGAGGGGTTTACCTGTGATGTATCGGTGTGTTGGGGGAAGCGTTTACCTGTATTGTATCTGGGTGTTGCGGGAGTGGTTAACCTGTAATGTATCCGGGTGTTGGGGGAGGGTTTACCTGTATTGTATCTGGGTGTTGCGGGAGTGGTTAACCTATAATGTATCCGGGTGTTGGGGGAGGGTTTACCTGTAATGTAACCAGGCGCTGGGGAGGGGATTACCTGTAATGTATCCAGGTGTTGGGGAGTGGTTTACCTGTAATGTATCCAGGTGTTGGGGGAGGTGTTCACATGTAATGTATCCAGGTTTTGGTGAGGGGTTTACCTGTAATGTATCCAGGTGTTGGGGAGGGGTTTACCTGTAATGTATCCAGGTGTTGGGGGAGGGGTTCACATGTAATGTATCCAGGTGTTGGGTGGGGTTTACCTGTAATGTATCCAGGTGTTGGGGAGGTTTTACCTGTAATGTATCCAGTTGTTGGCGAGGGGTTTACCTGTAATGTATCCAGGTGTTGAGGGGGCTTTACCTGTAAGGTATTCAGGTGTTGGGCGAGGGGTTTACCTCTAATGTATCCAGGTGTTGGGGAGGGCATTACCTGTAAAGTATTCAGGTGTTAGGGAGGGGTTCACCTGTAATGTATCCAGGTGTTGGGGCAGGGGTTTATCTGTAATGTATCCAGGTGTTGGGGAGTGGTTTACCTGTAATGTATCCAGGTGTTGGGGGAGGAGTTCACATGTAATGTATCCAGGTGTTGGTGAGGGGTTTACCTGTAATGTATCCAGGTGTTGGGGAGGGGTTTACCTGTAATGTATCCAGGTGTTGGGGGAGGGGTTCACATGTAATGTATCCAGGTGTTGGGTGGGGTTTACCTGTAATGTATCCAGGTGTTGGGGAGGTTTTACCTGTAATGTATCCAGTTGTTGGCGAGGGGTTTACCTGTAATGTGTCCAGGTGTTGAGGGGGCTTTACCTGTAAGGTATTCAGGTGTTGGGCGAGGGGTTTACCTCTAATGTATCCAGGTGTTGGGGAGGGCTTTACCTGTAAAGTATTCAGGTGTTAGGGAGGGGTTCACCTGTAATGTATCCAGGTGTTGGGGCAGGGGTTTATCTGTAATGTATCCAGGTGTTGGGGGAGGGGTTTACCTGTAATTTATCCAGGTGTTGTGGAGGTGCTTACCTGTAATGTTTGCAGGTGTTGGGGAGGGGTTTACCTGTAATGTATCCAGGTGTTGGGGGAGGGGTTTACCTGTGATGTATCGGTGTGTTGGGGGAAGCGTTTACCTGTATTGTATCTGGGTGTTGCGGGAGTGGTTAACCTGTAATGTATCCGGGTGTTGGGGGAGGGTTTACCTGTAATGTATCCAGGCGCTGGGGAGGGGATTACCTGTAATGTATCCAGGTGTTGGGGAGTGGTTTACCTGTAATGTATCCGGGTGTTGGGGGAGGGGTTCACATGTAATGTATCCAGGTGTTGGTGAGGGGTTTACCTGTAATGTATCCAGGTGTTGGGGAGGGGTTTACCTGTAATATATCCAGGTGTTGGGGGAGGGGTTCACATGTAATGTATCCAGGTGTTGGGTGGGGTTTACCTGTAATGTATCCAGGTGTTGGGGAGGTTTTACCTGTAATGTATCCAGTTGTTGGCGAGGGGTTTACCTATAATGTATCCAGGTGTTGAGGGGGGTTTACCTGTAATGTATTCAGGTGTTGGGCGAGGGGTTTACCTCTAATGTATCCAGGTGTTGGGGAGGGCTTTACCTGTAAAGTATTCAGGTGTTGGGGAGGGGTTTACCTGTAGTGTATCCAGGTGTTGGGGCAGGGGTTTATCTGTAATGTATCCGGGTGTTGGGGGAGGGGTTTACCTGTAATGTATCCAGGTGTTGTGGAGGTGTTTACCTGTAATGTTTGCAGGTGTTGGGGAGGGGTTTACCTGTAATGTATCCAGGTGTTGGGGGAGGTGTTTACCTGTGATATATCGGTGTGTTGGGGGAAGGGTTTACCTGTATTGTATCTGGGTGTTGCGGGAGTGGTTAACCTGTAATGTATCCGGGTGTTGGGGAGGAGTTTACCTATAATGTATCCGGGTGTTGGGGGAGGGTTTACCGGTAATGTATCCAGGCGCTGGGGAGGGGATTACCTGTAATGTATCCAGGTGTTGGGGAGTGGTTTACCTGTAATGTATCCAGGTGTTGGGGAGGGGTTAACATGTAATGTATCCAGGTGTTGGAGAGGGGTTTACCTGTAATGTATCCAGGTGTTGGGGAGGGGTTTACCTGTAATGTATCCAGGTGTTGGGGGAGGGGTTCACATGTAATGTATCCAGGTGTTGGGTGGGGTTTACCTGTAATGTATCCAGGTGTTGGGGAGGGGTTTACCTGTAATGTATCCAGGTGTTGGGGAGGTTTTACCTGTAATGTATCCAGTATTTGGCGAGGGGTTTACCTGTAGTGTATCCAGGTGTTGAGGGGGGTTTACCTGTAATGTATTCAGGTGTTGGGCGAGGGGTTTACCTCTAATGTATCCAGGTGTTGGGGAGGGCTTTACCTGTAAAGTATTCAGGTGTTGGGGAGGGGTTTACCTGTAATGTATCCAGGTGTTGGGGGAGGGGTTTATCTGTAATGTATCCGGGTGTTGGAGAGGGGTTTACCTTTAATGTATCTGGGTGTTGGGGGAGGGGTTAACCTGAAATATACCAAGGTGTTGGGGGAGGGGTTTACCTGTAATGTATCCAGGTGTTGGGGGAGGGGTTTACCTGTAATGTATCGGTGTGTTGGGCGAAGGGTTTACCTGTATTGTATATGGGTGTTGCGGGAGTGGTTAACCTGCAATGTATCCGGTGTTGGGGGAGGAGTTTACCTGTAATGTATCCAGCTGTTGGGGGATGGGTTTACCTGTAATGTATCGAGGTGTTGGGGCAGGGATTTACCTGTAATGTATCCGGGTGTTGGGGGAGCGGTTTACCTGTAATGTATCCAGGTGTTGGGGAGGGGTTTACCTGTAATGTATCCAGGTGTTGGGGGAGGGGTTCACATGTAATGTATCCAGGTGTTGGGTGGGGTTTACCTGTAATGTATTCAGTTGTTGGGAAGGGGTTTACCTGTAATGTATCCAGGTGTTCGGGGAGGGGTTTATCTGTAATGTATTCGGGTGTTGGGGAGAGGTTTACTTTTAATGTATCTGGGTGTTGGGGGAGGGGTTAACCTGAAATATACCAAGGTGTTGGGGGAGGGGTTTACCTGTAATGTATCCAGGTGTTGGGGGAGGGGTTTACCTGTAATGTATCCAGGTGTTGTGGAGGTGGTTACCTGTAATGTTTGCAGGTGTTGGGGAGGGGTTTACCTGTAATGTATCCAGGTGTTGGGGGAGGGGGTTACCTGTGATGTATCGGTGTGTTGGGGGAAGGGTTTACCTGTATTGTATCTGGGTGTTGCGGGAGTGGTTAACCTATAATGTATCCGGGTGTTGGGGGAGGAGTTTACCTGTAATGTATCCAGCTGTTGGGGGATGGGTTTACCTGTAATGTATCCTGGTGTTGGGGCAGGGATTTACCTGTAATGTATCCGGGTGTTGGGGGAGTGGTTTACCTGTAATGTATCCAGTTGTTGGTGGAGGGGTTTACCTGTAATGTATCTGGGTGTTGGGGGATGGGGTTTACCTGTAATGTATTCAGGTGTTGGGGAGGGGTTTACCTGTAATGTATCCAGGTGTTGGTGAGGGCTTTACCTGTAATGTATCCAGGTGTTGAGGGGGGTTTACCTGTAATGTATTTAGGTGTTGGGCGAGGGGTTTACCTCTAATGTATCCAGGTGTTGGGGAGGGGTTTACCTGTAATGTATCCCGGTGTTGGGGGAGGGGGTTATCTGTAATGTATCCCGGTGTTGGGGGAGGGGGTTATCTGTAATGTATCCGGGTGTTGAGGGACGGGTTTACCTTTAATGTATCTGGGTGTTGGGTCAGGGGTTAACCTGTAATATACCCAGATTTTGGGGGAGGTGTTTACCTGCAATGTATCCAGGTGTTGGGGAGGGGTTTACCTGTAGTGTATCCGGGTGTTTGGGAGAGGTTTACCTGTAATGTATCCAGGTGTTGGGGGAGGGCTTAACCTGTAATGTATCCAGGTGTTGAGGAGGGGTTTACCTGTAATTTATCCGGATGTTGGGGCAGGGGTTTATCTGTAATGTATCGAAGTGTTAGGGGAGGGTTTTACCTGTAATGTATCGGGGTGTTGGGGGAGGGGTCTCCCTGTAATGTATCCAGCTGTTGGGATGGTGTTTACCTGTAATGTATCCAGGTGTTGGGGGAGGGGTCTACCTGTAATGTATCCAGATGTTGGGGGAGGTATTTACCTGTAATGTATCGGGGTGTTGGGGGATGAGTTTACCTGCAATATATCCGGGTGTTGGGTGAGGAGTTTACCTGTAATATATCCTGGTGTTGGGGGAGAGGTGAACCTGTAATGTCGAGATTTGTTGGGGGAGGGGTTTACCTTCAATGTATCCAGGTGTTTACCTGTATTTTATCTGAGTGTTTGGGAGAGGTTAGCAGCAATGTATCCAGGCGTTGGGGGAGGGGTTTACCTGTATTGTATTTGGGTGTTGGGGAGGGTTTTACCTGTATTGTATCTGGGTGTTGGGGGAGGGGTTTACCTGCAATGTATCCAGGTGTTGGGGAGGAGTTTACCTGTAATGTATCCAGATGTTGGGAGAAGGGTTCACCTGTAATGAATCCAGGTGTTGGTGGAGGGGTTAACATGTAATGTGTCTTAGTGTTGGGGGAGGGGTTTACCTGTAATGTATCTGGGTGTTGGGGGAGGAGTTTATCTGTAATGCATCCAGATGTTGGGGAGGGGGTTACCTCAGTGTATCCGGGTGTTGGTGAGGGGTTTACCTGTAATGTATCCAGGTGTTGGGGGAGGGGTTTACCTGAAATGTATCCAGGTGTTGAGAAAGGGGTTTACCTGTAATGTATCCAGGTGTTGGTGAGGGGTTTACCTGTAATGTATCCAGGTGTTGGTGAGGGGTTTACCTTTAATGTATCTGGGTGTTGGGTCAGGGGTTAACCTGTAATATTCCCAGGTGTTGGGGGAGGGGTTTACCTGCAATGTATTCAGGTGTTGGGGAGGGGTTTACCTCAGTGTATCCGGGTGTTGGTGAGGGGTTTACCTGTAATGTATCCAGGTGTTGGGGGAGGGGTTAACCTGTAATATACCTAGGTGTTGGGAAAGGGGTCTCCTGTAATGTATCCAGGTGTTATTGGAGGGGTTTACCTGTAATGTATCCAGGTGTTGGGGAGGGGTTACCTGTAATTTATCCTGGTGTTGTGGCAGGGGTTTACCTGTAATGTATCGGGGTGTTGGGGGAGGGGTCTCCATGTAATGTATCCAGGTGTTAGGATGGTGCTTACCTGTAATGTATCCAGGTGTTGGGGAAGGGGTCTACCTGTAATGTATCCAGGTGTTGGGGGTGGTGTTTACCTGTAATGTATCGGGGTGTTGGGGATGGGTTTACCTGTAATATATCCGGGTGTTGGAGGAGGGGTTTACCTGTAATATATCCTGGTGTTGGGGGAGGGGTGAACGTGTAATGCCGAGAGGTGTTGGGGGAGGGGTTTACCAGTAATGTATCCAGGTGTTCGGGAGGGGTTTACCAGCAATGTATCCAGGCGTTGGGGGAGGGGTTTACCTGTATTGTATTTGGCTGTTGGGGAGGGGTTTACCTGTAATGTGTCCAGGTGTTGGGGGAGGGCTTTACCTGTATTGTATCTGGGTGTTGGTGGAGGGCTTAACATGTAATGTGTCTGAGTGTTGGGGGAGGGGTTCACCTGTAATGAATCCAGGTGTTGGTGGAGGGGTTAACATGTAATGTATCTGGGTGTTGGGGAGGGATATATCTGTAATGTATCCAGGTGTTGTGGGAGGGGTTTATCTGTAATGTATCCGGGTGTTGGGGGAAGGGTTTAGCTGTAATGTATCCAGGTTTTGTGGGAGGTGTTTACCTGTAATGTATCCAGGTGTTGGGGGAGGGGTTTATCTGTAATGTATCCGGGTGTTGGGGAGGTGTTTACCTGTAATGTATCCAGGTGTTGGGTGAGGGGTTTACCTGTAATGCATTTGGGTGTTGGGGGAGGGGTTTACCTGTTATGTATCTGGGTGTTGGGGGAGGGGTTACCTGTTATGTATCGAGGTGTTGGGGGAGGGGTTTACCTGTAATGTATCCTGGTGTTGGGGCAGGGGTTTACCTGTAATCTATCCAGGTGTTGGGGGAATGGTTTACCTGTAATATATCCAGTTGTTGGTGGAGGGGTTTACCTGTAATGTATCTGGGTGTTGGGGGATGGAGTTTACCTGTAATGTATCCAGGTGTTGGTGAGGGGTTTACCTGTAATGTATCCAGGTGTTGAGGGGGGTTTACCTGTAATGTATTTAGGTGTTGGGCGAGGGGTTTACCTCTAATGTATCCAGGTGTTGGAGAGGGCGTTACCTGTAAAGTATTCAGGTGTTGGGGAGGGGTTTACCTGTTATGTATCTGGGTGTTGGGTGAGTGGTTTACCTGTAATGTATCCAGGTGTTGGTGGAGCGGTTTACCTGTAATGTATCTGCGTGTTGGGGGATGGGGTTTACCTGTAATGTATCCAGGTGTTGGGGAGGGGTTTACCTGCAGTGTATCCAGGTGTTGGGGAGGGCTTTACCTGTAATGTATTCAGGTGTTGGGTAGGGGTTTACTTGTAATGTATGCAGGTGTTGGGAGAGGGGTTTACCTGTAATGTATCCAGGTGTTGGGAGAGGGGTTTACCTGTAATGTATCCGGGTGTTGGGGAGGGGTTTACCTGCAGTGTATCCAGGTGTTGGGGAGGGCTTTACCTGTAATGTATTCAGGTGTTGGGTAGGGGTTTACTTGTAATGTATGCAGGTATTGGGAGAGGGGTTTACCTGTAATGTATCCAGGTGTTGGGGGAGGGGGTTATCTGTAATGTATCCGGGTGTTGAGGGACGGGTTTACCTTTAATGTATCTGGGTGTTGGGTCAGGGGTTAACCTATAATTTATCCGGGTGTTGGAGCAGGGGTTTATCTGTAATGTATCCAAGTGTTAGGGGAGGGGTTTACCTGTAATGTATCGGGGTGTTGGGGGAGGGGTCTCCCTGTAATGTATCCAGCTGTTGGGAGAGGGGTTTACCTGTAATGTATCCAGGTGTTGGGAGAGGGGTTTACCTGTAATGTACCCAGATTTTGGGGGAGGGGTTTACCTGCAATGTATCCAGGTGTTGGGGAGTGGTTTACCTGTAGTGTATCCGGGTGTTGGGGAGAGGTTTACCTGTAATGTATCCAGGTGTTGGGGGAGGGGTTAACCTGTAATATACCCAGGTGTTGGGAAAGGGGTTTACCTATAATGTGTCCAGGTGTTGCGGGAGGGGTTTACCTGTAATGTATCCAGGTGTTGAGGAGGGGTTTACCTATAATTTATCCGGGTGTTGGAGCAGGGGTTTATCTGTAATGTATCGGGGTATTGGGGGATGAGTTTACCTGTAATGTATCAGGGTGTTGGGGGAGGGGTCTCCCTGTAATGTATCCAGCTGTTGGGATGGTGTTTACCTGTAATGTATCCAGGTGTTGGGGGAGGTATTTACCTGTAATGTATCGGGGTATTGGGGGATGAGTTTACCTGTAATGTATCCGGGTGTTGGGGGAGGGGGTTATCTGTAATGTATCCGGGTGTTGAGGGACGGGTTTACCTTTAATGTATCTGGGTGTTGGGTCAGGGGTTAACCTATAATTTATCCGGGTGTTGGAGCAGGGGTTTATCTGTAATGTATCCAAGTGTTAGGGGAGGGGTTTACCTGTAATGTATCGGGGTGTTGGGGGAGGGGTCTCCCTGTAATGTATCCAGCTGTTGGGAGAGGGGTTTACCTGTAATGTATCCAGGTGTTGGGAGAGGGGTTTACCTGTAATGTACCCAGATTTTGGGGGAGGGGTTTACCTGCAATGTATCCAGGTGTTGGGGAGTGGTTTACCTGTAGTGTATCCGGGTGTTGGGGAGAGGTTTACCTGTAATGTATCCAGGTGTTGGGGGAGGGGTTAACCTGTAATATACCCAGGTGTTGGGAAAGGGGTTTACCTATAATGTGTCCAGGTGTTGCGGGAGGGGTTTACCTGTAATGTATCCAGGTGTTGAGGAGGGGTTTACCTATAATTTATCCGGGTGTTGGAGCAGGGGTTTATCTGTAATGTATCCAAGTGTTAGGGGAGGGGTTTACCTGTAATGTATCAGGGTGTTGGGGGAGGGGTCTCCCTGTAATGTATCCAGCTGTTGGGATGGTGTTTACCTGTAATGTATCCAGGTGTTGGGGAGGTATTTACCTGTAATGTATCGGGGTATTGGGGGATGAGTTTACCTGTAATATATCCGGGTGTTGGGTGAGGAGTTTACCTGTAATATATCCTGGTGTTGGGGGAGGGGTGAACCTGTAATGTCGAGAGGTGTTGGGGGAGGGGTTTACCTTTAATGTATCCAGGCGTTGGGGGAGGGGTTTACCTGTATTGTATTTGGGTGTTGGGGAGGCGTTTACCTGTATTGTATCTGGGTGTTGGGGGAGTACCTGCAATGTATCCAGGTGTTGGGGAGGAGTTTACCTGTAATGTATTCAGGTGTTGGGAGAGGGGTTTACCTGTAATGTATCTGGGTGTTGGGGGTGTGGTTTACCTGTAATGTATCCAGGTGTTGGTGCTGGGGTTTACCTGTAATGTATCTGGGTGTTGGGGGATGGGGTTTACCTGTAATGTATCCAGGTGTTGTGTGAGCGGTTTACCTGTAATGTATCCAGGCGCTGGGGAGGGGATTACCTGCAATGTATCCAGGTGTTGGGGAGTGGTTTACCTGTGATGTATCCAGGTGTTGGGGAGGGGTTAACATGTAATGTATCCAGGTGTTGGAGAGGGGTTTACCTGTAATGTATCCAGATGTTGGGGAGGGGTTTACCTGTAATGTATCCAGGTGCTGGGGGAGGAGTTCACATGTAATGTATCCAGGTGTTGGGTGGGGTTTACCTGTAATGTATCCAGGTGTTGGGGAGGTTTTACCTGTAATGTATCCAGTATTTGGCGAGGGGTTTACCTGTAATGCATCCAGGTGTTGAGGGGGGTTTACCTGTAATGTATTCAGGTGTTGGGCGAGGGGTTTACCTCTAATGTATCCAGGTGTTGGGGAGGGCTTTACCTGTAAAGTATTCAGGTGTTGGGGAGGGGTTTACCTGTAATGTATCCAGGTGTTGGGGGAGGGGTTTATCTGTAATGTATCCGGGTGTTGGAGAGGGGTTTACCTTTAATGTATCTGGGTGTTGGGGGAGGGGTTAACCTGAAATATACTAAGGTGTTGAGGGAGGGGTTTACCTGTAATGTATCCAGGTGTTGGGGGAGGGGTTTACCTGTAATGTATCGGTGTGTTGGGGGAAGGGTTTACCTGTATTGTATATGGGTGTTGCGGGAGTGGTTAACCTGTAATGTATTCGGGTGTTGGGGGAGGAGTTTACCTGTAATGTATCCAGCTGTTGGGGGATGGGTTTACCTGTAATGTATCCTGGTGTTGGGGCAGGGATTTACCTGTCATGTATCCGGGTGTTGGGGGAGTGGTTTACCTGTAATCAATTTAGGTGTTGGGCGAGGGGTTTACCTCTAATGTATCCAGGTGTTGGGGAGGGGTTTACCTGTAATGTATCCCGGTGTTGGGGGAGGGGGTTATCTGTAATGTATCCCGGTGTTGGGGGAGGGGGTTATCTGTAATGTATCCGGGTGTTGAGGGACGGGTTTACCTTTAATGTATCTGGGTGTTGGGTCAGGGGTTAACCTGTAATATACCCAGATTTTGGGGGAGGGGTTTACCTGCAATGTATCCAGGTGTTGGGGAGGGGTTTACCTGTTGTGTATCCGGGTGTTGGGGAGAGGTTTACCTGTAATGTATCCAGGTGTTGGGGGAGGGCTTAACCTGTAATGTACCCAGGTGTTGGGAAAGGGGTTTACCTGTAATGTGTCCAGGTGTTGGGGGAGGGGTTTACCTGTAATGTATCCAGGTGTTGAGGAGGGGTTTACCTGTAATTTATCCGGATGTTGGGGCAGGGGTTTATCTGTCATGTATCGAAGTGTTAGGGGAGGATTTTACCTGTAATGTATCGGGGTGTTGGGGGAGGGGTCTCCCTGTAATGTATCCAGCTGTTGGGATGGTGTTTACCTGTAATGTATCCAGGTGTTGGGGGAGGGGTCTACCTGTAATGTATCCAGGTGTTGGGGGAGGTATTTACCTGTAATGTATCGGGGTGTTGGGGGATGAGTTTACCTGCAATATATCCTGGTGTTGGGGGAGGGGTGAACCTGTGATGTCGAGAGGTGTTGGGGGAGGGGTTTACCTGTAATGTATCCAGGTGTTGGAGAGGTGTTTACCTGTATTTTATCTGGGTGTTTGGGAGAGGTTACCAGCAATGTATCCAGGTGTTGGGGGAGGGGTTTACCTGTATTGTATTTGGGTGTTGGGGAGGGGTTTACCTGTATTGTATCTGGGTGTTGGGGGAGGGGTTTACCTGCAATGTATCCAGGTGTTGGGGAGGAGTTTACCTGTAATGTATCCAGATGTTGGTCAGAAGGGTTCACCTGTAATGAATCCAGGTGTTGGTGGAGCGGTTAACATGTAATGTGTCTTAGTGTTGGGGGAGGGGTTTACCTGTAATGTATCTGGGTGTTGGGGGAGGGGTTTATCTGTAATGTATCCAGATGTTAGGGAGGGGGTTACCTCAGTGTATCCGGGTGTTGGTGAGGGGTTTACCTGTAATGTATCCAGGTGTTGGGGGAGGGGTTTACCTGAAATGTATCCAGGTGTTGGGAAAGGGGTTTACCTGTAATGTATCCAGGTGTTGGTGAGGGGTTTACCTGTAATGTATCCAGGTGTTGGTGAGGGGTTTACCTTTAATGTATCTGGGTGTTGGGTTAGGGGTTAACCTGTAATATTCCCAGGTGTTGGGGGAGGGGTTTACCTGCAATGTATTCAGGTGTTGGGGAGGGGTTTACCTCAGTGTATCCGGGTGTTGGTGAGGGGTTTACCTGTAATGTATCCAGGTGTTGGGGGAGGGGTTAACCTGTAATATACCCAGGTGTTGGGAAAGGGGTTTCCTGCAATGTATCCAGGTGTTATTGGAGGGGTTTACCTGTAATGTATCCAGGTGTTGGGGAGGGGTTTACCTGTAATTTATCCTGGTGTTGTGGCAGGGGTTTACCTGTAATGTATCCAAGTGTTAGGGGAGGGGTTTACCTGTAATGTATCGGGATGTTGGGGGAGGGGTCTCCCTGTAATGTATCCAGGTGTTGGGATGGTGCTTACCTGTAATGTATCCAGGTGTTGGGGAAGGGGTCTACCTGTAATGTATCCAGGTGTTGGGGGAGGTGTTTACCTGTAATGTATCGGGGTGTTGGGGATGGGTTTACCTGTAATATATCCGGGTGTTGCGGGAGGGGTGAACCTGTAATGCCGAGAGGTGTTGGGGGAGGGGTTTACCAGTAATGTATCCAGATGTTCGGGAGGGGTTTACCAGCAATGTATCCAGGCGTTGGGGGAGGGGTTTACCTGTATTGTATTTGGCTGTTGGGGAGGGGTTTACCTGTAATGTGTCCAGGTGTTGGGGAGGGCTTTACCTGTATTGTATCTGTGTGTTGGTGGAGGGCTTAACATGTAATGTGTCTGGGTGTTGGGGGAGGGGTTTACCTGTAATGTATCTGGGTGTTGGGAGAGGGGTTTATCTGTAATGTATCTGGGTGTTGGGGGAGGGATGTATCTGTAATGTATCCAGGTGTTGGGGGAGGGGTTTATCTGTAATGTATCCGGGTGTTGGGGAGGTGTTTACCTGTAATGTATCCAGGTGTTGGGTGAGGGGTTTACCTGTAATGCATTTGGGTGTTGGGGGAGGGGTTTACCTGTTATGTATCTGGGTGTTGGGGGAGGGGTTACCTGTTATGTATCGAGGTGTTGGGGGAGGGGTTTACCTGTAATGTATCCTGGTGTTGGGGCAGGGGTTTACCTGTAATGTATCCGGGTGTTGGGGGAATGGTTTACCTGTAATATATCCAGTTGTTGGTGGAGGGGTTTACCTGTAATGTATCTGGGTGTTGGGAGAGGGGTTTATCTGTAATGTATCTGGCTGTTGGGGGAGGGATGTATCTGTAATGTATCCAGGTGTTGGGGGAGGGGTTTACCTGTCATGTATCCAGGTGTTGGGGGAGGCGTTTGCCTGTAATATATCCAGGTGTTGGGGTAGGGTTTACCTGTAATGTATCGAGGTGTTGAGGAGGGGGTTACCTGTAATGTATCCTGGTGTTGGGGCAGGGGTTTACCTGCCATGTATCCAGGTGTTGGGGTAGGGTTTTACCTGTAATGTATCCTGGTGTTGGGTCAGGGGTTTACCTGTAATGTATCCGGGTGTTGGGGGAGTGGTTTACCTGTAATGTATCCAGGTGTTGGGGGATGGGTTTACCTGTAATGTATCCTAGTGTTGGGGATGGGTTTACCTGTAATGTATCCAGGTGTTGGGGGAGGGGTCTACCTGTAATGTATCCAGGTGTTGGGGGAGGTATTTACCTGTAATGTATCGGGGTGTTGGGGGATGAGTTTACCTGCAATATATCCTGGTGTTGGGGGAGGGGTGAACCTGTGATGTCGAGAGGTGTTGGGGGAGGGGTTTACCTGTAATGTATCCAGGTGTTGGAGAGGTGTTTACCTGTATTTTATCTGGGTGTTTGGGAGAGGTTACCAGCAATGTATCCAGGTGTTGGGGGAGGGGTTTACCTGTATTGTATTTGGGTGTTGGGGAGGGGTTTACCTGTATTGTATCTGGGTGTTGGGGGAGGGGTTTATCTGTAATGTATCCAGATGTTAGGGAGGGGGTTACCTCAGTGTATCCGGGTGTTGGTGAGGGGTTTACCTGTAATGTATCCAGGTGTTGGGGGAGGGGTTTACCTGAAATGTATCCAGGTGTTGGGAAAGGGGTTTACCTGTAATGTATCCAGGTGTTGGTGAGGGGTTTACCTGTAATGTATCCAGGTGTTGGTGAGGGGTTTACCTTTAATGTATCTGGGTGTTGGGTTAGGGGTTAACCTGTAATATTCCCAGGTGTTGGGGGAGGGGTTTACCTGCAATGTATTCAGGTGTTGGGGAGGGGTTTACCTCAGTGTATCCGGGTGTTGGTGAGGGGTTTACCTGTAATGTATCCAGGTGTTGGGGGAGGGGTTAACCTGTAATATACCCAGGTGTTGGGAAAGGGGTTTCCTGCAATGTATCCAGGTGTTATTGGAGGGGTTTACCTGTAATGTATCCAGGTGTTGGGGAGGGGTTTACCTGTAATTTATCCTGGTGTTGTGGCAGGGGTTTACCTGTAATGTATCCAAGTGTTAGGGGAGGGGTTTACCTGTAATGTATCGGGATGTTGGGGGAGGGGTCTCCCTGTAATGTATCCAGGTGTTGGGATGGTGCTTACCTGTAATGTATCCAGGTGTTGGGGAAGGGGTCTACCTGTAATGTATCCAGGTGTTGGGGGAGGTGTTTACCTGTAATGTATCGGGGTGTTGGGGATGGGTTTACCTGTAATATATCCGGGTGTTGGGGGAGGGGTTTACCTGTAATATATCCTGGTGTTGGGGGAGGGGTGAACCTGTAATGCCGAGAGGTGTTGGGGGAGGGGTTTACCAGTAATGTATCCAGATGTTCGGGAGGGGTTTACCAGCAATGTATCCAGGCGTTGGGGGAGGGGTTTACCTGTATTGTATTTGGCTGTTGGGGAGGGGTTTACCTGTAATGTGTCCAGGTGTTGGGGAGGGCTTTACCTGTATTGTATCTGTGTGTTGGTGGAGGGCTTAACATGTAATGTGTCTGGGTGTTGGGGGAGGGGTTTACCTGTAATGTATCTGGGTGTTGGGAGAGGGGTTTATCTGTAATGTATCTGGGTGTTGGGGGAGGGATGTATCTGTAATGTATCCAGGTGTTGGGGGAGGGGTTTATCTGTAATGTATCCGGGTGTTGGGGGAAGGGTTTACCTGTAATGTATCCAGGTTTTGTGGGAGGTGTTTACCTGTAATGTATCCAGGTGTTGGGGGAGGGGTTTATCTGTAATGTATCCGGGTGTTGGGGAGGTGTTTACCTGTAATGTATCCAGGTGTTGGGTGAGGGGTTTACCTGTAATGCATTTGGGTGTTGGGGGAGGGGTTTACCTGTTATGTATCTGGGTGTTGGGGGAGGGGTTACCTGTTATGTATCGAGGTGTTGGGGGAGGGGTTTACCTGTAATGTATCCTGGTGTTGGGGCAGGGGTTTACCTGTAATGTATCCGGGTGTTGGGGGAATGGTTTACCTGTAATATATCCAGTTGTTGGTGGAGGGGTTTACCTGTAATGTATCTGGGTGTTGGGAGAGGGGTTTATCTGTAATGTATCTGGCTGTTGGGGGAGGGATGTATCTGTAATGTATCCAGGTGTTGGGGGAGGGGTTTACCTGTCATGTATCCAGGTGTTGGGGGAGGCGTTTGCCTGTAATATATCCAGGTGTTGGGGTAGGGTTTACCTGTAATGTATCCAAGTGTTGAGGAGGGGGTTACCTGTAATGTATCCTGGTGTTGGGGCAGGGGTTTACCTGTCATGTATCCAGGTGTTGGGGTAGGGTTTTACCTGTAATGTATCCTGGTGTTGGGTCAGGGGTTTACCTGTAATGTATCCGGGTGTTGGGGGAGTGGTTTACCTGTAATGTATCCAGGTGTTGGGGGATGGGTTTACCTGTAATGTATCCTAGTGTTGGGGATGGGTTTACCTGTAATGTATCCAGGTGTTGGCGAGGGGTTTACCTGTAATGTATCCAGGTGTTGAGGGGGGTTTACCTGTAATGTATTCAAGTGTTGGGCGAGGGGTTTACCTCTAATGTATCCAGGTGTTGGGGAGGGCTTTACCTGTAAAGTATTCAGGTGTTGGGGAGGGGTTTACCTGTAATGTATCTGGGTGTTGGGGGTGTGGTTTACCTGTAATGTATCCAGGTGTTGGTGCTGGGGTTTACCTGTAATGTATCTGGGTGTTGGGGGATGGGGTTTACCTGTAATGTATCCAGGTGTTGGGGAGGGGTTTACCTGCAGTGTATCCAGGTGTTGGGGCAGGCTTTACCTGTAATGTATTCAGGTGTTCGGGAGGGTTTACCTGTAATGTATCCAGGTGTTGGGAGAGGGGTTTACCTGTAATGTATCCAGGTGTTGGTGGAGGGGTTTGTCTGCAATGTATCCGGGTGTTGAGGGACGGGTTTACCTTTAATGTATCTGGGTGTTGGGGCAGGGGTTAACCTGTAATATACCCAGCTGTCGGGGGAGGGGTTTACCTGCAATGTATCCAGGTGTTGGGGAGGGGTTTACTTGTAGTGTTTCCAGGTGTTGGGGAGGGGTTAACCTGTAATGTATCCAGGTGTTGGGGGAGGGGTTAACCTGTAATATACCCAGGTGTTGGGAAAGGGGTTTATCTGTAATGTATCCAGGTGTTGAGGGGGAGGGGTTCACATGTAATGTATCCAGGTGTTGGGGAGGGGTTTACCTCTAATTTATCCGGGTGTTGGGGCAGGGGTTTACCTGTAATGTATTCAGGTGTTGGGAAGGGGTTTACCTGTAATGTATCCAGGTGTTCGGGGAGGGGTTTATCTGTAATGTATTCTGGTGTTGGGGAGAGGTTTACTTTTAATGTATATGGGTGTTGGGGGAGGGGTTAACCTGAAATATACCAAGGTGTTGGGGGAGGGGTTTACCTGTAATGTATCCAGGTGTTGGGGGAGGGGTTTACCTGTAATGTATCCAGGTGTTGTGGAGGTGGTTACCTGTAATGTTTGCAGGTGTTGGGGAGGGGTTTACCTGTAATGTATCCAGGTGTTGGGGGAGTGGGTTACCTGTGATGTATCGGTGTGTTGGGGGAAGGGTTTACCTGTATTGTATCTGGGTGTTGCGGGAGTGGTTAACCTATAATGTATCCGGATGTTGGGGGAGGGTTTACCTGTAATGTAACCAGGCGCTGGGGAGGGGATTACCTGTAATGTATCCAGGTGTTGGGGAGTGGTTTACCTGTAATGTATCCAGGTGTTGGGGGAGGGGTTCACATGTAATGTATCCAGGTGTTGGTGAGGGGTTTACCTGTAATGTATCCAGGTGTTGGGGAGTGGTTTACCTGTAATGTAAATAGGTGTTGGGGGAGGGGTTCACATGTAATGTATCCAGGTGTTGGGTGGGGTTTACCTGTAATGTATCCAGGTGTTGGGGAGGTTTTACCTGTAATGTATCCAGTTGTTGGCGAGGGGTTTACCTGTAATGTATCCAGGTGTTGAGGGGGCTTTACCTGTAATGTATTCAGGTGTTGGGCGAGCGGTTTACCTCTAATGTATCCAGGTGTTGGGGAGGGCTTTACCTGTAAAGTATTCAGGTGTTAGGGAGGGGTTTACCTGTAATGTATCCAGGTGTTGGGGCAGGGGTTTATCTGTAATGTATCCAGGTGTTGGGGGAGGGGTTTACCTGTAATGTATCCAGTTGTTGTGGAGGTGCTTACCTGTAATGTTTGCAGGTGTTGGGGAGGGGTTTACCTGTAATGTATCCAGGTGTTGGGGGAGGGGTTTACCTGTGATGTATCGGTGTGTTGGGGGAAGCGTTTACCTGTATTGTATCTGGGTGTTGCGGGAGTGGTTAACCTGTAATGTATCCGGGTGTTGGGGGAGGGTTTACCTGTAATGTATCCAGGCGCTGGGGAGGGGATTACCTGTAATGTATCCAGGTGTTGGGGAGTGGTTTACCTGTAATGTATCCAGGTGTTGGGGGAGGGGTTCACATGTAATGTATCCAGGTGTTGGTGAGAGGTTTACCTGTAATGTATCCAGGTGTTGGGGAGGGGTTTACCTGTAATGTATCCAGGTGTTGGGGGAGGGGTTCACATGTAATGTATCCAGGTGTTGGGTGGGGTTTACCTGTAATGTATCCAGGTGTTGGGGAGGTTTTACCTGTAATGTATCCAGTTGTTGGCGAGGGGTTTACCTATAATGTATCCAGGTGTTGAGGGGGGTTTACCTGTAATGTATTCAGGTGTTGGGCGAGGGGTTTACCTCTAATGTATCCAGGTGTTGGGGAGGGCTTTACCTGTAAAGTATTCAGGTGTTGGGGAGGGGTTTCCCTGTAGTGTATCCAGGTGTTGGGGCAGGGGTTTATCTGTAATGTATCCGGGTGTTGGGGGAGGGGTTTACCTGTAATGTATCCAGGTGTTGTGGAGGTGTTTACCTGTAATGTTTGCAGGTGTTGGAGAGGGGTTTACCTGTAATGTATCCAGGTGTTGGGGGAGGGGTTTACCTGTGATATATCGGTGTGTTGGGGGAAGGGTTTACCTGTATTGTATCTGGGTGTTGCGGGAGTGGTTAACCTGTAATGTATCCGGGTGTTGGGGAGGAGTTTACCTATAATGTATCTGGGTGTTGGGGGAGGGTTTACCGGTAATGTATCCAGGCGCTAGGGAGGGGATTACCTGTAATGTATCCAGGTGTTGGGGAGTGGTTTACCTGTAATGTATCCAGGTGTTGGGGAGGGGTTAACATGTAATGTATCCAGGTGTTGGAGAGGGGTTTACCTGTAATGTATCCAGGTGTTGGGGAGGGGTTTACCTGTAATGTATCCAGGTGTTGGGGGAGGGGTTCACATGTAATGTATCCAGGTGTTGGGTGGGGTTTACCTGTAATGTATCCAGGTGTTGGGGAGGGGTTTACCTGTAATGTATCCAGGTGTTGGGGAGGTTTTACCTGTAATGTATCCAGTATTTGGCGAGGGGTTTACCTGTAATGTATCCAGGTGTTGAGGCGGGTTTACCTGTAATGTATTCAGGTGTTAGGCGAGGGGTTTACCTCTAATGTATCCAGGTGTTGGGGAGGGCTTTACCTGTAAAGTATTCAGGTGTTGGGGAGGGGTTTACCTGTAATGTATCCAGGTGTTGGGGGAGGGGTTTATCTGTAATGTATCCGGGTGTTGGAGAGGGGTTTACCTTTAATGTATCTGGGTGTTGGGGGAGGGGTTAACCTGAAATATACCAAGGTGTTGGGGGAGGGGTTTACCTGTAATGTATCCAGGTGTTGGGGGAAGGGTTTACCTGTATTGTATATGGGTGTTGCGGGAGTGGTTAACCTGTAATGTATCCGGGTGTTGGGGGAGGAGTTTACCTGTAATGTATCCAGCTGTTGGGGGATGGGTTTACCTGTAATGTATCCAGGTGTTGGGGCAGGGATTTACCTGTAATGTATCCGGGTGTTGGGGGAGAGGTTTACCTGTAATGTATCCAGTTGTTGGTGGAGGGGTTTACCTGTAATGTATCTGGGTGTTGGGGGATGGGGTTTACCTGTAATGTATCCAGGTGTTGGGGAGGGGTTTACCTGTAATGTATCCAGGTGTTGGTGAGGGCTTTACCTGTAATGTATCCAGGTGTTGAGGGGGGTTTACCTGTAATGTATTTAGGTGTTGGGCGAGGGGTTTACCTCTAATGTATCCAGGTGTTGGGGAGGGGTTTACCTGTAATGTATCCCGGTGTTGGGGGAGGGGGTTATCTGTAATGTATCCCGGTGTTGGGGGAGGGGGTTATCTGTAATGTATCCGGGTGTTGAGGGACGGGTTTACCGTTAATGTATCTGGGTGTTGGGTCAGGGGTTAACCTGTAATATACCCAGATTTTGGGGGAGGTGTTTACCTGCAATGTATCCAGGTGTTGGAGAGGGGTTTACCTGTCGTGTATCCGGGTGTTTGGGAGAGGTTTACCTGTAATGTATCCAGGTGTTGGGGGAGGGCTTAACCTGTAATGTATCCAGGTGTTGAGGAGGGGTTTACCTGTAATTTATCCGGATGTTGGGGCAGGGGTTTATCTGTAATGTATCGAAGTGTTAGGGGAGGGTTTTACCTGTAATGTATCGGGGTGTTGAGGAAGGGGTCTCCCTGTAATGTATCCAGCTGTTGGGATGGTGTTTACCTGTAATGTATCCAGGTGTTGGGGGAGGGGTCTACCTGTAATGTATCCAGGTGTTGGGGGAGGTATTTACCTGTAATGTATCGGGGTGTTGGGGGATGAGTTTACCTGCAATATATCCGGGTGTTGGGTGAGGAGTTTACCTGTAATATATCCTGGTGTTGGGGGAGAGGTGAACCTGTAATGTCGAGAGGTGTTGGGGGAGGGGTTTACCTTCAATGTATCCAGGTGTTGGAGAGGTGTTTACCTGTATTTTATCTGGGTGTTTGGGAGAGGTTAGCAGCAATGTATCCAGGCGTTGGGGGAGGGGTTTACCTGTATTGTATTTGGGTGTTGGGGAGGGGTTTACCTGTATTGTATCTGGGTGTTGGGGGAGGGGTTTACCTGCAATGTATCCAGGTGTTGGGGAGGAGTTTACCTGTAATGTATCCAGATGTTGGGAGAAGGGTTCACCTGTAATGAATCCAGGTGTTGGTGGAGGGGTTAACATGTAATGTGTCTTAGTGTTGGGGGAGGGGTTTACCTGTAATGTATCTGGGTGTTGGGGGAGGAGTTTATCTGTAATGTATCCAGATGTTGGGGAGGGGGTTACCTCAGTGTATCCGAGTGTTGGTGAGGGGTTTACCTGTAATGTATCCAGGTGTTGGGGGAGGGGTTTACCTGAAATGTATCCAGGTGTTGGGAAAGGGGTTTACCTGTAATGTATCCAGGTGTTGGTGAGGGGGTTACCTGTAATGTATCCAGGTGTTGGTGAGGGGTTTACCTTTAATGTATCTGGGTGTTGGGTCAGGGGTTAATCTGTAATATTCCCAGGTGTTGGGGGAGGGGTTTACCTGCAATGTATTCAGGTGTTGGGGAGGGGTTTACCTCAGTGTATCCGGGTGTTGGTGAGGGGTTTACCTGTAATGTATCCAGGTGTTGGTGGAGGGGTTAACCTGTGATATACCCAGGTGTTGGGAAAGGGGTCTCCTGTAATGTATCCAGGTGTTATTGGAGGGGTTTACCTGTAATGTATCCAGGTGTTGGGGAGGGGTTTACCTGTAATTTATCCTGGTGTTGTGGCAGGGGTTTACCTGTAATGTATCGGGGTGTTGGGGGAGGGGTCTCCCTGTAATGTATCCAGGTGTTAGGATGGTGCTTACCTGTAATGTATCCAGGTGTTGGGGAAGGGGTCTACCTGTAATGTATCCAGGTGTTGGGGGTGGTGTTTACCTGTAATGTATCGGGGTGTTGGGGATGGGTTTACCTGTAATATATCCGGGTGTTGGGGGAGGGGTTTACCTGTAATATATCCTGGTGTTGGGGGAGGGGTGAACCTGTAATGCCGAGAGGTGTTGGGGGAGGGGTTTACCAGTAATGTATCCAGGTGTTCGGGAGGGGTTTACCAGCAATGTATCCAGGCGTTGGGGGAGGGGTTTACCTGTATTGTATTTGGCTGTTGGGGAGGGGTTTACCTGTAATGTGTCCAGGTGTTGGGGGAGGGCTTTACCTGTATTGTATCTGTGTGTTGGTGGAGGGCTTAACATGTAATGTGTCTGAGTGTTGGGGGAGGGGTTCACCTGTAATGAATCCAGGTGTTGGTGGAGGGGTTAACATGTAATGTGTCTGGGTGTTGGGGGAGGGGTTTACCTGTAATGCATCTGGGTGTTGGGAGAGGGGTTTATCTGTAATGTATCTGGGTGTTGGGGGAGGGATATATCTGTAATGTATCCGGGTGTTGGGGGAAGGGTTTACCTGTAATGTATCCAGGTTTTGTGGGAGGTGTTTACCTGTAATGTATCCAGGTGTTGGGGGAGGGGTTTATCTGTAATGTATCCGGGTGTTGGGGAGGTGTTTACCTGTAATGTATCCAGGTGTTGGGTGAGGGGTTTACCTGTAATGCATTTGGGTGTTGGGGGAGGGGTTTACCTGTTATGTATCTGGGTGTTGGGGGAGGGGTTACCTGTTATGTATCGAGGTGTTGGGGGAGGGGTTTACCTGTAATGTATCCTGGTGTTGGGGCAGGGGTTTACCTGTAATCTATCCAGGTGTTGGGGGAATGGTTTACCTGTAATATATCCAGTTGTTGGTGGAGGGGTTTACCTGTAATGTATCTGGGTGTTGGGCGATGGAGTTTACCTGTAATGTATCCAGGTGTTGGGGAGGGATTTACCTGTAATGTATCCAGGTGTTGGTGAGGGGTTTACCTGTAATGTATCCAGGTGTTGAGGGGGGTTTACCTGTAATGTATTTAGGTGTTGGGCGAGGGGTTTACCTCTAATGTATCCAGGTGTTGGAGAGGGCGTTACCTGTAAAGTATTCAGGTGTTGGGGAGGGGTTTACCTGTAATGTATCTGGGTGTTGGGTGAGTGGTTTACCTGTAATGTATCCAGGTGTTGGTGGAGCGGTTTACCTGTAATGTATCTGGGTGTTGGGGGATGGGGTTTACCTGTAATGTATCCAGGTGTTGGGGAGGGGTTTACCTGCAGTGTATCCAGGTGTTGGGGAGGGCTTTACCTGTAATGTATTCAGGTGTTGGGTAGGGGTTTACTTGTAATGTATGCAGGTGTTGGGAGAGGGGTTTACCTGTAATGTATCCAGGTGTTGGGAGAGGGGTTTACCTGTAATGTATCCGGGTGTTGGGGAGGGGTTTACCTGCAGTGTATCCAGGTGTTGGGGAGGGCTTTACCTGTAATGTATTCAGGTGTTGGGTAGGTGTTTACTTGTAATGTATGCAGGTGTTGGGAGAGGGGTTTACCTGTAATGTATCCAGGTGTTGGGGGAGGGGGTTATCTGTAATGTATCCGGGTGTTGAGGGACGGGTTTACCTTTAATGTATCTGGGTGTTGGGTCAGGGGTTAACCTGTAATATACCCAGATTTTGGGGGAGGGGTTTACCTGCAATGTATCCAGGTGTTGGGGAGTGGTTTACCTGTAGTGTATCCGGGTGTTGGGGAGAGGTTTACCTGTAATGTATCCAGGTGTTGGGGGAGGGGTTAACCTGTAATATACCCAGGTGTTTGGAAAGGGGTTTACCTATAATGTGTCCAGGTGTTGCGGGAGGGGTTTACCTGTAATGTATCCAGGTGTTGAGGAGGGGTTTACCTATAATTTATCCGGGTGTTGGAGCAGGGGTTTATCTGTAATGTATCCAAGTGTTAGGGGAGGGGTTTACCTGTAATGTATCAGGGTGTTGGGGGAGGGGTCTCCCTGTAATTTATCCAGCTGTTGGGATGGTGTTTACCTGTAATGTATCCAGGTGTTGGGGGAGGTATTTACCTGTAATGTATCGGGGTATTGGGGGATGAGTTTACCTGTAATATATCCGGGTGTTGGGTGAGGAGTTTACCTGTGATATATCCTGGTGTTGGGGGAGGGGTGAAGCTGTAATGTCGAGAGGTGTTGGGGGAGGGGTTTACCTTTAATGTATCCAGGCGTTGGGGGAGGGGTTTACCTGTATTGTATTTGGGTGTTGGGGAGGCGTTTACCTGTATTGTATCTGGGTGTTGGGGGAGGGGTTTACCTGCAATGTATCCAGGTGTTGGGGAGGAGTTTACCTGTAATGTATTCAGGTGTTGGGAGAGGGGTTTACCTGTAATGTATCTGGGTGTTGGGGGTGTGGTTTACCTGTAATGTATCCAGGTGTTGGAGCTGGGGTTTACCTGTAATGTATCTGGGTGTTGGGGGATGGGGTTTACCTGTAATGTATCCAGGTGTTGGGGAGGGGTTTACCTGCAGTGTATCCAGGTGTTGGGGCAGGCTTTACCTGTAATGTATTCAGGTGTTCGGGAGGGTTTACCTGTAATGTATCCAGGTGTTGGGAGAGGGGTTTACCTGTAATGTATCCAGGTGTTGGTGGAGGGGTTTGTCTGCAATGTATCCGGGTGTTGAGGGACGGGTTTACCTTTAATGTATCTGGGTGTTGGGGCAGGGGTTAACCTGTAATATACCCAGCTGTCGGGGGAGGGGTTTACCTGCAATGTATCCAGGTGTTGGGGAGGGGTTTACTTGTAGTGTTTCCAGGTGTTGGGGAGGGGTTAACCTGTAATGTATCCAGGTGTTGGGGGAGGGGTTAACCTGTAATATACCCAGGTGTTGGGAAAGGGGTTTACCTGTAATGTATCCAGGTGTTGAGGGGGAGGGGTTCACATGTAATGTATCCAGGTGTTGGGGAGGGGTTTACCTCTAATTTATCCGGGTGTTGGGGCAGGGGTTTACCTGTAATGTATTCAGGTGTTGGGAAGGGATTTACCTGTAATGTATCCAGGTGTTCGGGGAGGGGTTTATCTGTAATGTATTCTGGTGTTGGGGAGAGGTTTACTTTTAATGTATATGGGTGTTGGGGGAGGGGTTAACCTGAAATATACCAAGGTGTTGGGGGAGGGGTTTACCTGTAATGTATCCAGGTGTTGGGGGAGGGGTTTACCTGTAATGTATCCAGGTGTTGTGGAGGTGGTTACCTGTAATGTTTGCAGGTGTTGGGGAGGGGTTTACCTGTAATGTATCCAGGTGTTGGGGGAGGGGGTTACCTGTGATGTATCGGTGTGTTGGGGGAAGGGTTTACCTGTATTGTATCTGGGTGTTGCGGGAGTGGTTAACCTATAATGTATCCGGATGTTGGGGGAGGGTTTACCTGTAATGTAACCAGGCGCTGGGGAGGGGATTACCTGTAATGTATCCAGGTGTTGGGGAGTGGTTTACCTGTAATGTATCCAGGTGTTGGGGGAGGGGCTCACATGTAATGTATCCAGGTGTTGGTGAGGGGTTTACCTGTAATGTATCCAGGTGTTGGGGAGTGGTTTACCTGTAATGTAAATAGGTGTTGGGGGAGGGGTTCACATGTAATGTATCCAGGTGTTGGGTGGGGTTTACCTGTAATGTATCCAGGTGTTGGGGAGGTTTTACCTGTAATGTATCCAGTTGTTGGCGAGGGGTTTACCTGTAATGTATCCAGGTGTTGAGGGGGCTTTACCTGTAATGTATTCAGGTGTTAGGCGAGCGGTTTACCTCTAATGTATCCAGGTGTTGGGGAGGGCTTTACCTGTAAAGTATTCAGGTGTTAGGGAGGGGTTTACCTGTAATGTATCCAGGTGTTGGGGGAGGGGTTTACCTGTAATGTATCCAGTTGTTGTGGAGGTGCTTACCTGTAATGTTTGCAGGTGTTGGGGAGGGGTTTACCTGTAATGTATCCAGGTGTTGGGGGAGGGGTTTACCTGTGATGTATCGGTGTGTTGGGGGAAGCGTTTACCTGTATTGTATCTGGGTGTTGCGGGAGTGGTTAACCTGTAATGTATCCGGGTGTTGGGGAGGAGTTTACCTATAATGTATCTGGGTGTTGGGGGAGGGTTTACCGGTAATGTATCCTGGTGTTGGGGCAGGGATTTACCTGTAATGTATCCGGGTGTTGGGGGAGAGGTTTACCTGTAATGTATCCAGTTGTTGGTGGAGGGGTTTACCTGTAATGTATCTGGGTGTTGGGGGATGGGGTTTACCTGTAATGTATCCAGGTGTTGGGGAGGGGTTTACCTGTAATGTATCCAGGTGTTGGTGAGGGCTTTACCTGTAATGTATCCAGGTGTTGAGGGGGGTTTACCTGTAATGTATTTAGGTGTTGGGCGAGGGGTTTACCTCTAATGTATCCAGGTGTTGGGAAGGGGTTTACCTGTAATGTATCCCGGTGTTGGGGGAGGGGGTTATCTGTAATGTATCCCGGTGTTAGGGGAGGGGGTTATCTGTAATGTATCCGGGTGTTGAGGGACGGGTTTACCTTTAATGTATCTGGGTGTTGGGTCAGGGGTTAACCTGTAATATACCCAGATTTTGGGGGAGGTGTTTACCTGCAATGTATCCAGGTGTTGGAGAGGGGTTTACCTGTAGTGTATCCGGGTGTTTGGGAGAGGTTTACCTGTAATGTATCCAGGTGTTGGGGGAGGGCTTAACCTGTAATGTATCCAGGTGTTGAGGAGGGGTTTACCTGTAATTTATCCGGATGTTGGGGCAGGAGTTTATCTGTAATGTATCGAAGTGTTAGGGGAGGGTTTTACCTGTAATGTATCGGGGTGTTGGGGGAGGGGTCTCCCTGTAATGTATCCAGCTGTTGGGATGGTGTTTACCTGTAATGTATCCAGGTGTTGGGGGAGGGGTCTACCTGTAATGTATCCAGGTGTTGGGGGAGGTATTTACCTGTAATGTATCGGGGTGTTGGGGGATGAGTTTACCTGCAATATATCCGGGTGTTGGGTGAGGAGTTTACCTGTAATATATCCTGGTGTTGGGGGAGAGGTGAACCTGTAATGTCGAGAGGTGTTGGGGGAGGGGTTTACCTTCAATGTATCCAGGTGTTGGAGAGGTGTTTACCTGTATTTTATCTGGGTGTTTGGGAGAGGTTAGCAGCAATGTATCCAGGCGTTGGGGGAGGGGTTTACCTGTATTGTATTTGGGTGTTGGGGAGGGGTTTACCTGTATTGTATCTGGGTGTTGGGGGAGGGGTTTACCTGCAATGTATCCAGGTGTTGGGGAGGAGTTTACCTGTAATGTATCCAGATGTTGGGAGAAGGGTTCACCTGTAATGAATCCAGGTGTTGGTGGAGGGGTTAACATGTAATGTGTCTTAGTGTTGGGGGAGGGGTTTACCTGTAATGTATCTGGGTGTTGGGGGAGGAGTTTATCTGTAATGTATCCAGATGTTGGGGAGGGGGTTACCTCAGTGTATCCAGGTGTTGGTGAGGGGTTTACCTGTAATGTATCCAGGTGTTGGGGGAGGGGTTTACCTGAAATGTATCCAGGTGTTGGGAAAGGGGTTTACCTGTAATGTATCCAGGTGTTGGTGAGGGGTTTACCTGTAATGTATCCAGGTGTTGGTGAGGGGTTTACCTTTAATGTATCTGGGTGTTGGGTCAGGGGTTAACCTGTAATATTCCCAGGTGTTGGGGGAGGGGTTTACCTGCAATGTATTCAGGTGTTGGGGAGGGGTTTACCTCAGTGTATCCGGGTGTTGGTGAGGGGTTTACCTGTAATGTATCCAGGTGTTGGGGGAAGGGTTAACCTGTGATATACCCAGGTGTTGGGAAAGGGGTCTCCTGTAATGTATCCAGGTGTTATTGGAGGGGTTTACCTGTAATGTATCCAGGTGTTGGGGAGGGGTTTACCTGTAATTTAATCTGGTGTTGTGGCAGGGGTTTACCTGTAATGTATCGGGGTGTTGGGGGAGGGGTCTCCCTGTAATGTATCCAGGTGTTAGGAATGCTGCTTACCTGTAATGTATCCAGGTGTTGGGGAAGGGGTCTACCTGTAATGTATCCAGGTGTTGGGGGTGGTGTTTACCTGTAATGTATCGGGGTGTTGGGGGAGGGGTTTACCTGTAATATATCCTGGTGTTGGGGGAGGGGTGAACCTGTAATGACGAGAGGTGTTGGGGGAGGGGTTTACCAGTAATGTATCCAGGTGTTCGGGAGGGGTTTACCAGCAATGTATCCAGGCGTTGGGGGAGGGGTTTACCTGTATTGTATTTGGCTGTTGGGGAGGGGTTTACCTGTAATGTGTCCAGGTGTTGGGGGAGGGCTTTACCTGTATTGTATCTGTGTGTTGGTGGAGGGCTTAACATGTAATGTGTCTGAGTGTTGGGGGAGGGGTTCACCTGTAATGAATCCAGGTGTTGGTGGAGGGGTTAACATGTAATGTGTCTGGGTGTTGGGGGAGGGGTTTACCTGTAATGCATCTGGGTGTTGGGAGAGGGGTTTATCTGTAATGTATCTGGGTGTTGGGGGAGGGATATATCTGTAATGTATCCGGGTGTTGGGGGAAGGGTTTACCTGTAATGTATCCAGGTTTTGTGGGAGGTGTTTACCTGTAATGTATCCAGGTGTTGGGGGAGGGGTTTATCTGTAATGTATCCGGGTGTTGGGGAGGTGTTTACCTGTAATGTATCCAGGTGTTGGGTGAGGGGTTTACCTGTAATGCATTTGGGTGTTGGGGGAGGGGTTTACCTGTTATGTATCTGGGTGTTGGGGGAGGGGTTACCTGTTATGTATCGAGGTGTTGGGTGAGGGGTTTACCTGTAATGTATCCTGGTGTTGGGGCAGGGGTTTACCTGTAATCTATCCAGGTGTTGGGGGAATGGTTTACCTGTAATATATCCAGTTGTTGGTGGAGGGGTTTACCTGTAATGTATCTGGGTGTTGGGCGATGGAGTTTACCTGTAATGTATCCAGGTGTTGGGGAGGGATTTACCTGTAATGTATCCAGGTGTGGGTGAGGGGTTTACCTGTAATGTATCCAGGTGTTGAGGGGGGTTTACCTGTAATGTATTTAGGTGTTGGGCGAGGGGTTTACCTCTAATGTATCCAGGTGTTGGAGAGGGCGTTACCTGTAAAGTATTCAGGTGTTGGGGAGGGGTTTACCTGTAATGTATCTGGGTGTTGGGTGAGTGGTTTACCTGTAATGTATCCAGGTGTTGGTGGAGCGGTTTACCTGTAATGTATCTGGGTGTTGGGGGATGGGGTTTACCTGTAATGTATCCAGGTGTTGGGGAGGGGTTTACCTGCAGTGTATCCAGGTGTTGGGGAGGGCTTTACCTGTAATGTATTCAGGCGTTGGGTAGGGGTTTACTTGTAATGTATGCAGGTGTTGGGAGAGGGGTTTACCTGTAATGTATCCAGGTGTTGGGAGAGGGGTTTACCTGTAATGTATCCGGGTGTTGGGGAGGGGTTTACCTGCAGTGTATCCAGGTGTTGGGGAGGGCTTTACCTGTAATGTATTCAGGTGTTGGGTAGGGGTTTACTTGTAATGTATGCAGGTGTTGGGAGAGGGGTTTACCTGTAATGTATCCAGGTGTTGGGGGAGGGGGTTATCTGTAATGTATCCGGGTGTTGAGGGACGGGTTTACCTTTAATGTATCTGGGTGTTGGGTCAGGGGTTAACCTGTAATATACCCAGATTTTGGGGGAGGGGTTTACCTGCAATGTATCCAGGTGTTGGGGAGTGGTTTACCTGTAGTGTATCCGGGTGTTGGGGAGAGGTTTACCTGTAATGTATCCAGGTGTTGGGGGAGGGGTTAACCTGTAATATACCCAGGTGTTGGGTGAGGAGTTTACCTGTAATATATCCTGGTGTTGGGGGAGGGGTGAAGCTGTAATGTCGAGAGGTGTTGGGGGAGGGGTTTACCTTTAATGTATCCAGGCGTTGGGGGAGGGGTTTACCTGTATTGTATTTGGGTGTTGGGGAGGCGTTTACCTGTATTGTATCTGGGTGTTGGGGGAGGGGTTTACCTGCAATGTATCCAGGTGTTGGGGAGGAGTTTACCTGTAATGTATTCAGGTGTTGGGAGAGGGGTTCACCTGTAATGAATCCAGGTGTTGGGGAGGGCTTTACCTGTAAAGTATTCAGGTGTTGGGGAGGGGTTTACCTGTAGTGTATCCGGGTGTTGGAGAGAGGTTTACCTGTAATGTATCCAGGTGTTGGGGGAGGGGTTAACCTGTAATATACCCAGGTGTTTGGAAAGGGGTTTACCTATAATGTGTCCAGGTGTTGCGGGAGGGGTTTACCTGTAATGTATCCAGGTGTTGAGGAGGGGTTTACCTATAATTTATCCGGGTGTTGGAGCAGGGGTTTATCTGTAATGTATCCAAGTGTTAGGGGAGGGGTTTACCTGTAATGTATCAGGGTGTTGGGGGAGGGGTCTCCCTGTAATTTATCCAGCTGTTGGGATGGTGTTTACCTGTAATGTATCCAGGTGTTGGGGGAGGTATTTACCTGTAATGTATCGGGGTATTGGGGGATGAGTTTACCTGTAATATATCCGGGTGTTGGGTGAGGAGTTTACCTGTGATATATCCTGGTGTTGGGGGAGGGGTGAAGCTGTAATGTCGAGAGGTGTTGGGGGAGGGGTTTACCTTTAATGTATCCAGGCGTTGGGGGAGGGGTTTACCTGTATTGTATTTGGGTGTTGGGGAGGCGTTTACCTGTATTGTATCTGGGTGTTGGGGGAGGGGTTTACCTGCAATGTATCCAGGTGTTGGGGAGGAGTTTACCTGTAATGTATTCAGGTGTTGGGAGAGGGGTTTACCTGTAATGTATCTGGGTGTTGGGGGTGTGGTTTACCTGTAATGTATCCAGGTGTTGGAGCTGGGGTTTACCTGTAATGTATCTGGGTGTTGGGGGATGGGGTTTACCTGTAATGTATCCAGGTGTTGGGGAGGGGTTTACCTGCAGTGTATCCAGGTGTTGGGGCAGGCTTTACCTGTAATGTATTCAGGTGTTCGGGAGGGTTTACCTGTAATGTATCCAGGTGTTGGGAGAGGGGTTTACCTGTAATGTATCCAGGTGTTGGTGGAGGGGTTTGTCTGCAATGTATCCGGGTGTTGAGGGACGGGTTTACCTTTAATGTATCTGGGTGTTGGGGCAGGGGTTAACCTGTAATATACCCAGCTGTCGGGGGAGGGGTTTACCTGCAATGTATCCAGGTGTTGGGGAGGGGTTTACTTGTAGTGTTTCCAGGTGTTGGGGAGGGGTTAACCTGTAATGTATCCAGGTGTTGGGGGAGGGGTTAACCTGTAATATACCCAGGTGTTGGGAAAGGGGTTTACCTGTAATGTATCCAGGTGTTGAGGGGGAGGGGTTCACATGTAATGTATCCAGGTGTTGGGGAGGGGTTTACCTCTAATTTATCCGGGTGTTGGGGCAGGGGTTTACCTGTAATGTATTCAGGTGTTGGGAAGGGATTTACCTGTAATGTATCCAGGTGTTCGGGGAGGGGTTTATCTGTAATGTATTCTGGTGTTGGGGAGAGGTTTACTTTTAATGTATATGGGTGTTGGGGGAGGGGTTAACCTGAAATATACCAAGGTGTTGGGGGAGGGGTTTACCTGTAATGTATCCAGGTGTTGGGGGAGGGGTTTACCTGTAATGTATCCAGGTGTTGTGGAGGTGGTTACCTGTAATGTTTGCAGGTGTTGGGGAGGGGTTTACCTGTAATGTATCCAGGTGTTGGGGGAGGGGGTTACCTGTGATGTATCGGTGTGTTGGGGGAAGGGTTTACCTGTATTGTATCTGGGTGTTGCGGGAGTGGTTAACCTATAATGTATCCGGATGTTGGGGGAGGGTTTACCTGTAATGTAACCAGGCGCTGGGGAGGGGATTACCTGTAATGTATCCAGGTGTTGGGGAGTGGTTTACCTGTAATGTATCCAGGTGTTGGGGGAGGGGTTCACATGTAATGTATCCAGGTGTTGGTGAGGGGTTTACCTGTAATGTATCCAGGTGTTGGGGAGTGGTTTACCTGTAATGTAAATAGGTGTTGGGGGAGGGGTTCACATGTAATGTATCCAGGTGTTGGGTGGGGTTTACCTGTAATGTATCCAGGTGTTGGGGAGGTTTTACCTGTAATGTATCCAGTTGTTGGCGAGGGGTTTACCTGTAATGTATCCAGGTGTTGAGGGGGCTTTACCTGTAATGTATTCAGGTGTTAGGCGAGCGGTTTACCTCTAATGTATCCAGGTGTTGGGGAGGGCTTTACCTGTAAAGTATTCAGGTGTTAGGGAGGGGTTTACCTGTAATGTATCCAGGTGTTGGGGGAGGGGTTTACCTGTAATGTATCCAGTTGTTGTGGAGGTGCTTACCTGTAATGTTTGCAGGTGTTGGGGAGGGGTTTACCTGTAATGTATCCAGGTGTTGGGGGAGGGGTTTACCTGTGATGTATCGGTGTGTTGGGGGAAGCGTTTACCTGTATTGTATCTGGGTGTTGCGGGAGTGGTTAACCTGTAATGTATCCGGGTGTTGGGGAGGAGTTTACCTATAATGTATCTGGGTGTTGGGGGAGGGTTTACCGGTAATGTATCCTGGTGTTGGGGCAGGGATTTACCTGTAATGTATCCGGGTGTTGGGGGAGAGGTTTACCTGTAATGTATCCAGTTGTTGGTGGAGGGGTTTACCTGTAATGTATCTGGGTGTTGGGGGATGGGGTTTACCTGTAATGTATCCAGGTGTTGGGGAGGGGTTTACCTGTAATGTATCCAGGTGTTGGTGAGGGCTTTACCTGTAATGTATCCAGGTGTTGAGGGGGGTTTACCTGTAATGTATTTAGGTGTTGGGCGAGGGGTTTACCTCTAATGTATCCAGGTGTTGGGAAGGGGTTTACCTGTAATGTATCCCGGTGTTGGGGGAGGGGGTTATCTGTAATGTATCCCGGTGTTAGGGGAGGGGGTTATCTGTAATGTATCCGGGTGTTGAGGGACGGGTTTACCTTTAATGTATCTGGGTGTTGGGTCAGGGGTTAACCTGTAATATACCCAGATTTTGGGGGAGGTGTTTACCTGCAATGTATCCAGGTGTTGGAGAGGGGTTTACCTGTAGTGTATCCGGGTGTTTGGGAGAGGTTTACCTGTAATGTATCCAGGTGTTGGGGGAGGGCTTAACCTGTAATGTATCCAGGTGTTGAGGAGGGGTTTACCTGTAATTTATCCGGATGTTGGGGCAGGAGTTTATCTGTAATGTATCGAAGTGTTAGGGGAGGGTTTTACCTGTAATGTATCGGGGTGTTGGGGGAGGGGTCTCCCTGTAATGTATCCAGCTGTTGGGATGGTGTTTACCTGTAATGTATCCAGGTGTTGGGGGAGGGGTCTACCTGTAATGTATCCAGGTGTTGGGGGAGGTATTTACCTGTAATGTATCGGGGTGTTGGGGGATGAGTTTACCTGCAATATATCCGGGTGTTGGGTGAGGAGTTTACCTGTAATATATCCTGGTGTTGGGGGAGAGGTGAACCTGTAATGTCGAGAGGTGTTGGGGGAGGGGTTTACCTTCAATGTATCCAGGTGTTGGAGAGGTGTTTACCTGTATTTTATCTGGGTGTTTGGGAGAGGTTAGCAGCAATGTATCCAGGCGTTGGGGGAGGGGTTTACCTGTATTGTATTTGGGTGTTGGGGAGGGGTTTACCTGTATTGTATCTGGGTGTTGGGGGAGGGGTTTACCTGCAATGTATCCAGGTGTTGGGGAGGAGTTTACCTGTAATGTATCCAGATGTTGGGAGAAGGGTTCACCTGTAATGAATCCAGGTGTTGGTGGAGGGGTTAACATGTAATGTGTCTTAGTGTTGGGGGAGGGGTTTACCTGTAATGTATCTGGGTGTTGGGGGAGGAGTTTATCTGTAATGTATCCAGATGTTGGGGAGGGGGTTACCTCAGTGTATCCAGGTGTTGGTGAGGGGTTTACCTGTAATGTATCCAGGTGTTGGGGGAGGGGTTTACCTGAAATGTATCCAGGTGTTGGGAAAGGGGTTTACCTGTAATGTATCCAGGTGTTGGTGAGGGGTTTACCTGTAATGTATCCAGGTGTTGGTGAGGGGTTTACCTTTAATGTATCTGGGTGTTGGGTCAGGGGTTAACCTGTAATATTCCCAGGTGTTGGGGGAGGGGTTTACCTGCAATGTATTCAGGTGTTGGGGAGGGGTTTACCTCAGTGTATCCGGGTGTTGGTGAGGGGTTTACCTGTAATGTATCCAGGTGTTGGGGGAAGGGTTAACCTGTGATATACCCAGGTGTTGGGAAAGGGGTCTCCTGTAATGTATCCAGGTGTTATTGGAGGGGTTTACCTGTAATGTATCCAGGTGTTGGGGAGGGGTTTACCTGTAATTTAATCTGGTGTTGTGGCAGGGGTTTACCTGTAATGTATCGGGGTGTTGGGGGAGGGGTCTCCCTGTAATGTATCCAGGTGTTAGGAATGCTGCTTACCTGTAATGTATCCAGGTGTTGGGGAAGGGGTCTACCTGTAATGTATCCAGGTGTTGGGGGTGGTGTTTACCTGTAATGTATCGGGGTGTTGGGGGAGGGGTTTACCTGTAATATATCCTGGTGTTGGGGGAGGGGTGAACCTGTAATGACGAGAGGTGTTGGGGGAGGGGTTTACCAGTAATGTATCCAGGTGTTCGGGAGGGGTTTACCAGCAATGTATCCAGGCGTTGGGGGAGGGGTTTACCTGTATTGTATTTGGCTGTTGGGGAGGGGTTTACCTGTAATGTGTCCAGGTGTTGGGGGAGGGCTTTACCTGTATTGTATCTGTGTGTTGGTGGAGGGCTTAACATGTAATGTGTCTGAGTGTTGGGGGAGGGGTTCACCTGTAATGAATCCAGGTGTTGGTGGAGGGGTTAACATGTAATGTGTCTGGGTGTTGGGGGAGGGGTTTACCTGTAATGCATCTGGGTGTTGGGAGAGGGGTTTATCTGTAATGTATCTGGGTGTTGGGGGAGGGATATATCTGTAATGTATCCGGGTGTTGGGGGAAGGGTTTACCTGTAATGTATCCAGGTTTTGTGGGAGGTGTTTACCTGTAATGTATCCAGGTGTTGGGGGAGGGGTTTATCTGTAATGTATCCGGGTGTTGGGGAGGTGTTTACCTGTAATGTATCCAGGTGTTGGGTGAGGGGTTTACCTGTAATGCATTTGGGTGTTGGGGGAGGGGTTTACCTGTTATGTATCTGGGTGTTGGGGGAGGGGTTACCTGTTATGTATCGAGGTGTTGGGTGAGGGGTTTACCTGTAATGTATCCTGGTGTTGGGGCAGGGGTTTACCTGTAATCTATCCAGGTGTTGGGGGAATGGTTTACCTGTAATATATCCAGTTGTTGGTGGAGGGGTTTACCTGTAATGTATCTGGGTGTTGGGCGATGGAGTTTACCTGTAATGTATCCAGGTGTTGGGGAGGGATTTACCTGTAATGTATCCAGGTGTGGGTGAGGGGTTTACCTGTAATGTATCCAGGTGTTGAGGGGGGTTTACCTGTAATGTATTTAGGTGTTGGGCGAGGGGTTTACCTCTAATGTATCCAGGTGTTGGAGAGGGCGTTACCTGTAAAGTATTCAGGTGTTGGGGAGGGGTTTACCTGTAATGTATCTGGGTGTTGGGTGAGTGGTTTACCTGTAATGTATCCAGGTGTTGGTGGAGCGGTTTACCTGTAATGTATCTGGGTGTTGGGGGATGGGGTTTACCTGTAATGTATCCAGGTGTTGGGGAGGGGTTTACCTGCAGTGTATCCAGGTGTTGGGGAGGGCTTTACCTGTAATGTATTCAGGCGTTGGGTAGGGGTTTACTTGTAATGTATGCAGGTGTTGGGAGAGGGGTTTACCTGTAATGTATCCAGGTGTTGGGAGAGGGGTTTACCTGTAATGTATCCGGGTGTTGGGGAGGGGTTTACCTGCAGTGTATCCAGGTGTTGGGGAGGGCTTTACCTGTAATGTATTCAGGTGTTGGGTAGGGGTTTACTTGTAATGTATGCAGGTGTTGGGAGAGGGGTTTACCTGTAATGTATCCAGGTGTTGGGGGAGGGGGTTATCTGTAATGTATCCGGGTGTTGAGGGACGGGTTTACCTTTAATGTATCTGGGTGTTGGGTCAGGGGTTAACCTGTAATATACCCAGATTTTGGGGGAGGGGTTTACCTGCAATGTATCCAGGTGTTGGGGAGTGGTTTACCTGTAGTGTATCCGGGTGTTGGGGAGAGGTTTACCTGTAATGTATCCAGGTGTTGGGGGAGGGGTTAACCTGTAATATACCCAGGTGTTGGGTGAGGAGTTTACCTGTAATATATCCTGGTGTTGGGGGAGGGGTGAAGCTGTAATGTCGAGAGGTGTTGGGGGAGGGGTTTACCTTTAATGTATCCAGGCGTTGGGGGAGGGGTTTACCTGTATTGTATTTGGGTGTTGGGGAGGCGTTTACCTGTATTGTATCTGGGTGTTGGGGGAGGGGTTTACCTGCAATGTATCCAGGTGTTGGGGAGGAGTTTACCTGTAATGTATTCAGGTGTTGGGAGAGGGGTTCACCTGTAATGAATCCAGGTGTTGGGGAGGGCTTTACCTGTAAAGTATTCAGGTGTTGGGGAGGGGTTTACCTGTAGTGTATCCGGGTGTTGGAGAGAGGTTTACCTGTAATGTATCCAGGTGTTGGGGGAGGGGTTAACCTGTAATATACCCAGGTGTTGGGAAAGTGGTTTACCTATAATGTGTCCAGGTGTTGCGGGAGGGGTTTACCTGTAATGTATCCAGGTGTTGAGGAGGGGTTTACCTGTAATTTATCCGGGTGTTGGGGCAGGGGTTTATCTGTAATGTATCCAAGTGTTAGGGGAGGGGTTTACCTGTAATGTATCGGGGTGTTGGGGGATGGGTCTCCCTGTAATGTATCCAGCTGTTGGGATGGTGTTTACCTGTAATGTATCCAGGTGTTGGGGGAGGTATTTATCTGTAATGTATCGGGGTGTTGGGGGATGAGTTTACCTGTAATATATCCGGGTGTTGGGTGAGGAGTTTACCTGTAATATATCGTGGTGTTGGGGGAGGGGTGAACCTGTAATGTCGAGAGGTGTTGGGGGAGGGGTTTACCTTTAATGTATCCAGGCGTTGGGGGAGGGGTTTACCTGTATTGTATTTGGGTGTTGGGGAGGCGTTTACCTGTATTGTATCTGGGTGTTGGGGGAGGGGTTTACCTGCAATGTATCCAGGTGTTGGGGAGGAGTTTACCTGTAATATATTCAGGTGTTGGGAGAGGGGTTCACCTGTAATGAATCCAGGTGTTGGGGAGGGCTTTACCTGTAAAGTATTCAGGTGTTGGGGACGGGTTTACCTGTAATGTATCCAGGTGTTGGGGCAGGGGTTTATCTGTAATGTATCCGGGTGTTGGGGGAGGGGTTTACCTGTAATGTATCCAGGTGTTGTGGAGGTGTTTACCTGTAATGTTTGCAGGTGTTGGGGAGGGGTTTACCTGTAATGTATCCAGGTGTTGGTGGAGGGGTTTACCTGTGATATATCGGTGTGTTGGGGGAAGGGTTTACCTGTATTGTATCTGGGTGTTGCGGGAGTGGTTAACCTGTAATGTATCCGGGTGTTGGGGAGGAGTTTACCTATAATGTATCTGGGTGTTGGGGGAGGGTTTACCTGTAATGTATCCAGGCGCTGGGGAGGGGATTACCTGCAATGTATCCAGGTGTTGGGGAGTGGTTTACCTGTAATTTATCCAGGTGTTGGGGAGGGGTTAACATGTAATGTATCCAGGTGTTGGAGAGGGGTTTACCTGTAATGTATCCAGGTGTTGGGGAGGGGTTTACCTGTAATGTATCCAGGTGTTGGGGGAGGGTTCACATGTAATGTATCCAGGTGTTGGGTGGGGTTTACCTGTAATGTATCCAGGTGTTGGGGAGGTTTTACCTGTAATGTATCCAGTATTTGGTGTGGGGTTTACCTGTAATGTATCCAGGTGTTGAGGGGGGTTAACCTGTAATGTATTCAGGTGTTGGGCGAGGGGTTTACCTCTAATGTATCTAGGTGTTGGGGAGGGCTTTACCTGTAAAGTATTCAGGTGTTGGGGAGGGGTTTACCTGTAATGTATCCAGGTGTTGGGGGAGGGGTTTATCTGTAATGTATCCGGGTGTTGGAGAGGGGTTTACCTTTAATGCATCTGGGTGTTGGGGGAGGGGTTAACCTGAAATATACCAAGGTGTTGAGGGAGGGGTTTACCTGTAATGTATCCAGGTGTTGGGGGAGGGGTTTACCTGTAATGTATCGGTGTGTTGGGGGAAGGGTTTACCTGTATTGTATATGGGTGTTGCGGGAGTGGTTAACCTGTAATGTATTCGGGTGTTGGGGGAGGACTTTACCTGTAATGTATCCAGCTGTTGGGGGATGGGTTTACCTGTAATGTATCCTGGTGTTGGGGCAGGGATTTACCTGTCATGTATCCGGGTGTTGGGGGAGTGGTTTACCTGTAATGTATTTAGGTGTTGGGCGAGGGGTTTACCTCTAATGTATCCAGGTGTTGGGGAGGGGTTTACCTGTAATGTATCCCGGTGTTGGGGGAGGGGGTTATCTGTAATGTATCCCGGTGTTGGGTGAGGGGGTTATCTGTAATGTATCCGGGTGTTGAGGGACGGGTTTACCTTTAATGTATCTGGGTGTTGGGTCAGGGGTTAACCTGTAATATACCCAGATTTTGGGGGAGGGGTTTACCTGCAATGTATCCAGGTGTTGGGGAGGGGTTTACCTGTTGTGTATCCGGGTGTTGGGGAGAGGTTTACCTGTAATGTATCCAGGTGTTGGGGGAGGGCTTAACCTGTAATATACCCAGGTGTTGGGAAAGGGGTTTACCTGTAATGTGTCCAGGTGTTGGGGGAGGGGTTTACCTGTAATGTATCCAGGTGTTGAGGAGGGGTTTACCTGTAATTTATCCGGATGTTGGGGCAGGGGATTTATCTGTAATGTATCGAAGTGTTAGGGGAGGGTTTTACCTGTAATGTATCGGGGTGTTGGGGGAGGGGTCTCCCTGTAATGTATCCAGCTGTTGGGATGGTGTTTACCTGTAATGTATCCAGGTGTTGGGGGAGGGGTCTACCTGTAATGTATCCAGGTGTTGGGGGAGGTATTTACCTGTAATGTATCGGGGTGTTGGGGGATGAGTTTACCGGCAATATATCCTGGTGTTGGGGGAGGGGTGAACCTGTAATGTCGAGAGGTGTTGGGGGAGGGGTTTACCTGTAATGTATCCAGGTGTTGGAGAGGTGTTTACCTGTATTTTATCTGGGTGTTTGGGAGAGGTTACCAGCAATGTATCCATGTGTTGGGGGAGGGGTTTACCTGTATTGTATTTGGGTGTTGGGGAGAGGTTTACCTGTATTGTATCTGGGTGTTGGGGGAGGGGTTTACCTGCAATGTATCCAGGTGTTGGGGAGGAGTTTACCTGTAATGTATCCAGATGTTGGTCAGAAGGGTTCACCTGTAATGAATCCAGGTGTTGGTGGAGGGGTTAACATGTAATGTGTCTTAGTGTTGGGGGAGGGGTTTACCTGTAATGTATCTGGGTGTTGGGGGAGGGGTTTATCTGTAATGTATCCAGCTGTTGGGGAGGGGGTTACCTCAGTGTATCCAGGTGTTGGTGAGGGGTTTACCTGTAATGTATCCAGGTGTTGGGGGAGGGGTTTACCTGAAATGTATCCAGGTGTTGGGAAAGGGGTTTACCTGTAATGTATCCAGGTGTTGGTGAGGGGTTTACCTGTAATGTATCCAGGTGTTGGTGAGGGGTTTACCTTTAATGTATCTGGGTGTTGGGTCAGGGGTTAACCTGTAATATTCCCAGGTGTTGGGGGAGGGGTTTACCTGTAATGTATCCAGATGTTGGGGAGGGGTTTACCTGTAATTTATCCTGGTGTTGTGGCAGGGGTTTACCTGTAATGTATCCAAGTGTTAGGGGAGGGGTTTACCTGTAATGTATCGGGATGTTGGGGGAGGGGTATCCCTGTAATGTATCCAGGTGTTGGGATGGTGCTTACCTGTAATGTATCCAGGTGTTGGGGGAGGTGTTTACCTGTAATGTATCGGGGTGTTGGGGATGGGTTTACCTGTAATATATCCGGGTGTTGGGGGAGGGGTTTACCTGTAATATATCCTGGTGTTGCGGGAGGGGTGAACCTGTAATGCTGAGAGGTGTTGGGGGAGGGGTTGACCAGTAATGTATCCAGATGTTCGGGAGGGGTTTACCAGCAATGTATCCAGGCGTTGGGGGAGGGGTTTACCTGTATTGTATTTGGCTGTTGGGGAGGGGTTTACCTGTAATGTGTCCAGGTGTTGGGGGAGGGCTTTACCTGTATTGTATCTGTGTGTTGGTGGAGGGCTTAACATGTAATGTGTCTGGGTGTTGGGGGAGGGGTTTACCTGTAATGTATCTGGGTGTTGGGAGAGGGGTTTATCTGTAATGTATCTGGGTGTTGGGGGAGGGATGTATCTGTAATGTATCCAGGTGTTGGGGGAGGGGTTTATCTGTAATGTATCCGGGTGTTAGGGGAAGGGTTTACCTGTAATGTATCCAGGTTTTGTGGGAGGTGTTTACCTGTAATGTATCCAGGTGTTGGGTGAGGGGTTTACCTGTAATGCATTTGGGTGTTGGGGGAGGGGTTTACCTGTTATGTATCTGGGTGTTGGGGGAGGGGTTACCTGTTATGTATCGAGGTGTTGGGGGAGGGGTTTACCTGTAATGTATCCTGGTGTTGGGGCAGAGGTTTACCTGTATTCTATCCGGGTGTTGGTGGAATGGTTTACCTGTAATATATCCAGTTGTTGGTGGAGGGGTTTACCTGTAATGTATCTGGGTGTTGGGAGAGGGGTTTATCTGTAATGTATCCGGGTGTTGGGGGAAGGGTTTACCTGTAATGTATCCAGGTTTTGTGGGAGGTGTTTACCTGTAATGTATCCAGGTGTTGGGGAGGGGTTTACCTGTAATGTATCCAGGTGTTGGTGAGGGGTTTACCTGTAATGTATCCAGGTGTTGAGGGGGGTTTACCTGTAATGTATTTAGGTGTTGGGCGAGGGGTTTACCTCGAATGTATCCAGGTGTTGGAGAGGGCTTTACCTGTAAAGTATTCAGGTGTTGGGGAGGGGTTTACCTGTAATGTATCCCGGTGTTGGGGGAGGGGATTATCTGTAATGTATCCGGGTGTTGAGGGACGGGTTTACCTTTAATGTATCTGGGTGTTGGGTCAGGGGTAACCTGTAATATACCCAGATTTTGGGGGAGGGGTTTACCTGCAATGTATCCAGGTGTTGGGGAGTGGTTTACCTGTAGTGTATCCGGGTGTTGGGGAGAGGTTTACCTGTAATGTATCCAGGTGTTGGGGGAGGGGTTAACCTGTAATATACCCAGGTGTTGGGAAAGGGGTTTACCTATAATGTGTCCAGGTGTTGCGGGAGGGGTTTACCTGTAATGTATCCAGGTGTTGAGGAGGGGTTTACCTGTAATTTATCCGGGTGTTGGGGCAGGGGTTTATCTGTAATGTATCCAAGTGTTAGGGGAGGGGTTTACCTGTAATGTATCGGGGTGTTGGGGGAGGGGTCTCCCTGTAATGTATCCAGCTGTTGGGATGGTGTTTACCTGTAATGTATCCAGGTGTTGGGGGAGAGGTCTACCTGTAATGTATCCAGGTGTTGGGGGAGGTATTTACCTGTAATGTATCGGGGTGTTGGGGCATGAGTTTACCTGTAATATATCCGGGTGTTGGGTGAGGAGTTTACCTGTAATATATCCTGGTGTTGGGGGAGGGGTGAACCTGTAATGTCGAGAGGTGTTGGGGGAGGGGTTTACCTTTAATGTATCCAGGCGTTGGGGGAGGGGTTTACCTGTATTGTATTTGGGTGTTGGGGAGGGGTTTACCTGTATTGTATCTGGGTGTTGGGGGAGGGGTTTACCTGCAATGTATCCAGGCGTTGGGGGAGGGGTTTACCTGTTTTGTATTTGGGTGTTGGGGAGGGGTTTACCTGTATTGTATTTGGGTGTTGGGGGAGGGGTTTACCTGCAATGTATCCAGGTGTTGGGGAGGAGTTTACCTGTAATGTATTCAGGTGTTGGGGCAGGGGTTCACCTGTAATGAATCCAGGTGTTGGTGGAGGGGTTAACATGTAATGTGTCTTAGTGTTGGGGGAGGGGTTTACCTGTAATGTATCTGGGTGTTGGGGGAAGGGTTTATCTATAATGTATCCAGATGTTGGGGAGGGGGTTACCTCAGTGTATCCGGGTGTTGGTGAGGGGTTTACCTGTAATGTATCCAGGTGTTGGGGGAGGGGTTTACCTGTAATGTATCCACGTGTTGGGGAGGGGTTAACCTGTAATTCCCCAGGTGTTGGGAAAGGGGTTTACCTGTAATGTATCCAGGTGTTGGTGAGGGGTTTACCTTGAATGTATCTGGGTGTTGGGTCAGGGGTTAACCTGTAATATTCCCAGATGTTGGGGGAGGGGTTTACCTGCAATGTATCCAGGTGTTGGGGAGGGGTTTACCTCAGTGTATCCGGGTGTTGGTGAGGGGTTTACCTGTAATGTATCCAGGTGTTGGGGGAGGGGTTAACCTGTAATATACCCAGGTGTTGGGAAAGGGTTTTCCTGTAATGTATCCAGGTGTTATTGGAGGGGTTTACCTGTAATGTATCCAGGTGTTGGGGAGGGGTTTACCTGTAATTTATCCTGGTGTTGGGGCAGGGGTTTACCTGTAATGTATCCAAGTGTTAGGGGAGGGGTTTACCTGTAATGTATTGGGATGTTGGGGGAGGGGTCTCCCTGTAATGTATCCAGGTGTTGGGATGGCGCTTACCTGTAATGTATCCATGTGTTGGGGTAGGGGTCTACCTGTAATGTATCCAGGTGTTGGGGGAGGTGTTTACCTGTAATGTATCGGGGTGTTGGGGATGGGTTTACCTGTCATATATCAGGGTGTTGGGGGAGGGGTTTACCTGTAATACATCCAGGTGTTGGGGGTGGGATGAACCTGTAATGCCGAGAGGTGTTGGGGGAGGGGTTTACCTGTAATGTATCCAGGTGTTCGGGAGGGGTTTACCAAGAATGTATCCAGGCGTTGTGGGAGGGGTTGACCTGTATTGTATTTGGCTGTTGGGGAGGGGTTTACCTGTATTGTATCTGGGTGTTGGGGGAGGAGTTTACCTGTAATGTATCCAGGTGTTGGGGGAGGGCTTTACCTGTATTGTATCTGTGTGTTGGTGGAGGGCTTAACATGTAATGTGTCTGAGTGTTGGGGGAGGTGTTCACCTGTAATGAATCCAGGTGTTGGTGGAGGGGTTAACATGTAATGTGTCTGGGTGTTGCGGGAAGGGTTTACCTGTTATGTATCTGGGTGTTGGGGGAGGGGTTTATCTGTAATGTATCTGGGTGTTGGGGGAGGGATATATCTGTAATGTATCCAGGTGTTGGGGGAGGGGTTTATCTGTAATGTATCCGGGTGTTGGGGGAAGGGTTTACCTGTAATGTATCCAGGTTTTGTTGGACAGGTTTACCTGTAACGTATCCAGGTGTTGGTGGAGGGGTTTATCTGTAATGTATCCGGGTGTTGGGGTGGTGTTTACCTGTAATGTATCCAGGTGTTGGGTGAGTGGTTTACCTGTAATGCATTTGGGTGTGGGGGAGGGGTTTACCTGTGATGTATCTGGGTGTTGGGGGAGGGGTTACCTGTTATGTACCCTGGTGTTGGGGGAGGGGTTTACCTGTAATGTATCGAGGTGTTGGGGGAGGGGTTTACCTGTAATGTATCCGGCTGTTGGGGAGGGGATTATCTGTAATGTATCCAGGTGTTGGGGGAGTGGTTAACCTGTAATGTATCCAGGTGTTGGGGGAGGGGTTAACCTGTAATATACCCAGGTGTTTGGAAAGGGGTTTACCTATAATGTGTCCAGGTGTTGCGGGAGGGGTTTACCTGTAATGTATCCAGGTGTTGAGGAGGGGTTTACCTATAATTTATCCGGGTGTTGGAGCAGGGGTTTATCTGTAATGTATCCAAGTGTTAGGGGAGGGGTTTACCTGTAATGTATCAGGGTGTTGGGGGAGGGGTCTCCCTGTAATTTATCCAGCTGTTGGGATGGTGTTTACCTGTAATGTATCCAGGTGTTGGGGGAGGTATTTACCTGTAATGTATCGGGGTATTGGGGGATGAGTTCACCTGTAATATATCCGGGTGTTGGGTGAGGAGTTTACCTGTGATATATCCTGGTGTTGGGGGAGGGGTGAAGCTGTAATGTCGAGAGGTGTTGGGGGAGGGGTTTACCTTTAATGTATCCAGGCGTTGGGGGAGGGGTTTACCTGTATTGTATTTGGGTGTTGGGGAGGCGTTTACCTGTATTGTATCTGGGTGTTGGGGAGGAGTTTACCTGTAATGTATTCAGGTGTTGGGAGAGGGGTTTACCTGTAATGTATCTGGGTGTTGGGGGTGTGGTTTACCTGTAATGTATCCAGGTGTTGGAGCTGGGGTTTACCTGTAATGTATCTGGGTGTTGGGGGATGGGGTTTACCTGTAATGTATCCAGGTGTTGGGGAGGGGTTTACCTGCAGTGTATCCAGGTGTTGGGGCAGGCTTTACCTGTAATGTATTCAGGTGTTCGGGAGGGTTTACCTGTAATGTATCCAGGTGTTGGGAGAGGGGTTTACCTGTAATGTATCCAGGTGTTGGTGGAGGGGTTTGTCTGCAATGTATCCGGGTGTTGAGGGACGGGTTTACCTTTAATGTATCTGGGTGTTGGGGCAGGGGTTAACCTGTAATATACCCAGCTGTCGGGGGAGGGGTTTACCTGCAATGTATCCAGGTGTTGGGGAGGGGTTTACTTGTAGTGTTTCCAGGTGTTGGGGAGGGGTTAACCTGTAATGTATCCAGGTGTTGGGGGAGGGGTTAACCTGTAATATACCCAGGTGTTGGGAAAGGGGTTTACCTGTAATGTATCCAGGTGTTGAGGGGGAGGGGTTCACATGTAATGTATCCAGGTGTTGGGGAGGGGTTTACCTCTAATTTATCCGGGTGTTGGGGCAGGGGTTTACCTGTAATGTATTCAGGTGTTGGGAAGGGATTTACCTGTAATGTATCCAGGTGTTCGGGGAGGGGTTTATCTGTAATGTATTCTGGTGTTGGGGAGAGGTTTACTTTTAATGTATATGGGTGTTGGGGGAGGGGTTAACCTGAAATATACCAAGGTGTTGGGGGAGGGGTTTACCTGTAATGTATCCAGGTGTTGGGGGAGGGGTTTACCTGTAATGTATCCAGGTGTTGTGGAGGTGGTTACCTGTAATGTTTGCAGGTGTTGGGGAGGGGTTTACCTGTAATGTATCCAGGTGTTGGGGGAGGGGGTTACCTGTGATGTATCGGTGTGTTGGGGGAAGGGTTTACCTGTATTGTATCTGGGTGTTGCGGGAGTGGTTAACCTATAATGTATCCGGATGTTGGGGGAGGGTTTACCTGTAATGTAACCAGGCGCTGGGGAGGGGATTACCTGTAATGTATCCAGGTGTTGGGGAGTGGTTTACCTGTAATGTATCCAGGTGTTGGGGGAGGGGTTCACATGTAATGTATCCAGGTGTTGGTGAGGGGTTTACCTGTAATGTATCCAGGTGTTGGGGAGTGGTTTACCTGTAATGTAAATAGGTGTTGGGGGAGGGGTTCACATGTAATGTATCCAGGTGTTGGGTGGGGTTTACCTGTAATGTATCCAGGTGTTGGGGAGGTTTTACCTGTAATGTATCCAGTTGTTGGCGAGGGGTTTACCTGTAATGTATCCAGGTGTTGAGGGGGCTTTACCTGTAATGTATTCAGGTGTTAGGCGAGCGGTTTACCTCTAATGTATCCAGGTGTTGGGGAGGGCTTTACCTGTAAAGTATTCAGGTGTTAGGGAGGGGTTTACCTGTAATGTATCCAGGTGTTGGGGGAGGGGTTTACCTGTAATGTATCCAGTTGTTGTGGAGGTGCTTACCTGTAATGTTTGCAGGTGTTGGGGATGGGTTTACCTGTAATGTATCCAGGTGTTGGGGGAGGGGTTTACCTGTGATGTATCGGTGTGTTGGGGGAAGCGTTTACCTGTATTGTATCTGGGTGTTGCGGGAGTGGTTAACCTGTAATGTATCCGGGTGTTGGGGAGGAGTTTACCTATAATGTATCTGGGTGTTGGGGGAGGGTTTACCGGTAATGTATCCTGGTGTTGGGGCAGGGATTTACCTGTAATGTATCCGGGTGTTGGGGGAGAGGTTTACCTGTAATGTATCCAGTTGTTGGTGGAGGGGTTTACCTGTAATGTATCTGGGTGTTGGGGGATGGGGTTTACCTGTAATGTATCCAGGTGTTGGGGAGGGGTTTACCTGTAATGTATCCAGGTGTTGGTGAGGGCTTTACCTGTAATGTATCCAGGTGTTGAGGGGGGTTTACCTGTAATGTATTTAGGTGTTGGGCGAGGGGTTTACCTCTAATGTATCCAGGTGTTGGGAAGGGGTTTACCTGTAATGTATCCCGGTGTTGGGGGAGGGGGTTATCTGTAATGTATCCCGGTGTTAGGGGAGGGGGTTATCTGTAATGTATCCGGGTGTTGAGGGACGGGTTTACCTTTAATGTATCTGGGTGTTGGGTCAGGGGTTAACCTGTAATATACCCAGATTTTGGGGGAGGTGTTTACCTGCAATGTATCCAGGTGTTGGAGAGGGGTTTACCTGTAGTGTATCCGGGTGTTTGGGAGAGGTTTACCTGTAATGTATCCAGGTGTTGGGGGAGGGCTTAACCTGTAATGTATCCAGGTGTTGAGGAGGGGTTTACCTGTAATTTATCCGGATGTTGGGGCAGGAGTTTATCTGTAATGTATCGAAGTGTTAGGGGAGGGTTTTACCTGTAATGTATCGGGGTGTTGGGGGAGGGGTCTCCCTGTAATGTATCCAGCTGTTGGGATGGTGTTTACCTGTAATGTATCCAGGTGTTGGGGGAGGGGTCTACCTGTAATGTATCCAGGTGTTGGGGGAGGTATTTACCTGTAATGTATCGGGGTGTTGGGGGATGAGTTTACCTGCAATATATCCGGGTGTTGGGTGAGGAGTTTACCTGTAATATATCCTGGTGTTGGGGGAGAGGTGAACCTGTAATGTCGAGAGGTGTTGGGGGAGGGGTTTACCTTCAATGTATCCAGGTGTTGGAGAGGTGTTTACCTGTATTTTATCTGGGTGTTTGGGAGAGGTTAGCAGCAATGTATCCAGGCGTTGGGGGAGGGGTTTACCTGTATTGTATTTGGGTGTTGGGGAGGGGTTTACCTGTATTGTATCTGGGTGTTGGGGGAGGGGTTTACCTGCAATGTATCCAGGTGTTGGGGAGGAGTTTACCTGTAATGTATCCAGATGTTGGGAGAAGGGTTCACCTGTAATGAATCCAGGTGTTGGTGGAGGGGTTAACATGTAATGTGTCTTAGTGTTGGGGGAGGGGTTTACCTGTAATGTATCTGGGTGTTGGGGGAGGAGTTTATCTGTAATGTATCCAGATGTTGGGGAGGGGGTTACCTCAGTGTATCCAGGTGTTGGTGAGGGGTTTACCTGTAATGTATCCAGGTGTTGGGGGAGGGGTTTACCTGAAATGTATCCAGGTGTTGGGAAAGGGGTTTACCTGTAATGTATCCAGGTGTTGGTGAGGGGTTTACCTGTAATGTATCCAGGTGTTGGTGAGGGGTTTACCTTTAATGTATCTGGGTGTTGGGTCAGGGGTTAACCTGTAATATTCCCAGGTGTTGGGGGAGGGGTTTACCTGCAATGTATTCAGGTGTTGGGGAGGGGTTTACCTCAGTGTATCCGGGTGTTGGTGAGGGGTTTACCTGTAATGTATCCAGGTGTTGGGGGAAGGGTTAACCTGTGATATACCCAGGTGTTGGGAAAGGGGTCTCCTGTAATGTATCCAGGTGTTATTGGAGGGGTTTACCTGTAATGTATCCAGGTGTTGGGGAGGGGTTTACCTGTAATTTAATCTGGTGTTGTGGCAGGGGTTTACCTGTAATGTATCGGGGTGTTGGGGGAGGGGTCTCCCTGTAATGTATCCAGGTGTTAGGAATGCTGCTTACCTGTAATGTATCCAGGTGTTGGGGAAGGGGTCTACCTGTAATGTATCCAGGTGTTGGGGGTGGTGTTTACCTGTAATGTATCGGGGTGTTGGGGGAGGGGTTTACCTGTAATATATCCTGGTGTTGGGGGAGGGGTGAACCTGTAATGACGAGAGGTGTTGGGGGAGGGGTTTACCAGTAATGTATCCAGGTGTTCGGGAGGGGTTTACCAGCAATGTATCCAGGCGTTGGGGGAGGGGTTTACCTGTATTGTATTTGGCTGTTGGGGAGGGGTTTACCTGTAATGTGTCCAGGTGTTGGGGGAGGGCTTTACCTGTATTGTATCTGTGTGTTGGTGGAGGGCTTAACATGTAATGTGTCTGAGTGTTGGGGGAGGGGTTCACCTGTAATGAATCCAGGTGTTGGTGGAGGGGTTAACATGTAATGTGTCTGGGTGTTGGGGGAGGGGTTTACCTGTAATGCATCTGGGTGTTGGGAGAGGGGTTTATCTGTAATGTATCTGGGTGTTGGGGGAGGGATATATCTGTAATGTATCCGGGTGTTGGGGGAAGGGTTTACCTGTAATGTATCCAGGTTTTGTGGGAGGTGTTTACCTGTAATGTATCCAGGTGTTGGGGGAGGGGTTTATCTGTAATGTATCCGGGTGTTGGGGAGGTGTTTACCTGTAATGTATCCAGGTGTTGGGTGAGGGGTTTACCTGTAATGCATTTGGGTGTTGGGGGAGGGGTTTACCTGTTATGTATCTGGGTGTTGGGGGAGGGGTTACCTGTTATGTATCGAGGTGTTGGGTGAGGGGTTTACCTGTAATGTATCCTGGTGTTGGAGCAGGGGTTTACCTGTAATCTATCCAGGTGTTGGGGGAATGGTTTACCTGTAATATATCCAGTTGTTGGTGGAGGGGTTTACCTGTAATGTATCTGGGTGTTGGGCGATGGAGTTTACCTGTAATGTATCCAGGTGTTGGGGAGGGATTTACCTGTAATGTATCCAGGTGTGGGTGAGGGGTTTACCTGTAATGTATCCAGGTGTTGAGGGGGGTTTACCTGTAATGTATTTAGGTGTTGGGCGAGGGGTTTACCTCTAATGTATCCAGGTGTTGGAGAGGGCGTTACCTGTAAAGTATTCAGGTGTTGGGGAGGGGTTTACCTGTAATGTATCTGGGTGTTGGTGGAGCGGTTTACCTGTAATGTATCTGGGTGTTGGGGGATGGGGTTTACCTGTAATGTATCCAGGTGTTGGGGAGGGGTTTACCTGCAGTGTATCCAGGTGTTGGGGAGGGCTTTACCTGTAATGTATTCAGGCGTTGGGTAGGGGTTTACTTGTAATGTATGCAGGTGTTGGGAGAGGGGTTTACCTGTAATGTATCCAGGTGTTGGGAGAGGGGTTTACCTGTAATGTATCCGGGTGTTGGGGAGGGGTTTACCTGCAGTGTATCCAGGTGTTGGGGAGGGCTTTACCTGTAATGTATTCAGGTGTTGGGTAGGGGTTTACTTGTAATGTATGCAGGTGTTGGGAGAGGGGTTTACCTGTAATGTATCCAGGTGTTGGGGGAGGGGGTTATCTGTAATGTATCCGGGTGTTGAGGGACGGGTTTACCTTTAATGTATCTGGGTGTTGGGTCAGGGGTTAACCTGTAATATACCCAGATTTTGGGGGAGGGGTTTACCTGCAATGTATCCAGGTGTTGGGGAGTGGTTTACCTGTAGTGTATCCGGGTGTTGGGGAGAGGTTTACCTGTAATGTATCCAGGTGTTGGGGGAGGGGTTAACCTGTAATATACCCAGGTGTTGGGAAAGGGGTTTACCTATAATGTGTCCAGGTGTTGCGGGAGGGGTTTACCTGTAATGTATCCAGGTGTTGAGGAGGGGTTTACCTATAATTTATCCGGGTGTTGGAGCAGGGGTTTATCTGTAATGTATCCAAGTGTTAGGGGAGGGGTTTACCTGTAATGTATCGGGGTGTTGGGGGAGGGGTCTCCCTGTAATGTATCCAGCTGTTGGGATGGTGTTTACCTGTAATGTATCCAGGTGTTGGGGGAGGTATTTACCTGTAATGTATCGGGGTATTGGGGGATGAGTTTACCTGTAATATATCCGGGTGTTGGGTGAGGAGTTTACCTGTAATATATCCTGGTGTTGGGGGAGGGGTGAAGCTGTAATGTCGAGAGGTGTTGGGGGAGGGGTTTACCTTTAATGTATCCAGGCGTTGGGGGAGGGGTTTACCTGTATTGTATTTGGGTGTTGGGGAGGCGTTTACCTGTATTGTATCTGGGTGTTGGGGGAGGGGTTTACCTGCAATGTATCCAGGTGTTGGGGAGGAGTTTACCTGTAATGTATTCAGGTGTTGGGAGAGGGGTTCACCTGTAATGAATCCAGGTGTTGGGGAGGGCTTTACCTGTAAAGTATTCAGGTGTTGGGGAGGGGTTTACCTGTAGTGTATCCGGGTGTTGGAGAGAGGTTTACCTGTAATGTATCCAGGTGTTGGGGGAGGGGTTAACCTGTAATATACCCAGGTGTTGGGAAAGTGGTTTACCTATAATGTGTCCAGGTGTTGCGGGAGGGGTTTACCTGTAATGTATCCAGGTGTTGAGGAGGGGTTTACCTGTAATTTATCCGGGTGTTGGGGCAGGGGTTTATCTGTAATGTATCCAAGTGTTAGGGGAGGGGTTTACCTGTAATGTATCGGGGTGTTGGGGGATGGGTCTCCCTGTAATGTATCCAGCTGTTGGGATGGTGTTTACCTGTAATGTATCCAGGTGTTGGGGGAGGTATTTATCTGTAATGTATCGGGGTGTTGGGGGATGAGTTTACCTGTAATATATCCGGGTGTTGGGTGAGGAGTTTACCTGTAATATATCGTGGTGTTGGGGGAGGGGTGAACCTGTAATGTCGAGAGGTGTTGGGGGAGGGGTTTACCTTTAATGTATCCAGGCGTTGGGGGAGGGGTTTACCTGTATTGTATTTGGGTGTTGGGGAGGCGTTTACCTGTATTGTATCTGGGTGTTGGGGGAGGGGTTTACCTGCAATGTATCCAGGTGTTGGGGAGGAGTTTACCTGTAATATATTCAGGTGTTGGGAGAGGGGTTCACCTGTAATGAATCCAGGTGTTGGGGAGGGCTTTACCTGTAAAGTATTCAGGTGTTGGGGACGGGTTTACCTGTAATGTATCCAGGTGTTGGGGCAGGGGTTTATCTGTAATGTATCCGGGTGTTGGGGGAGGGGTTTACCTGTAATGTATCCAGGTGTTGTGGAGGTGTTTACCTGTAATGTTTGCAGGTGTTGGGGAGGGGTTTACCTGTAATGTATCCAGGTGTTGGTGGAGGGGTTTACCTGTGATATATCGGTGTGTTGGGGGAAGGGTTTACCTGTATTGTATCTGGGTGTTGCGGGAGTGGTTAACCTGTAATGTATCCGGGTGTTGGGGAGGAGTTTACCTATAATGTATCTGGGTGTTGGGGGAGGGTTTACCTGTAATGTATCCAGGCGCTGGGGAGGGGATTACCTGCAATGTATCCAGGTGTTGGGGAGTGGTTTACCTGTAATTTATCCAGGTGTTGGGGAGGGGTTAACATGTAATGTATCCAGGTGTTGGAGAGGGGTTTACCTGTAATGTATCCAGGTGTTGGGGAGGGGTTTACCTGTAATGTATCCAGGTGTTGGGGGAGGGTTCACATGTAATGTATCCAGGTGTTGGGTGGGGTTTACCTGTAATGTATCCAGGTGTTGGGGAGGTTTTACCTGTAATGTATCCAGTATTTGGTGTGGGGTTTACCTGTAATGTATCCAGGTGTTGAGGGGGGTTAACCTGTAATGTATTCAGGTGTTGGGCGAGGGGTTTACCTCTAATGTATCTAGGTGTTGGGGAGGGCTTTACCTGTAAAGTATTCAGGTGTTGGGGAGGGGTTTACCTGTAATGTATCCAGGTGTTGGGGGAGGGGTTTATCTGTAATGTATCCGGGTGTTGGAGAGGGGTTTACCTTTAATGCATCTGGGTGTTGGGGGAGGGGTTAACCTGAAATATACCAAGGTGTTGAGGGAGGGGTTTACCTGTAATGTATCCAGGTGTTGGGGGAGGGGTTTACCTGTAATGTATCGGTGTGTTGGGGGAAGGGTTTACCTGTATTGTATATGGGTGTTGCGGGAGTGGTTAACCTGTAATGTATTCGGGTGTTGGGGGAGGACTTTACCTGTAATGTATCCAGCTGTTGGGGGATGGGTTTACCTGTAATGTATCCTGGTGTTGGGGCAGGGATTTACCTGTCATGTATCCGGGTGTTGGGGGAGTGGTTTACCTGTAATGTATTTAGGTGTTGGGCGAGGGGTTTACCTCTAATGTATCCAGGTGTTGGGGAGGGGTTTACCTGTAATGTATCCCGGTGTTGGGGGAGGGGGTTATCTGTAATGTATCCCGGTGTTGGGTGAGGGGGTTATCTGTAATGTATCCGGGTGTTGAGGGACGGGTTTACCTTTAATGTATCTGGGTGTTGGGTCAGGGGTTAACCTGTAATATACCCAGATTTTGGGGGAGGGGTTTACCTGCAATGTATCCAGGTGTTGGGGAGGGGTTTACCTGTTGTGTATCCGGGTGTTGGGGAGAGGTTTACCTGTAATGTATCCAGGTGTTGGGGGAGGGCTTAACCTGTAATATACCCAGGTGTTGGGAAAGGGGTTTACCTGTAATGTGTCCAGGTGTTGGGGGAGGGGTTTACCTGTAATGTATCCAGGTGTTGAGGAGGGGTTTACCTGTAATTTATCCGGATGTTGGGGCAGGGGATTTATCTGTAATGTATCGAAGTGTTAGGGGAGGGTTTTACCTGTAATGTATCGGGGTGTTGGGGGAGGGGTCTCCCTGTAATGTATCCAGCTGTTGGGATGGTGTTTACCTGTAATGTATCCAGGTGTTGGGGGAGGGGTCTACCTGTAATGTATCCAGGTGTTGGGGGAGGTATTTACCTGTAATGTATCGGGGTGTTGGGGGATGAGTTTACCGGCAATATATCCTGGTGTTGGGGGAGGGGTGAACCTGTAATGTCGAGAGGTGTTGGGGGAGGGGTTTACCTGTAATGTATCCAGGTGTTGGAGAGGTGTTTACCTGTATTTTATCTGGGTGTTTGGGAGAGGTTACCAGCAATGTATCCATGTGTTGGGGGAGGGGTTTACCTGTATTGTATTTGGGTGTTGGGGAGAGGTTTACCTGTATTGTATCTGGGTGTTGGGGGAGGGGTTTACCTGCAATGTATCCAGGTGTTGGGGAGGAGTTTACCTGTAATGTATCCAGATGTTGGTCAGAAGGGTTCACCTGTAATGAATCCAGGTGTTGGTGGAGGGGTTAACATGTAATGTGTCTTAGTGTTGGGGGAGGGGTTTACCTGTAATGTATCTGGGTGTTGGGGGAGGGGTTTATCTGTAATGTATCCAGCTGTTGGGGAGGGGGTTACCTCAGTGTATCCAGGTGTTGGTGAGGGGTTTACCTGTAATGTATCCAGGTGTTGGGGGAGGGGTTTACCTGAAATGTATCCAGGTGTTGGGAAAGGGGTTTACCTGTAATGTATCCAGGTGTTGGTGAGGGGTTTACCTGTAATGTATCCAGGTGTTGGTGAGGGGTTTACCTTTAATGTATCTGGGTGTTGGGTCAGGGGTTAACCTGTAATATTCCCAGGTGTTGGGGGAGGGGTTTACCTGTAATGTATCCAGATGTTGGGGAGGGGTTTACCTGTAATTTATCCTGGTGTTGTGGCAGGGGTTTACCTGTAATGTATCCAAGTGTTAGGGGAGGGGTTTACCTGTAATGTATCGGGATGTTGGGGGAGGGGTATCCCTGTAATGTATCCAGGTGTTGGGATGGTGCTTACCTGTAATGTATCCAGGTGTTGGGGGAGGTGTTTACCTGTAATGTATCGGGGTGTTGGGGATGGGTTTACCTGTAATATATCCGGGTGTTGGGGGAGGGGTTTACCTGTAATATATCCTGGTGTTGCGGGAGGGGTGAACCTGTAATGCTGAGAGGTGTTGGGGGAGGGGTTGACCAGTAATGTATCCAGATGTTCGGGAGGGGTTTACCAGCAATGTATCCAGGCGTTGGGGGAGGGGTTTACCTGTATTGTATTTGGCTGTTGGGGAGGGGTTTACCTGTAATGTGTCCAGGTGTTGGGGGAGGGCTTTACCTGTATTGTATCTGTGTGTTGGTGGAGGGCTTAACATGTAATGTGTCTGGGTGTTGGGGGAGGGGTTTACCTGTAATGTATCTGGGTGTTGGGAGAGGGGTTTATCTGTAATGTATCTGGGTGTTGGGGGAGGGATGTATCTGTAATGTATCCAGGTGTTGGGGGAGGGGTTTATCTGTAATGTATCCGGGTGTTAGGGGAAGGGTTTACCTGTAATGTATCCAGGTTTTGTGGGAGGTGTTTACCTGTAATGTATCCAGGTGTTGGGTGAGGGGTTTACCTGTAATGCATTTGGGTGTTGGGGGAGGGGTTTACCTGTTATGTATCTGGGTGTTGGGGGAGGGGTTACCTGTTATGTATCGAGGTGTTGGGGGAGGGGTTTACCTGTAATGTATCCTGGTGTTGGGGCAGAGGTTTACCTGTATTCTATCCGGGTGTTGGTGGAATGGTTTACCTGTAATATATCCAGTTGTTGGTGGAGGGGTTTACCTGTAATGTATCTGGGTGTTGGGAGAGGGGTTTATCTGTAATGTATCCGGGTGTTGGGGGAAGGGTTTACCTGTAATGTATCCAGGTTTTGTGGGAGGTGTTTACCTGTAATGTATCCAGGTGTTGGGGAGGGGTTTACCTGTAATGTATCCAGGTGTTGGTGAGGGGTTTACCTGTAATGTATCCAGGTGTTGAGGGGGGTTTACCTGTAATGTATTTAGGTGTTGGGCGAGGGGTTTACCTCGAATGTATCCAGGTGTTGGAGAGGGCTTTACCTGTAAAGTATTCAGGTGTTGGGGAGGGGTTTACCTGTAATGTATCCCGGTGTTGGGGGAGGGGATTATCTGTAATGTATCCGGGTGTTGAGGGACGGGTTTACCTTTAATGTATCTGGGTGTTGGGTCAGGGGTAACCTGTAATATACCCAGATTTTGGGGGAGGGGTTTACCTGCAATGTATCCAGGTGTTGGGGAGTGGTTTACCTGTAGTGTATCCGGGTGTTGGGGAGAGGTTTACCTGTAATGTATCCAGGTGTTGGGGGAGGGGTTAACCTGTAATATACCCAGGTGTTGGGAAAGGGGTTTACCTATAATGTGTCCAGGTGTTGCGGGAGGGGTTTACCTGTAATGTATCCAGGTGTTGAGGAGGGGTTTACCTGTAATTTATCCGGGTGTTGGGGCAGGGGTTTATCTGTAATGTATCCAAGTGTTAGGGGAGGGGTTTACCTGTAATGTATCGGGGTGTTGGGGGAGGGGTCTCCCTGTAATGTATCCAGCTGTTGGGATGGTGTTTACCTGTAATGTATCCAGGTGTTGGGGGAGAGGTCTACCTGTAATGTATCCAGGTGTTGGGGGAGGTATTTACCTGTAATGTATCGGGGTGTTGGGGCATGAGTTTACCTGTAATATATCCGGGTGTTGGGTGAGGAGTTTACCTGTAATATATCCTGGTGTTGGGGGAGGGGTGAACCTGTAATGTCGAGAGGTGTTGGGGGAGGGGTTTACCTTTAATGTATCCAGGCGTTGGGGGAGGGGTTTACCTGTATTGTATTTGGGTGTTGGGGAGGGGTTTACCTGTATTGTATCTGGGTGTTGGGGGAGGGGTTTACCTGCAATGTATCCAGGCGTTGGGGGAGGGGTTTACCTGTTTTGTATTTGGGTGTTGGGGAGGGGTTTACCTGTATTGTATTTGGGTGTTGGGGGAGGGGTTTACCTGCAATGTATCCAGGTGTTGGGGAGGAGTTTACCTGTAATGTATTCAGGTGTTGGGGCAGGGGTTCACCTGTAATGAATCCAGGTGTTGGTGGAGGGGTTAACATGTAATGTGTCTTAGTGTTGGGGGAGGGGTTTACCTGTAATGTATCTGGGTGTTGGGGGAAGGGTTTATCTATAATGTATCCAGATGTTGGGGAGGGGGTTACCTCAGTGTATCCGGGTGTTGGTGAGGGGTTTACCTGTAATGTATCCAGGTGTTGGGGGAGGGGTTTACCTGTAATGTATCCACGTGTTGGGGAGGGGTTAACCTGTAATTCCCCAGGTGTTGGGAAAGGGGTTTACCTGTAATGTATCCAGGTGTTGGTGAGGGGTTTACCTTGAATGTATCTGGGTGTTGGGTCAGGGGTTAACCTGTAATATTCCCAGATGTTGGGGGAGGGGTTTACCTGCAATGTATCCAGGTGTTGGGGAGGGGTTTACCTCAGTGTATCCGGGTGTTGGTGAGGGGTTTACCTGTAATGTATCCAGGTGTTGGGGGAGGGGTTAACCTGTAATATACCCAGGTGTTGGGAAAGGGTTTTCCTGTAATGTATCCAGGTGTTATTGGAGGGGTTTACCTGTAATGTATCCAGGTGTTGGGGAGGGGTTTACCTGTAATTTATCCTGGTGTTGGGGCAGGGGTTTACCTGTAATGTATCCAAGTGTTAGGGGAGGGGTTTACCTGTAATGTATTGGGATGTTGGGGGAGGGGTCTCCCTGTAATGTATCCAGGTGTTGGGATGGCGCTTACCTGTAATGTATCCATGTGTTGGGGTAGGGGTCTACCTGTAATGTATCCAGGTGTTGGGGGAGGTGTTTACCTGTAATGTATCGGGGTGTTGGGGATGGGTTTACCTGTCATATATCAGGGTGTTGGGGGAGGGGTTTACCTGTAATACATCCAGGTGTTGGGGGTGGGATGAACCTGTAATGCCGAGAGGTGTTGGGGGAGGGGTTTACCTGTAATGTATCCAGGTGTTCGGGAGGGGTTTACCAAGAATGTATCCAGGCGTTGTGGGAGGGGTTGACCTGTATTGTATTTGGCTGTTGGGGAGGGGTTTACCTGTATTGTATCTGGGTGTTGGGGGAGGAGTTTACCTGTAATGTATCCAGGTGTTGGGGGAGGGCTTTACCTGTATTGTATCTGTGTGTTGGTGGAGGGCTTAACATGTAATGTGTCTGAGTGTTGGGGGAGGTGTTCACCTGTAATGAATCCAGGTGTTGGTGGAGGGGTTAACATGTAATGTGTCTGGGTGTTGCGGGAAGGGTTTACCTGTTATGTATCTGGGTGTTGGGGGAGGGGTTTATCTGTAATGTATCTGGGTGTTGGGGGAGGGATATATCTGTAATGTATCCAGGTGTTGGGGGAGGGGTTTATCTGTAATGTATCCGGGTGTTGGGGGAAGGGTTTACCTGTAATGTATCCAGGTTTTGTTGGACAGGTTTACCTGTAACGTATCCAGGTGTTGGTGGAGGGGTTTATCTGTAATGTATCCGGGTGTTGGGGTGGTGTTTACCTGTAATGTATCCAGGTGTTGGGTGAGTGGTTTACCTGTAATGCATTTGGGTGTGGGGGAGGGGTTTACCTGTGATGTATCTGGGTGTTGGGGGAGGGGTTACCTGTTATGTACCCTGGTGTTGGGGGAGGGGTTTACCTGTAATGTATCGAGGTGTTGGGGGAGGGGTTTACCTGTAATGTATCCGGCTGTTGGGGAGGGGATTATCTGTAATGTATCCAGGTGTTGGGGGAGTGGTTAACCTGTAATGTATCCAGGTGTTGGGGGAGGGGTTAACCTGTAATATACCCAGGTGTTTGGAAAGGGGTTTACCTATAATGTGTCCAGGTGTTGCGGGAGGGGTTTACCTGTAATGTATCCAGGTGTTGAGGAGGGGTTTACCTATAATTTATCCGGGTGTTGGAGCAGGGGTTTATCTGTAATGTATCCAAGTGTTAGGGGAGGGGTTTACCTGTAATGTATCAGGGTGTTGGGGGAGGGGTCTCCCTGTAATTTATCCAGCTGTTGGGATGGTGTTTACCTGTAATGTATCCAGGTGTTGGGGGAGGTATTTACCTGTAATGTATCGGGGTATTGGGGGATGAGTTCACCTGTAATATATCCGGGTGTTGGGTGAGGAGTTTACCTGTGATATATCCTGGTGTTGGGGGAGGGGTGAAGCTGTAATGTCGAGAGGTGTTGGGGGAGGGGTTTACCTTTAATGTATCCAGGCGTTGGGGGAGGGGTTTACCTGTATTGTATTTGGGTGTTGGGGAGGCGTTTACCTGTATTGTATCTGGGTGTTGGGGGAGGGGTTTACCTGCAATGTATCCAGGTGTTGGGGAGGAGTTTACCTGTAATGTATTCAGGTGTTGGGAGAGGGGTTTACCTGTAATGTATCTGGGTGTTGGGGGTGTGGTTTACCTGTAATGTATCCAGGTGTTGGAGCTGGGGTTTACCTGTAATGTATCTGGGTGTTGGGGGATGGGGTTTACCTGTAATGTATCCAGGTGTTGGGGAGGGGTTTACCTGCAGTGTATCCAGGTGTTGGGGCAGGCTTTACCTGTAATGTATTCAGGTGTTCGGGAGGGTTTACCTGTAATGTATCCAGGTGTTGGGAGAGGGGTTTACCTGTAATGTATCCAGGTGTTGGTGGAGGGGTTTGTCTGCAATGTATCCGGGTGTTGAGGGACGGGTTTACCTTTAATGTATCTGGGTGTTGGGGCAGGGGTTAACCTGTAATATACCCAGCTGTCGGGGGAGGGGTTTACCTGCAATGTATCCAGGTGTTGGGGAGGGGTTTACTTGTAGTGTTTCCAGGTGTTGGGGAGGGGTTAACCTGTAATGTATCCAGGTGTTGGGGGAGGGGTTAACCTGTAATATACCCAGGTGTTGGGAAAGGGGTTTACCTGTAATGTATCCAGGTGTTGAGGGGGAGGGGTTCACATGTAATGTATCCAGGTGTTGGGGAGGGGTTTACCTCTAATTTATCCGGGTGTTGGGGCAGGGGTTTACCTGTAATGTATTCAGGTGTTGGGAAGGGATTTACCTGTAATGTATCCAGGTGTTCGGGGAGGGGTTTATCTGTAATGTATTCTGGTGTTGGGGAGAGGTTTACTTTTAATGTATATGGGTGTTGGGGGAGGGGTTAACCTGAAATATACCAAGGTGTTGGGGGAGGGGTTTACCTGTAATGTATCCAGGTGTTGGGGGAGGGGTTTACCTGTAATGTATCCAGGTGTTGTGGAGGTGGTTACCTGTAATGTTTGCAGGTGTTGGGGAGGGGTTTACCTGTAATGTATCCAGGTGTTGGGGGAGGGGGTTACCTGTGATGTATCGGTGTGTTGGGGGAAGGGTTTACCTGTATTGTATCTGGGTGTTGCGGGAGTGGTTAACCTATAATGTATCCGGATGTTGGGGGAGGGTTTACCTGTAATGTAACCAGGCGCTGGGGAGGGGATTACCTGTAATGTATCCAGGTGTTGGGGAGTGGTTTACCTGTAATGTATCCAGGTGTTGGGGGAGGGGTTCACATGTAATGTATCCAGGTGTTGGTGAGGGGTTTACCTGTAATGTATCCAGGTGTTGGGGAGTGGTTTACCTGTAATGTAAATAGGTGTTGGGGGAGGGGTTCACATGTAATGTATCCAGGTGTTGGGTGGGGTTTACCTGTAATGTATCCAGGTGTTGGGGAGGTTTTACCTGTAATGTATCCAGTTGTTGGCGAGGGGTTTACCTGTAATGTATCCAGGTGTTGAGGGGGCTTTACCTGTAATGTATTCAGGTGTTAGGCGAGCGGTTTACCTCTAATGTATCCAGGTGTTGGGGAGGGCTTTACCTGTAAAGTATTCAGGTGTTAGGGAGGGGTTTACCTGTAATGTATCCAGGTGTTGGGGGAGGGGTTTACCTGTAATGTATCCAGTTGTTGTGGAGGTGCTTACCTGTAATGTTTGCAGGTGTTGGGGATGGGTTTACCTGTAATGTATCCAGGTGTTGGGGAGGGGTTTACCTGTGATGTATCGGTGTGTTGGGGGAAGCGTTTACCTGTATTGTATCTGGGTGTTGCGGGAGTGGTTAACCTGTAATGTATCCGGGTGTTGGGGAGGAGTTTACCTATAATGTATCTGGGTGTTGGGGGAGGGTTTACCGGTAATGTATCCTGGTGTTGGGGCAGGGATTTACCTGTAATGTATCCGGGTGTTGGGGGAGAGGTTTACCTGTAATGTATCCAGTTGTTGGTGGAGGGGTTTACCTGTAATGTATCTGGGTGTTGGGGGATGGGGTTTACCTGTAATGTATCCAGGTGTTGGGGAGGGGTTTACCTGTAATGTATCCAGGTGTTGGTGAGGGCTTTACCTGTAATGTATCCAGGTGTTGAGGGGGGTTTACCTGTAATGTATTTAGGTGTTGGGCGAGGGGTTTACCTCTAATGTATCCAGGTGTTGGGAAGGGGTTTACCTGTAATGTATCCCGGTGTTGGGGGAGGGGGTTATCTGTAATGTATCCCGGTGTTAGGGGAGGGGGTTATCTGTAATGTATCCGGGTGTTGAGGGACGGGTTTACCTTTAATGTATCTGGGTGTTGGGTCAGGGGTTAACCTGTAATATACCCAGATTTTGGGGGAGGTGTTTACCTGCAATGTATCCAGGTGTTGGAGAGGGGTTTACCTGTAGTGTATCCGGGTGTTTGGGAGAGGTTTACCTGTAATGTATCCAGGTGTTGGGGGAGGGCTTAACCTGTAATGTATCCAGGTGTTGAGGAGGGGTTTACCTGTAATTTATCCGGATGTTGGGGCAGGAGTTTATCTGTAATGTATCGAAGTGTTAGGGGAGGGTTTTACCTGTAATGTATCGGGGTGTTGGGGGAGGGGTCTCCCTGTAATGTATCCAGCTGTTGGGATGGTGTTTACCTGTAATGTATCCAGGTGTTGGGGGAGGGGTCTACCTGTAATGTATCCAGGTGTTGGGGGAGGTATTTACCTGTAATGTATCGGGGTGTTGGGGGATGAGTTTACCTGCAATATATCCGGGTGTTGGGTGAGGAGTTTACCTGTAATATATCCTGGTGTTGGGGGAGAGGTGAACCTGTAATGTCGAGAGGTGTTGGGGGAGGGGTTTACCTTCAATGTATCCAGGTGTTGGAGAGGTGTTTACCTGTATTTTATCTGGGTGTTTGGGAGAGGTTAGCAGCAATGTATCCAGGCGTTGGGGGAGGGGTTTACCTGTATTGTATTTGGGTGTTGGGGAGGGGTTTACCTGTATTGTATCTGGGTGTTGGGGGAGGGGTTTACCTGCAATGTATCCAGGTGTTGGGGAGGAGTTTACCTGTAATGTATCCAGATGTTGGGAGAAGGGTTCACCTGTAATGAATCCAGGTGTTGGTGGAGGGGTTAACATGTAATGTGTCTTAGTGTTGGGGGAGGGGTTTACCTGTAATGTATCTGGGTGTTGGGGGAGGAGTTTATCTGTAATGTATCCAGATGTTGGGGAGGGGGTTACCTCAGTGTATCCAGGTGTTGGTGAGGGGTTTACCTGTAATGTATCCAGGTGTTGGGGGAGGGGTTTACCTGAAATGTATCCAGGTGTTGGGAAAGGGGTTTACCTGTAATGTATCCAGGTGTTGGTGAGGGGTTTACCTGTAATGTATCCAGGTGTTGGTGAGGGGTTTACCTTTAATGTATCTGGGTGTTGGGTCAGGGGTTAACCTGTAATATTCCCAGGTGTTGGGGGAGGGGTTTACCTGCAATGTATTCAGGTGTTGGGGAGGGGTTTACCTCAGTGTATCCGGGTGTTGGTGAGGGGTTTACCTGTAATGTATCCAGGTGTTGGGGGAAGGGTTAACCTGTGATATACCCAGGTGTTGGGAAAGGGGTCTCCTGTAATGTATCCAGGTGTTATTGGAGGGGTTTACCTGTAATGTATCCAGGTGTTGGGGAGGGGTTTACCTGTAATTTAATCTGGTGTTGTGGCAGGGGTTTACCTGTAATGTATCGGGGTGTTGGGGGAGGGGTCTCCCTGTAATGTATCCAGGTGTTAGGAATGCTGCTTACCTGTAATGTATCCAGGTGTTGGGGAAGGGGTCTACCTGTAATGTATCCAGGTGTTGGGGGTGGTGTTTACCTGTAATGTATCGGGGTGTTGGGGGAGGGGTTTACCTGTAATATATCCTGGTGTTGGGGGAGGGGTGAACCTGTAATGACGAGAGGTGTTGGGGGAGGGGTTTACCAGTAATGTATCCAGGTGTTCGGGAGGGGTTTACCAGCAATGTATCCAGGCGTTGGGGGAGGGGTTTACCTGTATTGTATTTGGCTGTTGGGGAGGGGTTTACCTGTAATGTGTCCAGGTGTTGGGGGAGGGCTTTACCTGTATTGTATCTGTGTGTTGGTGGAGGGCTTAACATGTAATGTGTCTGAGTGTTGGGGGAGGGGTTCACCTGTAATGAATCCAGGTGTTGGTGGAGGGGTTAACATGTAATGTGTCTGGGTGTTGGGGGAGGGGTTTACCTGTAATGCATCTGGGTGTTGGGAGAGGGGTTTATCTGTAATGTATCTGGGTGTTGGGGGAGGGATATATCTGTAATGTATCCGGGTGTTGGGGGAAGGGTTTACCTGTAATGTATCCAGGTTTTGTGGGAGGTGTTTACCTGTAATGTATCCAGGTGTTGGGGGAGGGGTTTATCTGTAATGTATCCGGGTGTTGGGGAGGTGTTTACCTGTAATGTATCCAGGTGTTGGGTGAGGGGTTTACCTGTAATGCATTTGGGTGTTGGGGGAGGGGTTTACCTGTTATGTATCTGGGTGTTGGGGGAGGGGTTACCTGTTATGTATCGAGGTGTTGGGTGAGGGGTTTACCTGTAATGTATCCTGGTGTTGGGGCAGGGGTTTACCTGTAATCTATCCAGGTGTTGGGGGAATGGTTTACCTGTAATATATCCAGTTGTTGGTGGAGGGGTTTACCTGTAATGTATCTGGGTGTTGGGCGATGGAGTTTACCTGTAATGTATCCAGGTGTTGGGGAGGGATTTACCTGTAATGTATCCAGGTGTGGGTGAGGGGTTTACCTGTAATGTATCCAGGTGTTGAGGGGGGTTTACCTGTAATGTATTTAGGTGTTGGGCGAGGGGTTTACCTCTAATGTATCCAGGTGTTGGAGAGGGCGTTACCTGTAAAGTATTCAGGTGTTGGGGAGGGGTTTACCTGTAATGTATCTGGGTGTTGGGTGAGTGGTTTACCTGTAATGTATCCAGGTGTTGGTGGAGCGGTTTACCTGTAATGTATCTGGGTGTTGGGGGATGGGGTTTACCTGTAATGTATCCAGGTGTTGGGGAGGGGTTTACCTGCAGTGTATCCAGGGTTGGGTAGGGGTTTACTTGTAATGTATGCAGGTGTTGGGAGAGGGGTTTACCTGTAATGTATCCAGGTGTTGGGAGAGGGGTTTACCTGTAATGTATCCGGGTGTTGGGGAGGGGTTTACCTGCAGTGTATCCAGGTGTTGGGGAGGGCTTTACCTGTAATGTATTCAGGTGTTGGGTAGGGGTTTACTTGTAATGTATGCAGGTGTTGGGAGAGGGGTTTACCTGTAATGTATCCAGGTGTTGGGGGAGGGGGTTATCTGTAATGTATCCGGGTGTTGAGGGACGGGTTTACCTTTAATGTATCTGGGTGTTGGGTCAGGGGTTAACCTGTAATATACCCAGATTTTGGGGGAGGGGTTTACCTGCAATGTATCCAGGTGTTGGGGAGTGGTTTACCTGTAGTGTATCCGGGTGTTGGGGAGAGGTTTACCTGTAATGTATCCAGGTGTTGGGGGAGGGGTTAACCTGTAATATACCCAGGTGTTGGGAAAGGGGTTTACCTATAATGTGTCCAGGTGTTGCGGGAGGGGTTTACCTGTAATGTATCCAGGTGTTGAGGAGGGGTTTACCTATAATTTATCCGGGTGTTGGAGCAGGGGTTTATCTGTAATGTATCCAAGTGTTAGGGGAGGGGTTTACCTGTAATGTATCGGGGTGTTGGGGGAGGGGTCTCCCTGTAATGTATCCAGCTGTTGGGATGGTGTTTACCTGTAATGTATCCAGGTGTTGGGGGAGGTATTTACCTGTAATGTATCGGGGTATTGGGGGATGAGTTTACCTGTAATATATCCGGGTGTTGGGTGAGGAGTTTACCTGTAATATATCCTGGTGTTGGGGGAGGGGTGAAGCTGTAATGTCGAGAGGTGTTGGGGGAGGGGTTTACCTTTAATGTATCCAGGCGTTGGGGGAGGGGTTTACCTGTATTGTATTTGGGTGTTGGGGAGGCGTTTACCTGTATTGTATCTGGGTGTTGGGGGAGGGGTTTACCTGCAATGTATCCAGGTGTTGGGGAGGAGTTTACCTGTAATGTATTCAGGTGTTGGGAGAGGGGTTCACCTGTAATGAATCCAGGTGTTGGGGAGGGCTTTACCTGTAAAGTATTCAGGTGTTGGGGAGGGGTTTACCTGTAGTGTATCCGGGTGTTGGAGAGAGGTTTACCTGTAATGTATCCAGGTGTTGGGGGAGGGGTTAACCTGTAATATACCCAGGTGTTGGGAAAGTGGTTTACCTATAATGTGTCCAGGTGTTGCGGGAGGGGTTTACCTGTAATGTATCCAGGTGTTGAGGAGGGGTTTACCTGTAATTTATCCGGGTGTTGGGGCAGGGGTTTATCTGTAATGTATCCAAGTGTTAGGGGAGGGGTTTACCTGTAATGTATCGGGGTGTTGGGGGATGGGTCTCCCTGTAATGTATCCAGCTGTTGGGATGGTGTTTACCTGTAATGTATCCAGGTGTTGGGGGAGGTATTTATCTGTAATGTATCGGGGTGTTGGGGGATGAGTTTACCTGTAATATATCCGGGTGTTGGGTGAGGAGTTTACCTGTAATATATCGTGGTGTTGGGGGAGGGGTGAACCTGTAATGTCGAGAGGTGTTGGGGGAGGGGTTTACCTTTAATGTATCCAGGCGTTGGGGGAGGGGTTTACCTGTATTGTATTTGGGTGTTGGGGAGGCGTTTACCTGTATTGTATCTGGGTGTTGGGGGAGGGGTTTACCTGCAATGTATCCAGGTGTTGGGGAGGAGTTTACCTGTAATATATTCAGGTGTTGGGAGAGGGGTTCACCTGTAATGAATCCAGGTGTTGGGGAGGGCTTTACCTGTAAAGTATTCAGGTGTTGGGGACGGGTTTACCTGTAATGTATCCAGGTGTTGGGGCAGGGGTTTATCTGTAATGTATCCGGGTGTTGGGGGAGGGGTTTACCTGTAATGTATCCAGGTGTTGTGGAGGTGTTTACCTGTAATGTTTGCAGGTGTTGGGGAGGGGTTTACCTGTAATGTATCCAGGTGTTGGTGGAGGGGTTTACCTGTGATATATCGGTGTGTTGGGGGAAGGGTTTACCTGTATTGTATCTGGGTGTTGCGGGAGTGGTTAACCTGTAATGTATCCGGGTGTTGGGGAGGAGTTTACCTATAATGTATCTGGGTGTTGGGGGAGGGTTTACCTGTAATGTATCCAGGCGCTGGGGAGGGGATTACCTGCAATGTATCCAGGTGTTGGGGAGTGGTTTACCTGTAATTTATCCAGGTGTTGGGGAGGGGTTAACATGTAATGTATCCAGGTGTTGGAGAGGGGTTTACCTGTAATGTATCCAGGTGTTGGGGAGGGGTTTACCTGTAATGTATCCAGGTGTTGGGGGAGGGTTCACATGTAATGTATCCAGGTGTTGGGTGGGGTTTACCTGTAATGTATCCAGGTGTTGGGGAGGTTTTACCTGTAATGTATCCAGTATTTGGTGTGGGGTTTACCTGTAATGTATCCAGGTGTTGAGGGGGGTTAACCTGTAATGTATTCAGGTGTTGGGCGAGGGGTTTACCTCTAATGTATCTAGGTGTTGGGGAGGGCTTTACCTGTAAAGTATTCAGGTGTTGGGGAGGGGTTTACCTGTAATGTATCCAGGTGTTGGGGGAGGGGTTTATCTGTAATGTATCCGGGTGTTGGAGAGGGGTTTACCTTTAATGCATCTGGGTGTTGGGGGAGGGGTTAACCTGAAATATACCAAGGTGTTGAGGGAGGGGTTTACCTGTAATGTATCCAGGTGTTGGGGGAGGGGTTTACCTGTAATGTATCGGTGTGTTGGGGGAAGGGTTTACCTGTATTGTATATGGGTGTTGCGGGAGTGGTTAACCTGTAATGTATTCGGGTGTTGGGGGAGGACTTTACCTGTAATGTATCCAGCTGTTGGGGGATGGGTTTACCTGTAATGTATCCTGGTGTTGGGGCAGGGATTTACCTGTCATGTATCCGGGTGTTGGGGGAGTGGTTTACCTGTAATGTATTTAGGTGTTGGGCGAGGGGTTTACCTCTAATGTATCCAGGTGTTGGGGAGGGGTTTACCTGTAATGTATCCCGGTGTTGGGGGAGGGGGTTATCTGTAATGTATCCCGGTGTTGGGTGAGGGGGTTATCTGTAATGTATCCGGGTGTTGAGGGACGGGTTTACCTTTAATGTATCTGGGTGTTGGGTCAGGGGTTAACCTGTAATATACCCAGATTTTGGGGGAGGGGTTTACCTGCAATGTATCCAGGTGTTGGGGAGGGGTTTACCTGTTGTGTATCCGGGTGTTGGGGAGAGGTTTACCTGTAATGTATCCAGGTGTTGGGGGAGGGCTTAACCTGTAATATACCCAGGTGTTGGGAAAGGGGTTTACCTGTAATGTGTCCAGGTGTTGGGGGAGGGGTTTACCTGTAATGTATCCAGGTGTTGAGGAGGGGTTTACCTGTAATTTATCCGGATGTTGGGGCAGGGGATTTATCTGTAATGTATCGAAGTGTTAGGGGAGGGTTTTACCTGTAATGTATCGGGGTGTTGGGGGAGGGGTCTCCCTGTAATGTATCCAGCTGTTGGGATGGTGTTTACCTGTAATGTATCCAGGTGTTGGGGGAGGGGTCTACCTGTAATGTATCCAGGTGTTGGGGGAGGTATTTACCTGTAATGTATCGGGGTGTTGGGGGATGAGTTTACCTGCAATATATCCTGGTGTTGGGGGAGGGGTGAACCTGTAATGTCGAGAGGTGTTGGGGGAGGGGTTTACCTGTAATGTATCCAGGTGTTGGAGAGGTGTTTACCTGTATTTTATCTGGGTGTTTGGGAGAGGTTACCAGCAATGTATCCATGTGTTGGGGGAGGGGTTTACCTGTATTGTATTTGGGTGTTGGGGAGAGGTTTACCTGTATTGTATCTGGGTGTTGGGGGAGGGGTTTACCTGCAATGTATCCAGGTGTTGGGGAGGAGTTTACCTGTAATGTATCCAGATGTTGGTCAGAAGGATTCACCTGTAATGAATCCAGGTGTTGGTGGAGGGGTTAACATGTAATGTGTCTTAGTGTTGGGGGAGGGGTTTACCTGTAATGTATCTGGGTGTTGGGGGAGGGGTTTATCTGTAATGTATCCAGCTGTTGGGGAGGGGGTTACCTCAGTGTATCCAGGTGTTGGTGAGGAGTTTACCTGTAATGTATCCAGGTGTTGGGGGAGGGGTTTACCTGAAATGTATCCAGGTGTTGGGAAAGGGGTTTACCTGTAATGTATCCAGGTGTTGGTGAGGGGTTTACCTGTAATGTATCCAGGTGTTGGTGAGGGGTTTACCTTTAATGTATCTGGGTGTTGGGTCAGGGGTTAACCTGTAATATTCCCAGGTGTTGGGGGAGGGGTTTACCTGTAATGTATCCAGATGTTGGGGAGGGGTTTACCTGTAATTTATCCTGGTGTTGTGGCAGGGGTTTACCTGTAATGTATCCAAGTGTTAGGGGAGGGGTTTACCTGTAATGTATCGGGATGTTGGGGGAGGGGTATCCCTGTAATGTATCCAGGTGTTGGGATGGTGCTTACCTGTAATGTATCCAGGTGTTGGGGGAGGTGTTTACCTGTAATGTATCGGGGTGTTGGGGATGGGTTTACCTGTAATATATCCGGGTGTTGGGGGAGGGGTTTACCTGTAATATATCCTGGTGTTGCGGGAGGGGTGAACCTGTAATGCTGAGAGGTGTTGGGGGAGGGGTTGACCAGTAATGTATCCAGATGTTCGGGAGGGGTTTACCAGCAATGTATCCAGGCGTTGGGGGAGGGGTTTACCTGTATTGTATTTGGCTGTTGGGGAGGGGTTTACCTGTAATGTGTCCAGGTGTTGGGGGAGGGCTTTACCTGTATTGTATCTGTGTGTTGGTGGAGGGCTTAACATGTAATGTGTCTGGGTGTTGGGGGAGGGGTTTACCTGTAATGTATCTGGGTGTTGGGAGAGGGGTTTATCTGTAATGTATCTGGGTGTTGGGTGAGGGATGTATCTGTAATGTATCCAGGTGTTGGGGGAGGGGTTTATCTGTAATGTATCCGGGTGTTAGGGGAAGGGTTTACCTGTAATGTATCCAGGTTTTGTGGGAGGTGTTTACCTGTAATGTATCCAGGTGTTGGGTGAGGGGTTTACCTGTAATGCATTTGGGTGTTGGGGGAGGGGTTTACCTGTTATGTATCTGGGTGTTGGGGGAGGGGTTACCTGTTATGTATCGAGGTGTTGGGGGAGGGGTTTACCTGTAATGTATCCTGGTGTTGGGGCAGAGGTTTACCTGTATTCTATCCGGGTGTTGGTGGAATGGTTTACCTGTAATATATCCAGTTGTTGGTGGAGGGGTTTACCTGTAATGTATCTGGGTGTTGGGAGAGGGGTTTATCTGTAATGTATCCGGGTGTTGGGGGAAGGGTTTACCTGTAATGTATCCAGGTTTTGTGGGAGGTGTTTACCTGTAATGTATCCAGGTGTTGGGGAGGGGTTTACCTGTAATGTATCCAGGTGTTGGTGAGGGGTTTACCTGTAATGTATCCAGGTGTTGAGGGGGGTTTACCTGTAATGTATTTAGGTGTTGGGCGAGGGGTTTACCTCGAATGTATCCAGGTGTTGGAGAGGGCTTTACCTGTAAAGTATTCAGGTGTTGGGGAGGGGTTTACCTGTAATGTATCCCGGTGTTGGGGGAGGGGATTATCTGTAATGTATCCGGGTGTTGAGGGACGGGTTTACCTTTAATGTATCTGGGTGTTGGGTCAGGGGTAACCTGTAATATACCCAGATTTTGGGGGAGGGGTTTACCTGCAATGTATCCAGGTGTTGGGGAGTGGTTTACCTGTAGTGTATCCGGGTGTTGGGGAGAGGTTTACCTGTAATGTATCCAGGTGTTGGGGGAGGGGTTAACCTGTAATATACCCAGGTGTTGGGAAAGGGGTTTACCTATAATGTGTCCAGGTGTTGCGGGAGGGGTTTACCTGTAATGTATCCAGGTGTTGAGGAGGGGTTTACCTGTAATTTATCCGGGTGTTGGGGCAGGGGTTTATCTGTAATGTATCCAAGTGTTAGGGGAGGGGTTTACCTGTAATGTATCGGGGTGTTGGGGGAGGGGTCTCCCTGTAATGTATCCAGCTGTTGGGATGGTGTTTACCTGTAATGTATCCAGGTGTTGGGGGAGAGGTCTACCTGTAATGTATCCAGGTGTTGGGGGAGGTATTTACCTGTAATGTATCGGGGTGTTGGGGCATGAGTTTACCTGTAATATATCCGGGTGTTGGGTGAGGAGTTTACCTGTAATATATCCTGGTGTTGGGGGAGGGGTGAACCTGTAATGTCGAGAGGTGTTGGGGGAGGGGTTTACCTTTAATGTATCCAGGCGTTGGGGGAGGGGTTTACCTGTATTGTATTTGGGTGTTGGGGAGGGGTTTACCTGTATTGTATCTGGGTGTTGGGGGAGGGGTTTACCTGCAATGTATCCAGGCGTTGGGGGAGGGGTTTACCTGTTTTGTATTTGGGTGTTGGGGAGGGGTTTACCTGCATTGTATTTGGGTGTTGGGGGAGGGGTTTACCTGCAATGTATCCAGGTGTTGGGGAGGAGTTTACCTGTAATGTATTCAGGTGTTGGGGCAGGGGTTCACCTGTAATGAATCCAGGTGTTGGTGGAGGGGTTAACATGTAATGTGTCTTAGTGTTGGGGGAGGGGTTTACCTGTAATGTATCTGGGTGTTGGGGGAAGGGTTTATCTATAATGTATCCAGATGTTGGGGAGGGGGTTACCTCAGTGTATCCGGGTGTTGGTGAGGGGTTTACCTGTAATGTATCCAGGTGTTGGGGGAGGGGTTTACCTGTAATGTATCCACGTGTTGGGGAGGGGTTAACCTGTAATTCCCCAGGTGTTGGGAAAGGGGTTTACCTGTAATGTATCCAGGTGTTGGTGAGGGGTTTACCTTGAATGTATCTGGGTGTTGGGTCAGGGGTTAACCTGTAATATTCCCAGATGTTGGGGGAGGGGTTTACCTGCAATGTATCCAGGTGTTGGGGAGGGGTTTACCTCAGTGTATCCGGGTGTTGGTGAGGGGTTTACCTGTAATGTATCCAGGTGTTGGGGGAGGGGTTAACCTGTAATATACCCAGGTGTTGGGAAAGGGTTTTCCTGTAATGTATCCAGGTGTTATTGGAGGGGTTTACCTGTAATGTATCCAGGTGTTGGGGAGGGGTTTACCTGTAATTTATCCTGGTGTTGGGGCAGGGGTTTACCTGTAATGTATCCAAGTGTTAGGGGAGGGGTTTACCTGTAATGTATTGGGATGTTGGGGGAGGGGTCTCCCTGTAATGTATCCAGGTGTTGGGATGGCGCTTACCTGTAATGTATCCATGTGTTGGGGTAGGGGTCTACCTGTAATGTATCCAGGTGTTGGGGGAGGTGTTTACCTGTAATGTATCGGGGTGTTGGGGATGGGTTTACCTGTCATATATCAGGGTGTTGGGGGAGGGGTTTACCTGTAATACATCCAGGTGTTGGGGGTGGGATGAACCTGTAATGCCGAGAGGTGTTGGGGGAGGGGTTTACCTGTAATGTATCCAGGTGTTCGGGAGGGGTTTACCAAGAATGTATCCAGGCGTTGTGGGAGGGGTTGACCTGTATTGTATTTGGCTGTTGGGGAGGGGTTTACCTGTATTGTATCTGGGTGTTGGGGGAGGAGTTTACCTGTAATGTATCCAGGTGTTGGGGGAGGGCTTTACCTGTATTGTATCTGTGTGTTGGTGGAGGGCTTAACATGTAATGTGTCTGAGTGTTGGGGGAGGTGTTCACCTGTAATGAATCCAGGTGTTGGTGGAGGGGTTAACATGTAATGTGTCTGGGTGTTGCGGGAAGGGTTTACCTGTTATGTATCTGGGTGTTGGGGGAGGGGTTTATCTGTAATGTATCTGGGTGTTGGGGGAGGGATATATCTGTAATGTATCCAGGTGTTGGGGGAGGGGTTTATCTGTAATGTATCCGGGTGTTGGGGGAAGGGTTTACCTGTAATGTATCCAGGTTTTGTGGGACAGGTTTACCTGTAACGTATCCAGGTGTTGGTGGAGGGGTTTATCTGTAATGTATCCGGGTGTTGGGGTGGTGTTTACCTGTAATGTATCCAGGTGTTGGGTGAGTGGTTTACCTGTAATGCATTTGGGTGTGGGGGAGGGGTTTACCTGTGATGTATCTGGGTGTTGGGGGAGGGGTTACCTGTTATGTACCCTGGTGTTGGGGGAGGGGTTTACCTGTAATGTATCGAGGTGTTGGGGGAGGGGTTTACCTGTAATGTATCCGGCTGTTGGGGAGGGGATTATCTGTAATGTATCCAGGTGTTGGGGGAGTGGTTTACCTGTAATATATCCAGGTGTTGGGGAGGGGTTTACCTTTAATGTATCCAGGTGTTGGGGAGGGGTTTACCTTTAATGTATCCAGGTGTTGGGGGAGGGGTTTACCTGTAATGTATCCTGGTGTTGGGGCAGGGGTTTACCTGTAATGTATGCAGATGTTGTGGAGGGGGTTACCTGTAATGTATCCAGGTGTTGGGGGCGGGGTTTATCTGAAATGTATCCAGGTGTTGGGGGAGGGGTTAACCTGTAATATACCCAAGTGTTGGGAAAAGGGTTTACCTGTAATGTATCCAGGTATTGGTGAGGGGTTTACCTTTAATGTATCTGGGTGTTGGGTCAGGGGTTAACCTGTAATATTCCCAGATGTTGGGGGAGGGGTTTACCTGCAATGTATCCAGGTGTTGGGGAGGGGTTTACCTCAGTGTATCCGGGTGTTGGTGAGGGGTTTACCTGTAATGTATCCAGGTGTTGGGGGAGGGGTTAACCTGTAATATACCCAGGTGTTGGGAAAGGGGTTTCCGGTAATGTATCCAGGTTTTGGGGGAGGGGTTTACCTGTAATGTATCCAGGTGTTGGGGAGGGGTTTACCTGTAATTTATCCGGGTGTTGGGGCAGGGGTTTACCTGTAATGTATCCAAGTGTTAGGGGAGGGGTTTACCTGTAATGTATCGGGATGTTGGGGGAGGGGTTTACCTCTAATGTACCCAGGTGTTGAGGGAGGGGTTTATCTGCAATGTATCTGGGTGTTGTGGGACGGGTTTACCTTTAATGTATCTGGGTGTTGGGGCAGGGGTTTACCTGTAATGTATCCGACTGTTGGGGCAGGGGTTTACCTGTAATGGATCCAAGAGTTGGGAGAGGTGTTTCCCTGTAATGTATCGGGGTGTTGGGGATGGGTTTACCTGTAATATATCCGGGTGTTGGGGGAGGGGTTTACCTGTAATATATCCTGGTGTTGGGGGAGGGGTGAACCTGTAATGCCGAGAGGTGTTGGGGGAGGGGTTTACCTGTAATGTATCCAGGTGTTGGGGCGGTGTTTACCTGTATTTTATCTGGGTGTTGGGGAGGGGTTTACCTGTAATGTATCCAGTTGTTGGGGAGGGGTTTACCAGCAATGTATCCAGGCGTTGGGGGAGGGGTTTACCTGCATTGTATTTGGCTGTTAGGGAGGGGTTTACCTGTATTGTATTTGGGTGTTGGGGGAGGCGTTTACCTGTAATGTATCCAGGTGTTGGGGGAGGGCTTTACCTGTATTGTATCTGGGTGTTGGTGGAGGGCTTAACATGTAATGTGTCTGAGTGTTGGAGGAGGGGTTCAGCTGTAATGAATCCAGGTGTTGGTGGAGGGGTTAACATGTAATGTGTCTGGGTGTTGGGGGAGGGGTTTACCTGAAATGTATCTGGGTGTTGGGGGAGGGGTATATCTGTAATGTATCCAGGTGTTGGGGGAGTGGTTTATCTGTAATGTATCCGGGTGTTGGGGGAAGGGTTTACCTGTAATGTATCCAGCTTTTGTGGGAGGGGTTTACCTGTAATGTACCCAGGTGTTGGGGGAGGGGTTTCTCTGTAATGTATCCGGGTGTTGGGGAGGGATTTACCTGTAATGTATCCAGGTGTTGGGGGAGGGGTTTACCTGTAATGCATTTGGGTGTTGGGGGAGGTGTTTACCTGTTATGTATCTGGGTGTTGGGGGAGGGGTTACCTGTTATTTACCCGGGTGTTGGGGGAGGGGTTTACCTGTAATGTATCGAGGTGTTGGGGGAGGGGTTTACCTGTAATGTATCCGGCTGTTGCGGAGGGGATTATCTGTAATGTATCCAGGTGTTGGGGGAGTGGTTTACCTGTAATATATCCAGGTGTTGGGGAGGGGTTTACCTTTAATGTATCCAGGTGTTGGGGGAGGGGTTTACCTGTAATGTATCCAGGTGTTGGGGGAGGGGTGAACCTGTAATGTCGAGAGGTGTTGGGGGAGGGGATTACCTTTAATGTATCCAGGTGTTGGGGAGGTGTTTACCTGTATTTTATCTGGGTGTTGGGGAGGGGTTTCCCTGTAATGTATCCAGTTGTTGGGGAGGGGTTTACCAGCAATGTATCCAGGCGTTGGGGGAAGGGTTTACCTTTATTGTATTTGGGTGTTGGGGAGGGGTTCACCTGTATTGTATCTGGGTGTTGGGGGAGGGGTTTACCTGCAATGTATCCAGGTGTTGGGGAGGAGTTTACCTGTAATGTATCCAGGTGTTGGGGGAGGGGTTCACCTTTAATGAATCCAGGTGTTGGTGGAGGGGTTAACATGTAATGTGTCTGGGTGTTGGGGGAGGGGTTTACCTGTAATGTATCTGGGTGTTGGGGGAGGGGTTTATCTGTAATGTATCCAGGTGTCGTGGAGGGGGTTACCTGTAATGTATCCAGGTGTTGGGGGCGGGGTTTATCTGAAATGTATCCAGGTGTTGGGGGAGGGGTTAACCTGTAATATACCCAGGTGTTGGGAAAAGGGTTTACCTGTAATGTATCCAGGTGTTGGTGAGGGGTTTAACTTTAATGTATCTGATTGTTGGGTCAGGGGTTAACCTGTAATATTCCCAGATGTTGGGGGAAGTGTTTACCTGCAATGTATCCAGGTGTTGGGGAGGGGTTTACCTAAGTGTATCCGGGTGTTGGTGAGGGGTTTTCCTGTAATGTATCCAGGTGTTGGAGGAGGGGTTAACCTCTAAAATACCCAGGTGTTGGGAAAGGGGTTTCCGGTAATCTTTAAGGTTTTGGGGGAGGGGTTTACCTGTAATGTATCCAGGTGTTGGGGAGGGGTTTACCTGTAATTTATCCGGGTGTGGGGCAGGGGTTTACCTGTAATGTATCCAAGTGTTAGGGGAGGGGTTTACCTGTAATGTATCGGGATGTTGGGGGAGGAGTTTACCTGTAATGTATCCAGGTGTTGTGGGAGGGGTTTATCTGTAATGTATCCGGGTGTTGAGGGACGGGTTTACCTTTAATGTATCTGGGTGTTGGGGCAGGGGTTTACCTGTAATGTATCCGCCTGTTGGGGCAGGGGTTTACCTGTAATGTATCCACGTGTTGGGAGAGGTGTTTCCCTGTAATGTATCGGGGTGTTGGGGATGGGTTTACCTGTAATATATCCGGGTGTTGGGGGAGGGGTTTACCTGTAATATATCCTGGTGTTGGGGGAGGGGTGAACCTGTAATGCCGAGAGGTGTTGGGGGAGGGGTTTACCTGTAATGTATCCAGGTGTTGGGGCGGTGTTTACCTGTATTTTATCTGGGTGTTGGGGAGGGGTTTACCTGTAATGTATCCAGTTGTTGGGGAGGGGTTTACCAGCAATGTATCCAGGCGTTGGGGGAGGGGTTTACCTGTATTGTATTTGGCTGTTGGTGAGGGGTTTACCTGTATTGTATCTGGGTGTTGGGGGAGGAGTTTACCTGTAATGTATCCAGGTGTTGGGGCAGGGCTTTACCTGTATTGTATCTGGGTGTTGGTGGATGGCTTAACATGTAATGTGTCTGTGTGTTGGGGGAGGGGTTCACCTGTAATGAATCCAGGTGTTGGTGGAGGGGTTAACATGTAATGTGTCTGGGTGTTGGGGGAGGGGTTTACCTGTAATGTATTTGGGTGTTGGGGGAGGGGTTTATCTGTAATGTATCTGGGTGTTGGGGGAGGGGTATATCTGTAATGTATCCAGGTGTTGGGGGAGTGGTTTATCTGTAATGTATCCGGGTGTTGGGGGAAGGGTTTACCTGTAATGTATCCAGGTTTTGTGGGAGGGGTTTACCTGTAATGTACCCAGGTGTTGGGGGAGGGGTTTATCTGTAATGTATCCGGGTGTTGGGGAGGGGTTTACCTGTAATGTATCCAGGTGTTGGGGGAGGGGTTTACCTGTAATGCATTTGGGTGTTGGGGGAGGGGTTTACCTGTTATGTATCTGGGTGTTGGGGGAGGGGTTACCTGTTATGTACCCGGGTGTTGGGGGAGGGGTTTACCTGTAATGTATCGAGGTGTTGGGGGAGGGGTTTACCTGTAATGTATCCGGCTGTTGGGGAGGGGATTATCTGTAATGTATCCAGGTGTTGGGGGAGTGGTTTACCTGTAATATATCCAGGTGTTGGGGAGGGGTTTACCTTTAATGTATCCAGGTGTTGGGGAGGGGTTTACCTTTAATGTATCCAGGTGTTGGGAGAGGGGTTTACCTGTAATGTATCCATGTGTTGGGGAGGGGTTTATCTGTAATGTATCCGGGTGTTGGGGGAGGGGTTTACCTGTAATGTATCCAGGTGTTGGGGGAGGGGTTTATCTGTAATGTATCTGGGTGTTGGGTCAGGGGTTTACCTGTAATGTATCCAGGTGTTGGGGGAGGTGTTTACTTGTAATGTATCCAGGTGTTGGGGAGGGGTTTCCCTGTAATGTATCCACGTGTTGGGGGAGGGCTTTACTTGTATTGTATCTGGGTGTTGGGGAGGGGTTTACTTGTAATGTCTCCAGGTGTTGGGGAGGGGTTTACCTATATTATATCTGGGTGTTGGGCGAGGGGTTTACCTGTAATGTATCGGGGTGTTGGGGGATGGGTTTACCTGCTATGTATCCGGGTGTTGGGGGACGGGTTTACCTGTAATGTATCCGTGTGTTGGGGGAGGTGTTTACCTTTAATGTATCCAGGTGTTGGGGAAGGGTTTACCTGTAATGTATCCAGGTGTTGGGGAGGAGTTTACCTTTAAGGTATCTGGGTGTTGGGGGAGATGTTTAATTGTAATGTATCCGGTGTTGTGGAGGGGTTTACCTGTTATGTATCCGGGTGTTGTAAGAGGTGTTTACCTGTAATTTATCCATGTGTTGGGGGAGAGGTTTACCTGTAATGTATCTAGGTGTTGGGGAGGGGTTTAACTGTAACTTATCCGGGTGTTGGGGGAGGGGTTTACCTGTAATGTATCCAGGTGTTGGGGTGGGGTTTACCTGTAATGTATCCAGGTGTTGGGGGAGGGTTTACCTGTGATGTATCCAGTTGTTGGCAGAGTGGTTTACCTGTAATTTATCCGGGTGTTGGGGAGGGGTTTACCTGTGATTTTGCAGGTGTTGGGGAGGTGTTTACCTGTAATTGAGCCAGGTGTTGGGAGAGGGGTTAACCTGTAATGTCTCGAGGTGTTGGGGGAGGGGTTTACCTGTAATGTATCCAGGTGTTGGGGAGCTGTTTACCTGTAATTTATCTGGGTGTTGGGGGAGGGGGTTACCTGTAATGTATCCAGTTGTTGGGGACGGGTTTACCAGTACTGTATCCAGGTGTTGCGGGAGGGGTTTACCTGTATTTTATCTGGGTGTTGGGGAGCGGTTTACCTGTAATGTATCCAGGTGTTGGGGGAGGGGTTTACTTGTAATGTATCCAGGTGTTGGGGAGGGGTTTCCCTGTAATGTATCCAAGAATTGGGGGAGGGCTTTACTTGTATTGTATCTGGGTGTTGGGGAGGGGTTTACTTGTAATGTCTCCAGGTGTTGGGGAGGGGTTTACCTATATTATATCTGGGTGTTGGGCGAGTGGTTTACCTGTAATGTATCGGGGTGTTGGGGGATGTGTTTACCTGTAATATATCAAGGTGTTAGGGAGGGTTTTAACTGTAATGTATCCAGGTGTTGGTGGAGGGGTTTACCTGTAATGTAGCCAGGTGTTGTGGAGGGGTTTACCTGTAATGTATCGGGGTGTTGGGGGAAGGGTTTACCTGCAATGTATCCGGGTGTTGGGGGAGGGGTTTACCTGTAATGTATCCAGGTGTTGGGGAAAGGTTTACCTGTAATGTATCCGGGTGTTGGGGAAGGGTTTACCTGTAATCTATCCAGGTGTTGGGGAGGGGTTTACCTTTAAGGTATCTGGGTGTTGGGGGAGATGTTTAATTGTAATGTATCCGGGTGTTGTGGAGGGGTTTACCTGTTATGTATCCGGGTGTTGTAAGACGTGTTTACCTGTAACTTATCCATGTGCTGGGGGAGAGGTTTACCTGTAATGTATCCAGGTGTTGGGTTGGGGTTTACCTGTAATGTATCCAGGTGTTGGGGGAGGGTTTACCTGTGATGTATCCAGTTGTTGGCAGAGTGGTTTACCTGTAATTTATCCGGGTGTTGGGGAGGGGTTTACCTGTGATTTTGCAGGTGTTGGGGAGGTGTTTACCTGTAATTTAGCCAGGTGTTGGGGAGGGGTTTACCTGTAATGTATCTGGGTGTTGTGGTAGGGTTTACCTGTAATGTATCCAGGTGTTGGGGAGGGGTTTACTTGTAACTTATCCGGGTGTTGGGGAGGGGTTTACCTGTAATGTATCCAGGTGTTGGGGAGGGGTTTACCTGTAATGTATCCAGCTGTTGCGGAGTGGTTTACCTGTAATGTATCCGGGTGTTGGGGCTGGGGTTTACCTGTAATGTATCCGGGTGTTGGGGGAGTCGTTTACCTGAAATGTATCCAGTTGTTGGTGGAGGGGTTTACCTGAAATGTATGTGGGTGTTGGGGTATGGGGTTTACCTGTAATGTATCCAGGTGTTGGGGAGGGGTTGACCTGTAATGTATCCAGGTGTTGGGAGAGGGGTTTACCTGTAATGTATCCAGGTGTTGAGGGAGGGGTTTATCTGTAATGTATCCGGGTGTTGAGGGACGGGTTTACCTTTAATGTATCTGGGTGTTGGGGCAGGGGTTAACCTGTAATATACCCAGGTGTTGTGGGAGGGGTTTACCTGCAATGTATCCAGGTGTTGGGGAGGGGTTAACCTGTAATGTATCCAGGTGTTGTGGAGGGGTTTACCTGTAATTTATCCGGGTGTTGGGGGAGGGGATAACCTGTCATGTATCCAGGTGTTGGAGGAAGTGTTTACCTGTAATGTATCCGCGTGTTGGGGCAGGGGTTTATCTGTAATGTATCCAGGTGTTGGGGAGGGGTTTACCTGTAATGTATCCAGGTGTTGGGAGAGGAGTTTACCTGTAATGTATCCATGTGTTGGGGGAGGTGTTTACCTGTTATGCATCCAGGAGTTGGGGAGGTGTTTACCTGTAAAGCATCTGGGTGTTGGCGGAGGGGTTTACTTGCAATGTATCTGGGTGTTGGGGGAGTCGTTTACCTGTAATGTATCCAGGTGTTGGTGGAGGGGTTTACCTGTAATGTATCTGGGTGTTGGGGAATGGGGTTTACCTGTAATGTATCCAGGTGTTGGAGAGGGGTTTACCTGTAGTGTATCCAGGTTTTGGGGAGGGCTTTACCTGTAATGTATTCAGGTGTTGGGGAGGTGTTTACCTGTAATGTACCAGGTGTTGGGAGAGGGGTTTACCTGTAATGTATCCCGGTGTTGGGGGAGGGGGTTATCTGTAATGTATCCGGGTGTTGAGGGACGGGTTTACCTTTAATGTATCTGGGTGTTGCGTCAGGGGTTAACCTGTAATATACCCAGATTTTGGGGGAGGGGTTTACCTGCAATGTATCCAGGTGTTGGGGAGGGGTTTACCTGTAGTGTATCCGGGTGTTGGGGAGAGGTTTACCTGTAATGTATCCAGGTGTTGGGGGAGGGGTTAACCTGTAATATACCCAGATGTTGGGAAAGGGGTTTACCTGTAATGTATCCAGGTGTTGGGGGAGAGGTTTACCTGTAATGTATCCAGGTGTTGGGGAGGGGTTTACCTGTAATTTATCCGGGTGTTGGGGCAGGGGTTTACCTGTAATGTATCCAAGTGTTAGGGGAGGGGTTTACCTGTAATGTATTGGGGTGTTGGTGGAGGGGTCTCCCTGTAATGTATCCAGGTGTTGGGATGGTGTTTACCTGTAATGTATCCAGGTGATGGGGAGGGGTCTACCTGTAATGTATCCAGGTGTTGGGGGAGGTGTTTACCTGTAATGTATCGGGGTGTTGGGGGATGGGTTTACCTGCAATATATCCGGGTGTTGGGGGAGGAGTTTACCTGTAATATATCCTGGTGTTGGGGGAGGGGTGAACCTGTAATGTCGAGAGGTGTTGGGGGAGGGGTTACCTGTAATGTATCCAGGTGTTGGGGAGGTGTTTACCTGTATTTTATCTGGGTGTTGGCGAGGGGTTTACCTGTAATGTATCCAGTTGTTGGGGAGGGGTCTACCTGTAATGTATCCAGGTGTTGGGGAGGGGTTTACCTTTAATGTATCTGGGTGTTGGGGAGGGGTTTACCTAAGTGTATCCGGGTGTTGGTGAGGGGTTTACCTGTAATGTATCCAGGTGTTGGGGGAGGGGTTAACCTGTAATAAACCCAGGTGTTGGGAAAGGGGTTTCCTGTAATGTATCCAGATGTTGGGAAAGGGGTTTACCTGTAATGTATCCAGGTGTTGGGGAGGGGTTTATCTGTAATTTATCCGGATGTTGGGGCAGGGGTTTACCTGTAATGTATCCAAGTGTTAGGGGAGGGGTTTACCTGTAATATATCGGGATGTTGGGGGAGGGGTCTCCCTGTAATGTATCCAGGTGTTGGGATGGTGCTTACCTGTAATGTATCCAGGTGTTGGGGGAGGGGTCTACCTGTAATGTATCCAATCGTTGGGGGGTTTACCTGTAATGCATCCAGGTGTTGGCAGAGGGGTTTACCTGTAATGTATCCAGGTGTTGGGGAGGGGTTTACCTGAAACTTATCCGGTTGTTGGGGAGGGGTTTATCTGTAATGTAACCAGGTGTTGGGGAGGGGTTTACCTGTAATGTATCCAGCTGTTGGGGAGTGGTTTACCTGTAATGTATTCAGGTGTTGGGGAGGGGTTTACCTGTAATGTATCCGGGTATTGGGGCTGGGGTTCACCTGTAATGAATCCGGGTGTTGTGGGAGTGGTTTACCTGTAATGTATCCAGTTGTTGGTGGAGGGGTTTACCTGTAATGTATGTGGGTGTTGGGGGATGGGGTTTACCTGTAATGTATCCAGGTGTTGGGGAGGGGTTTACCTGTAATGTATCCAGGTGTTGGCGAGGGGTTTACCTGTAATGTATTCAGATGTTGGGGAGGGGTTTACCTGTAATGTATCCATGTGTTGGGAGAGGGGTTTGCCTGTAATGTATCCAGGTGTTGAGGGAGGGGTTTATCTGTAATGTATCCGGGTGTTGGGGGAGGGCTGCACCTGTAATATATATGTGTGTTGGTGAGGGCTGCACCTGTAATGTATCTGTGTGTTGGGGAGGGGTTTACCTGTAATGCATCCAGATGTTGGGGGGTTGTATTTTACCTCTAATGTATCCAGGTATTGGGGGAGGGCTTTACCTGTATTGTATCTGGGTGTTGGGGGAGGGGTTTACCTGTAATGTATCCGGATGTTGGGGGAGGGGTTTACCTGTAATGTATCTGGATGTTGGGTGAGGGTTTACCTGTAATGTACCGGGGTGTTGGGGGAGGGGTTTACGTGTAATGTATCGGTGTGTTGGGGGAAGGGTTTACCTGTAATGTATCGGGGTGTTGGTGGAGGGATTTAACGGTAATGTAATCGGGTGTTGAGTTCGTAGTTTACCTGTAATGTGTCGGGGTGGTGGGGGAGGGGTTTACCTGTCATGTATCCAGGTGTTGGGGAGGGGTTTACCTGTAATGTGTCCTGGTGTTGGGGAGGGTATACCTGTAATGTCTCCAGGTGTTGAGGAAGTGGTTTACCTGCAATGTTTCCGGGTGTTGGGGGAGGGCTTCACCTGTAATATATATGTGTGTTGGTGAGGGCTGCACCTGTAATGTATCTGTGTGTTGGGGAGCGGTTTACCTGTAATGCATCCAGGTGTTGGGGGTTTGTGCTTTACCTGTAATGTATCCAGGTGTTGGGGGAGGGCTTTACCTGTATTGTATCGGAGTGTTGGGGGTGGGGTTTAACTGTAATGCATCCAGATGTTCGGGGAGAGGTTTACTTGTAATTTATCCTGTTGTTGGGTGGAGGGGTTTACCTGAAATGTATCCGAGTGTTGGGGGAGGGCTTCACCTGTAATATATCTGTGTGTTGGTGAGGGCTGCACCTGTAATGTATCTGTGTGTTGGGGAGGGGTTTACCTGTATTGTATCTGGGTGTTGGGGGAGGACTTTACCTGTATTGTATCTGGGTGTTGGGGGAGGGTTTTTCCTGTAATGCATCTGGGTGTTGGGGGAGGGGTTTACCTGTAATGTATCCAGGTGTTGGGGAAGGGTTTGTCTGTAATGTATCCAGGTGTTGGGGGTGTGGTTTACCGTTTATGTATCCAGGTGTTGGGGTAAAAGGGTTACCTGTAATGTATCTGGGTGTTGGGGAGGGGTTTACCTGTAATGTATCCAGGTGTTTGGGGTGGGTTTTACCTGTAATGTATCCGGGTGTTGGGGGAGTGGTTTACCTGCAATGTAGCTGGGTGTTGGGGAAGGGGTTTACCTGTAATGTATCTGGGTGTTGGGGGAGGGGTTTACCTGTAATATATCCAGGTGTTCGGGGAGGTGTTTACCTGTAATGTATCTGTGTGTTGGGGGAGTGGTTTCCCTGTGATGAATCCAGGTGTTGCGGAAGGTTTTACCTGTAATGTATCCGGGTGTAGGGGAGGGGTTTATCTGTCTTGTATCCAGGTGTTGGGGAGGGGTTTATCTGTAATGTATCCAGGTGTTGGGGAGGGGTTTACTTGCATATGTATCCAGGTGTTGGGGGACAATTTACCTGTAATGTTTTCGGGTGTTGAGGGAGTGGTTTACCTGTAATGTATCCAGGTGTTAGGGAGGAGTTCACCTGTAATGTAGCTGGGTGTTGGGGGAGGGTTTTACCTGTCATGTATCTGGGTTTTAGGAGAGGGGTTTACATGTAATGTATCCAGGTGTTGGGTGAGGGGTTTACCTGTGATGTATCTGGGTGTTGGGGGGGGGTTTTACCTGTAATGTATCTGGGTGTTGGGGGAGGGTTTCACCTGTAATGTATCTGGGTGTTGGGGGAGGGTTTTACCTGTAATGCATCTGGGTGTTGGAGGAGGGGTTTACCTGTAATGTATCCGGGTGTTGGGGGAGGGGTTTACCTGTAATGTATCTGTGTGTTGGGGGAAGGGTTTACCTGTAATGTATCGGGGTGTTGGTGGAGGGGTTTAACTGTAATGTATCGGGGTGTTGGGTGAATGGTTTAGCTGTAATGTATCGGGGTGGTGGGGGAGGTGTTTACCTGTCATGTATCCAGGTGTTGGGGAGAGGTTTACCTGTAATGTGTCCTGGTGTTGGGGAAGGGCTCCACCTGTAATACATCTGTGTTTTGGTGAGGGCTGCAACTGTAATGTATCTGTGTGTTGGGAAGGGGTTTACCTGTAATTCATCCAGGTGTTGGGGGGTTGTGGTTTACCTGTAATGTATCCAGGTGTTGGGGGAGGACTTCACCTGCATTGTATCTGGGTGTTGGGGGAGGGGTTTACCTGTAATTTATCGGAGTGTTGGGGGTGGAGTTTACCTGTAATGCATCCAGGTGTTTGGGGAGGGGTTTACTTGTAATTTATCCTGGTGTTGGGGGAGGGGTTTACCTGTAATGTATCCAGGTGTTGGGGAGGGGTTTACCTGTAATGTATCCAGGTGTTTGGGGAGGGTTTTACCTGTAATGTATCCGGGTGTTGGGGGAGTGGTTCACCTGTAATGTATCTGGGTGTTGGGGAAGTTGTTTACCAGTAATGTATGTGGGTGTTGGGGAGGGGGTTACCTGTAATATATCCAGGTGTTGGGGGAGGTGTTTACCTGTAATATATCTGTGTTGGGGGAGTGGTTTCCCTGTGATGAATCCAGGTGTTACGGAGGGGTTTACCTGTAATGTATCCGGGTGTAGGGGAGGGGTTTACCTGTATTGTATCCAGGTGTTGGGGAGGGGATTATCTGTAATGTATCCAGGTGTTGGGGAGGGGTTTACCTGCATATGTATCCAGGTGTTGGGGGAGAGTTTACCTGTAATGTTTTCTGGTGTTGAGTGAGTGGTTTTCCTGTAATGTATCCAGGTGTTGGGGATGGGTTTACCTGTAATGTAGCTGGGTGTTGGGGGAGGGTTTTACCTGTAATGTATCTGGGTTTTGGGGGAGGAGTTCACCTGTAATGTATCTGGGTGTTGGGGGAGGGGTTTACCTGTAATGTATCCAGGTGTTGGGGGAGAGGTTTATCTGTAATGTATCCAGGTGTTGGGGGAGGGGTTTATCTGTAATGTATCCAGGTGCTGGGGGTGGGGTTTACCTGCAATGTATCCAGGTGTTGGGGAGGGGTTTACCTGTAATGTATCCAGGTGTTGGGAGAGGGGTTTGGTTGTACTGTATCCAGGTGTTGGGGGAGGGGTGTACCTGTATTGTATCTGGGTGTTGGGGAGGGGTTTACCTGTAATGTATCGGACTGTTGGGGGAGGCATTTACCTGTAATGCATCCAGATGTTCGGGGAGGGGTTTACCTGTAATTTATCCTGCTGTTGGGGGTGGGATTTACCTGTAATGTATCCAGGTGTTGGGGAGGGGTTTATTTGCAATATGTGCAGGTGTTGGGGGAAAGGTTTATCTGTGATGTATCCAGTTGTTGGGTGAGGGGTTTACCTGTAAAGTATCCTGGTGTCAGGGGAGGGGTTTACCTGTAATATTTCCAGGTGTTGGGGAAGGGGATTAATTGTCATGTATCTGGGTGTTGGCGGAGCGGTTTCCCTGTAATGTATCGGGGTGTTGGGGGAGGGGTTTAACTGTAATGTATCTGGGTGTTGGGGGAGGGGTTTATCTGTAATGTATCCAGGTGTTGTGGAGGGGTTTACATGTAATGTGTCCTGGTGTTGGGGGAGGGGTTTCCCTGAAATGTATCCAGGTGTTGGGGGAGGGGTTTACCTGTAATGTATCTCGGTGTTGGGGGAGGGGTTTACCTGTATTGTACCTGGGTGTTGGGGGAGGGGTTCACCTGTAATATATCTGAGTGTTGGGGGAGGGGTTTACCTGTAATGCATCTGGGTGTTGGGGGAGGGGTTTACCTGTAATGTATCCAGGTGTTGGGGAAGGGTTTGTCTGTAATGTATCCAGGTGTTGGGGGTGTGGTTTACCGTTTATGTATCCAGGTGTTGGGGTAAAAGGGTTACCTGTAATGTATCTGGGTGTTGGGGAGGGGTTTACCTGTAATGTATCCAGGTGTTTGGGGTGGGTTTTACCTGTAATGTATCCGGGTGTTGGGGGAGTGGTTTACCTGCAATGTAGCTGGGTGTTGGGGAAGGGGTTTACCTGTAATGTATCTGGGTGTTGGGGGAGGGGTTTACCTGTAATATATCCAGGTGTTCGGGGAGGTGTTTACCTGTAATGTATCTGTGTGTTGGGGGAGTGGTTTCCCTGTGATGAATCCAGGTGTTGCGGAAGGTTTTACCTGTAATGTATCCGGGTGTAGGGGAGGGGTTTACCTGTCTTGTATCCAGGTGTTGGGGAGGGGTTTATCTGTAATGTATCCAGGTGTTGGGGAGGGGTTTACTTGCATATGTATCCAGGTGTTGGGGGACAATTTACCTGTAATGTTTTCGGGTGTTGAGGGAGTGGTTTACCTGTAATGTATCCAGGTGTTAGGGAGGAGTTCACCTGTAATGTAGCTGGGTGTTGGGGGAGGGTTTTACCTGTCATGTATCTGGGTTTTAGGAGAGGGGTTTACATGTAATGTATCCAGGTGTTGGGTGAGGGGTTTACCTGTGATGTATCTGGGTGTTGGGGGAGGGTTTTACCTGTAATGTATCTGGGTGTTGGGGGAGGGTTTCACCTGTAATGTATCTGGGTGTTGGGGGAGGGTTTTACCTGTAATGCATCTGGGTGTTGGAGGAGGGGTTTACCTGTAATGTATCCGGGTGTTGGGGGAGGGGTTTACCTGTAATGTATCTGTGTGTTGGGGGAAGGGTTTACCTGTAATGTATCGGGGTGTTGGTGGAGGGGTTTAACTGTAATGTATCGGGGTGTTGGGTGAATGGTTTAGCTGTAATGTATCGGGGTGGTGGGGGAGGTGTTTACCTGTCATGTATCCAGGTGTTGGGGAGAGGTTTACCTGTAATGTGTCCTGGTGTTGGGGAAGGGCTCCACCTGTAATACATCTGTGTTTTGGTGAGGGCTGCAACTGTAATGTATCTGTGTGTTGGGAAGGGGTTTACCTGTAATTCATCCAGGTGTTGGGGGGTTGTGGTTTACCTGTAATGTATCCAGGTGTTGGGGGAGGACTTCACCTGCATTGTATCTGGGTGTTGGGGGAGGGGTTTACCTGTAATTTATCGGAGTGTTGGGGGTGGAGTTTACCTGTAATGCATCCAGGTGTTTGGGGAGGGGTTTACTTGTAATTTATCCTGGTGTTGGGGGAGGGGTTTACCTGTAATGTATCCAGGTGTTGGGGAGGGGTTTACCTGTAATGTATCCAGGTGTTTGGGGAGGGTTTTACCTGTAATGTATCCGGGTGTTGGGGGAGTGGTTCACCTGTAATGTATCTGGGTGTTGGGGAAGTTGTTTACCAGTAATGTATGTGGGTGTTGGGGAGGGGGTTACCTGTAATATATCCAGGTGTTGGGGGAGGTGTTTACCTGTAATATATCTGTGTTGGGGGAGTGGTTTCCCTGTGATGAATCCAGGTGTTACGGAGGGGTTTACCTGTAATGTATCCGGGTGTAGGGGAGGGGTTTACCTGTATTGTATCCAGGTGTTGGGGAGGGGCTTATCTGTAATGTATCCAGGTGTTGGGGAGGGGTTTACCTGCATATGTATCCAGGTGTTGGGGGAGAGTTTACCTGTAATGTTTTCTGGTGTTGAGTGAGTGGTTTACCTGTAATGTATCCAGGTGTTGGGGATGGGTTTACCTGTAATGTAGCTGGGTGTTGGGGGAGGGTTTTACCTGTAATGTATCTGGGTTTTGGGGGAGGAGTTCACCTGTAATGTATCTGGGTGTTGGGGGAGGGGTTTACCTGTAATGTATCCAGGTGTTGGGGGAGAGGTTTATCTGTAATGTATCCAGGTGTTGGGGGAGGGGTTTATCTGTAATGTATCCAGGTGCTGGGGGTGGGGTTTACCTGCAATGTATCCAGGTGTTGGGGAGGGGTTTACCTGTAATGTATCCAGGTGTTGGGAGAGGGGTTTGGTTGTACTGTATCCAGGTGTTGGGGGAGGGGTGTACCTGTATTGTATCTGGGTGTTGGGGAGGGGTTTACCTGTAATGTATCGGACTGTTGGGGGAGGCATTTACCTGTAATGCATCCAGATGTTCGGGGAGGGGTTTACCTGTAATTTATCCTGCTGTTGGGGGTGGGATTTACCTGTAATGTATCCAGGTGTTGGGGAGGGGTTTATTTGCAATATGTGCAGGTGTTGGGGGAAAGGTTTATCTGTGATGTATCCAGTTGTTGGGTGAGGGGTTTACCTGTAAAGTATCCTGGTGTCAGGGGAGGGGTTTACCTGTAATATTTCCAGGTGTTGGGGAAGGGGATTAATTGTCATGTATCTGGGTGTTGGCGGAGCGGTTTCCCTGTAATGTATCGGGGTGTTGGGGGAGGGGTTTAACTGTAATGTATCTGGGTGTTGGGGGAGGGGTTTATCTGTAATGTATCCAGGTGTTGTGGAGGGGTTTACATGTAATGTGTCCTGGTGTTGGGGGAGGGGTTTCCCTGAAATGTATCCAGGTGTTGGGGGAGGGGTTTACCTGTAATGTATCTCGGTGTTGGGGGAGGGGTTTACCTGTATTGTACCTGGGTGTTGGGGGAGGGGTTCACCTGTAATATATCTGAGTGTTGGGGGAGGGGTTTACCTGTAATGCATCTGGGTGTTGGGGGAGGGGTTTACCTGTAATGTATCCAGGTGTTGGGGAAGGGTTTGTCTGTAATGTATCCAGGTGTTGGGGGTGTGGTTTACCGTTTATGTATCCAGGTGTTGGGGTAAAAGGGTTACCTGTAATGTATCTGGGTGTTGGGGAGGGGTTTACCTGTAATGTATCCAGGTGTTTGGGGTGGGTTTTACCTGTAATGTATCCGGGTGTTGGGGGAGTGGTTTACCTGCAATGTAGCTGGGTGTTGGGGAAGGGGTTTACCTGTAATGTATCTGGGTGTTGGGGGAGGGGTTTACCTGTAATATATCCAGGTGTTCGGGGAGGTGTTTACCTGTAATGTATCTGTGTGTTGGGGGAGTGGTTTCCCTGTGATGAATCCAGGTGTTGCGGAAGGTTTTACCTGTAATGTATCCGGGTGTAGGGGAGGGGTTTACCTGTCTTGTATCCAGGTGTTGGGGAGGGGTTTATCTGTAATGTATCCAGGTGTTGGGGAGGGGTTTACTTGCATATGTATCCAGGTGTTGGGGGACAATTTACCTGTAATGTTTTCGGGTGTTGAGGGAGTGGTTTACCTGTAATGTATCCAGGTGTTAGGGAGGAGTTCACCTGTAATGTAGCTGGGTGTTGGGGGAGGGTTTTACCTGTCATGTATCTGGGTTTTAGGAGAGGGGTTTACATGTAATGTATCCAGGTGTTGGGTGAGGGGTTTACCTGTGATGTATCTGGGTGTTGGGGGAGGGTTTTACCTGTAATGTATCTGGGTGTTGGGGGAGGGTTTCACCTGTAATGTATCTGGGTGTTGGGGGAGGGTTTTACCTGTAATGCATCTGGGTGTTGGAGGAGGGGTTTACCTGTAATGTATCCGGGTGTTGGGGGAGGGGTTTACCTGTAATGTATCTGTGTGTTGGGGAAGGGTTTACCTGTAATGTATCGGGGTGTTGGTGGAGGGGTTTAACTGTAATGTATCGGGGTGTTGGGTGAATGGTTTAGCTGTAATGTATCGGGGTGGTGGGGGAGGTGTTTACCTGTCATGTATCCAGGTGTTGGGGAGAGGTTTACCTGTAATGTGTCCTGGTGTTGGGGAAGGGCTCCACCTGTAATACATCTGTGTTTTGGTGAGGGCTGCAACTGTAATGTATCTGTGTGTTGGGAAGGGGTTTACCTGTAATTCATCCAGGTGTTGGGGGGTTGTGGTTTACCTGTAATGTATCCAGGTGTTGGGGGAGGACTTCACCTGCATTGTATCTGGGTGTTGGGGGAGGGGTTTACCTGTAATTTATCGGAGTGTTGGGGGTGGAGTTTACCTGTAATGCATCCAGGTGTTTGGGGAGGGGTTTACTTGTAATTTATCCTGGTGTTGGGGGAGGGGTTTACCTGTAATGTATCCAGGTGTTGGGGAGGGGTTTACCTGTAATGTATCCAGGTGTTTGGGGAGGGTTTTACCTGTAATGTATCCGGGTGTTGGGGGAGTGGTTCACCTGTAATGTATCTGGGTGTTGGGGAAGTTGTTTACCAGTAATGTATGTGGGTGTTGGGGAGGGGGTTACCTGTAATATATCCAGGTGTTGGGGGAGGTGTTTACCTGTAATATATCTGTGTTGGGGGAGTGGTTTCCCTGTGATGAATCCAGGTGTTACGGAGGGGTTTACCTGTAATGTATCCGGGTGTAGGGGAGGGGTTTACCTGTATTGTATCCAGGTGTTGGGGAGGGGCTTATCTGTAATGTATCCAGGTGTTGGGGAGGGGTTTACCTGCATATGTATCCAGGTGTTGGGGGAGAGTTTACCTGTAATGTTTTCTGGTGTTGAGTGAGTGGTTTACCTGTAATGTATCCAGGTGTTGGGGATGGGTTTACCTGTAATGTAGCTGGGTGTTGGGGGAGGGTTTTACCTGTAATGTATCTGGGTTTTGGGGGAGGAGTTCACCTGTAATGTATCTGGGTGTTGGGGGAGGGGTTTACCTGTAATGTATCCAGGTGTTGGGGGAGAGGTTTATCTGTAATGTATCCAGGTGTTGGGGGAGGGGTTTATCTGTAATGTATCCAGGTGCTGGGGGTGGGGTTTACCTGCAATGTATCCAGGTGTTGGGGAGGGGTTTACCTGTAATGTATCCAGGTGTTGGGAGAGGGGTTTGGTTGTACTGTATCCAGGTGTTGGGGGAGGGGTGTACCTGTATTGTATCTGGGTGTTGGGGAGGGGTTTACCTGTAATGTATCGGACTGTTGGGGGAGGCATTTACCTGTAATGCATCCAGATGTTCGGGGAGGGGTTTACCTGTAATTTATCCTGCTGTTGGGGGTGGGATTTACCTGTAATGTATCCAGGTGTTGGGGAGGGGTTTATTTGCAATATGTGCAGGTGTTGGGGGAAAGGTTTATCTGTGATGTATCCAGTTGTTGGGTGAGGGGTTTACCTGTAAAGTATCCTGGTGTCAGGGGAGGGGTTTACCTGTAATATTTCCAGGTGTTGGGGAAGGGGATTAATTGTCATGTATCTGGGTGTTGGCGGAGCGGTTTCCCTGTAATGTATCGGGGTGTTGGGGGAGGGGTTTAACTGTAATGTATCTGGGTGTTGGGGGAGGGGTTTATCTGTAATGTATCCAGGTGTTGTGGAGGGGTTTACATGTAATGTGTCCTGGTGTTGGGGGAGGGGTTTCCCTGAAATGTATCCAGGTGTTGGGGGAGGGGTTTACCTGTAATGTATCTCGGTGTTGGGGGAGGGGTTTACCTGTATTGTACCTGGGTGTTGGGGGAGGGGTTCACCTGTAATATATCTGAGTGTTGGGGGAGGGGATTACCTGTAATGTATCCAGGTGTTGGGGAGAGGTTTACCTGTAATGTATCCAGGTGTTGGGGAGGGGTTTACCTGGATTGTATCTGGGTGTTGGTTGAGGGTTTTACCTGTAATGTATCAAGATGTTGGGGGAGCGGTTTACCTGTAATGTATCCAGGTGCTGGGGAGAGGTTTACCTGTAATGTATGCAGGTGTTGGGGGAGAGGGTTACCTGTAATGTACCCAGGTGTTGGGGGAGGAGTTTACCTGTATTGTATCTGGGTGTTGGGGGAGGGGTTTACCTGTAATGTATCCGGGTGTTGGGGGAGGGCTTCACCTGTAATATATATGTGTGTTGGTGAGGGCTGCACCTGTAATGTATCTGTGTGTTGGGGAGGGATTTACCTGTAATGCATCCAGGTGTTGGGGGGTTGTGTTTTACCTCTAATGTATCCAGGTATTGGGGGAGGGCTTTACCTGTATTGTATCTGGGTGTTGGGGGAGGGGTTTACCTGTAATGTATCCGGGTGTTGGGGGAGGGGTTTACCTGTAATGTATCTGGATGTTGGTTGAGGGTTTACCTGTAATGTATCCGGGTGTTGGGGGAGGGGTTTACCTGTAATGTATCTGGATGTTGGGTGAGGGTTTACCTGTAATGTATCTGGGTGTTGGGGAGGGGTTTACCTGTAATGTATCCAGGTGTTTGGGGTGGGTTTTACCTGTAATGTATCCGGGTGTTGGGGGAGTGGTTTACCTGCAATGTAGCTGGGTGTTGGGGAAGGGGTTTACCTGTAATGTATCTGGGTGTTGGGGGAGGGGTTTACCTGTAATATATCCAGGTGTTCGGGGAGGTGTTTACCTGTAATGTATCTGTGTGTTGGGGGAGTGGTTTCCCTGTGATGAATCCAGGTGTTGCGGAAGGTTTTACCTGTAATGTATCCGGGTGTAGGGGAGGGGTTTACCTGTCTTGTATTCAGGTGTTGGGGAGGGGTTTATCTGTAATGTATCCAGGTGTTGGGGAGGGGTTTACTTGCATATGTATCCAGGTGTTGGGGGACAATTTACCTGTAATGTTTTCGGGTGTTGAGGGAGTGGTTTACCTGTAATGTATCCAGGTGTTAGGGAGGAGTTCACCTGTAATGTAGCTGGGTGTTGGGGGAGGGTTTTACCTGTCATGTATCTGGGTTTTAGGAGAGGGGTTTACATGTAATGTATCCAGGTGTTGGGTGAGGGGTTTACCTGTGATGTATCTGGGTGTTGGGGGAGGGTTTTACCTGTAATGTATCTGGGTGTTGGGGGAGGGTTTCACCTGTAATGTATCTGGGTGTTGGGGGAGGGTTTTACCTGTAATGCATCTGGGTGTTGGAGGAGGGGTTTACCTGTAATGTATCCGGGTGTTGGTGGAGGGGTTTACCTGTAATGTATCTGTGTGTTGGGGGAAGGGTTTACCTGTAATGTATTGGGGTGTTGGTGGAGGGGTTTAACTGTAATGTATCGGGGTGTTGGGTGAGTGGTTTAGCTGTAATGTATCGGGGTGGTGGGGGAGGGGTTTACCTGTCATGTATCCAGGTGTTTGGGAGGGGTTTACCTGTAATGTGTCCTGGTGTTGGGGGAGGGCTTCACCTGTAATACATCTGTGTTTTGGTGAGGGCTGCACCTGTAATGTATCTGTGTGTTGGGAAGGGGTTTACCTGTAATTCATCCAGGTGTTGGGGGGTTGTGGTTTACCTGTAATGTATCCAGGTGTTGGGGGAGGGCTTTACCTGCATTGTATCTGGGTGTTGGGGGAGGGGTTTACTTGTAATGTATCGGAGTGTTGGGGGTGGAGTTTACCTGTAATGCATCCAGGTGTTTGGGGAGGGGTTTACTTGTAATTTATCCTGGTGTTGGGGGAGGGGTTTAGCTGTAATGTAATCGGGTGTTGGGGGAGGGGTTTACCTGTAATGTATCCAGGTGTTGGGGAGTGGTTTACCTGTAATGTATCCAGGTGTTTGGGGAGGGTTTTACCTGTAATGTATCCGGGTGTTGGGGGAGTGGTTCACCTGTAATGTATCTGGATGTTGGGGAAGTTGTTTACCTGTAATGTATGTGGGTGTTGGGGAGGGGTTTACCTGTAATATATCCAGGTGTTGGGGGAGGTGTTTACCTGTAATATATCTGTGTTGGGGGAGTGGTTTCCCTGTGATGAATCCAGGTGTTGCGGAGGGGTTTACCTGTAATGTATCCGGGTGTAGGAGAGGGGTTTACCTGTATTGTATCCAGGTGTTGGGGAGGGGCTTATCTGTAATGTATCCAGGTGTTGGGGAGGGGTTTACCTGCATATGTATCCAGGTGTTGGGGGAGAGTTTACCTGTAATGTTTTCTGGTGTTGAGTGAGTGGTTTACCTGTAATGTATCCAGGTGTTGGGGATGGGTTTACCTGTAATGTAGCTGGGTGTTGGGGGAGGGTTTTACCTGTAATGTATCTGGGTTTTGGGGGAGGAGTTCACCTGTAATGTATCTGGGTGTTGGGGGAGGGGTTTACCTGTAATGTATCCAGGTGTTGGGGGAGAGGTTTGTCTGTAATGTATCCAGGTGTTGGGGGAGGGGTTTACCTGTAATGTATCCAGGTGCTGGGGGTGGGGTTTACCTGCAATGTATCCAGGTGTTGGGGAGGGGTTTACCTGTAATGTATCCAGGTGTTGGGAGAGGGGTTTGGTTGTAATTTATCCAGGTGTTGGGGGAGGGGTTTGCCTGTAATGTATCCAGATGTTGCGGGATGGGTTTGCCTGTAATGTATCCAGGTGTTGGGGGAGGTGTTAACTTGTAATGTATCCAGGTGTTGGGAGAGGAGTTTCCCTGAAATGTATTCAGGTGTTGGGGGAGAGGATGCCTGTAATGAATCCAGCTGTTGGGGAGGGGTTTAACTGTTATGTAGCCAGGTGATGGGGAGGGGTTTACCTGTAATGTACCGGTGTGTTGGGGGAGGTGTTCGCCTGTAATGTATCCTGGTGTTGGGTGGGGTTTACCTGTGACGTATCTGGGTGTTGGGCGTGGGCTTTACCTGTAATGTATCTGGGTGTTGTGGAAGGGGTTCACCTGTAATGTGTCTGGGTGTTGGGGGAGTGGTTTACCTGTAATGTATCCAGGTGTTGGGGAAGGGATTTACCTGTAATGTATCCAGGTGCTGGGGGTGGGGATTACCTGCAATGTAGCCAGGTGTTGGGGAGGGGTTTACCTGTAATGTATCCAGGTGTTGGGGGAGGGGTCTGGTTGTAATGTATCCAGGTGTTGGGGGAGGGGTTTGCCTGTAATGTATCCAGGTGTTGGGGGAGGGGTTTGCATGTAATGTATCCAGGTGTTGGGGGGGTGTTGCCTGTAATGTATCCAGGTGTTGGGGGTGGTGTTAACCTGTAATGTATCCAGGTGTTGGGAGAGGGGTTTACCTGAAATGTATTCAGGTGTTGGGGGTGGGGTTTGCCTGTAATGAATCCAGCTGTTGGGGAGGGGTTTAACTGTTATGTAGCCAGGTGATGGGGAGGGGTTTACCTGTAATGTACCGGTGTGTTGTGGAAGGCGTTCTCCTGTAATGTATCCAGGTGTAGGGGGAGGGGTTTACCTGCAATGCATCTGGGTGTTGGGGGAGGGGTTTACCTGTAATGCATCCAGGTGTTGGGGGAGGGCTTTACCTGCAATGCATCTGTGTGTTGGGGAGGGTTGCCTCTGTAATGTATCTGTGTGTTGGGCAGGGGTTTACCTGTAATGCATCCAGGTTTTGGGGTGGTGGGGTTTACCTGTAATGTATCCAGGTGTTGGGGAGGGCTTTACCTGTATTGTATCTGGGTGTTGTGGGAGAGGTTTACCTGTTACGTATCGGAGTGTTGGAGGAGGGGGTGACTTGTAATGCATCCAGATGTTCGGGGAGAGGTTTACATGTAATTTATCCTGGTGTTGGGGATGGGGTTTACCTGTAATGTATCCAGGTGTTGGGAGAGGGGTTTATCTGCAATATGTGCAGGTGTTGGGGAGGGATTTACCTGTAATGTATCCAGGTGTTGGGGAGGGGTTTACCTGTAATGTATCCGGGTGTTGGGGGAGTGGTTTCCCTGTGATGAATCCAGGTGTTGTGGAGGGGCTTACCTTTAATGTATCTGGGTGTTGGTGGAGGGGTTTACCTGTAATGTATCTGGGTGTTGGGGGAGGGGTTTACCTGTAATGTATCCAGGTGTTGGGGAGGGGTTTACCTGTAATGTATCCAGGTGTTGGGGAAGGTGTTTGCCTGTAGTGTATCAAGTTGTTGGGGGAGGGGTTTTCCTGTAATGTATCCAGGTGTTGGGGGTGGGGGTTACCTGCATTGTATCTGGGTGTTGGTGGAGGCGTGTACCTGTAATGTATCCAGGTGTTGGGGGAGGGGTTTACCTGTAATGTATCCGGGTGTTGGGGAGGAGTGTACCTGTAATGTATCTGGATGTTGGGGGAGCGGTTTACCTGTAATGTACCCAGGTGTTGGGGAGGGGTTTACCTGTATTGTATCTGGGTGTTGGGGGAGGGGTTTAACTGTAATGTATCAGGGTGTTGGGTGAGTGGTTTACCTGTAATGTATCGGGGTGATGGGGGAGGGGTTTACCTGTCATGTATCCAGGTGTTGGGGAGGGGTTTATCTGTAATGTGTTCTGGTGTTGGGGAAGGGGTTTACCTGCAATGTATCCAGGTGTTGGTGGAGGGCTTCACCTGTAATATATCTGTGTGTTGGGGAGGGTTGCCTCTCTAATGTATCTGTGTGTTGGGCAGGGGTTTACCTGTAATGCATCCAGGTTTTGGGGTGGTGGGGTTTACCTGTAATGTATCCAGGTGTTGGGGAGGGCTTTACCTGTATTGTATCTGGGTGTTGTGGGAGAGGTTTACCTGTTAGGTATCGGAGTGTTGGAGGAGGGGGTGACTTGTAATGCATCCAGGTGTTCGGGGAGAGGTTTACATGTAATTTATCCTGGTGTTGGGGATGGGGTTTACCTGTAATGTATCCAGGTGTTGGGAGAGGGGTTTATCTGCAATATGTGCAGGTGTTGGGGAGGGATTTACCTGTAATGTATCCAGGTGTTGGGGAGGGGTTTACCTGTAATGTATCCGGTTGTTGGGGGAGGGGTTTACCTGTAATGTATCCAGGTGTTGGGGAGGGGTTTACCTGTAATGTATCCAGGTGTTGGGAGAGGGGTTTACATGTAATTTATGCTGGTGTTGGGGATGGGGTTTACCTGTAATGTATCCAGGTGTTGGGAGAGGGGTTTATCTGCAATATGTGCAGGTGTTGGGGAGGGATTTACCTGTAATGTATCCAGGTGTTGGGGAGGGGTTTACCTGTAATGTATCCGGTTGTTGGGGGAGGGGTTTACCTGTAATGTATCCAGGTGTTGGGGAGGGGTTTACCTGTAATGCATCGAGGTGTTTGGGGAGGGTTTTACCTGTAATGTATCTGTGTGTTGGCAAAGGGGTTTACCTGTAATGTATCTGGGTGTTCGGGGAGGGGTTTACCTGTAATGTATCCAGGTGTTGGGGAGGGGTTTACCTGTAATGTATCCGGGTGTTGGGGGAGTGGTTTCCCTGTGATGAATCCAGGTGTTGTGGAGGGGCTTACCTTTAATGTATCTGGGTGTTGGTGGAGGGGTTTACCTGTAATGTATCTGGGTGTTGGGGGAGGGGTTTACCTGTAATGTATCCAGGTGTTGGGGAGGGGTTTACCTGTAATGTATCCAGGTGTTGGGGAAGGTGTTTGCCTGTAGTGTATCCAGTTGTTGGGGGAGGGGTTTTCCTGTAATGTATCCAGGTGTTGGGGGTGGGGGTTACCTGCATTGTATCTGGGTGTTGGTGGAGGCGTGTACCTGTAATGTATCCAGGTGTTGGGGGAGGGGTTTACCTGTAATGTATCCAGGTGTTGGGGAGGCGGTTATATGTAATGTATCCAGGTGTTGGGAGAGGGGTTTCCCTTTATTGTATCTGGGTGTTGGGGGAGGGGTTTATCTGTAATGTATCCAGGTGTTGGGGGAGGGGGTTACTTGTAATGTACCCAGGTGTTGGGGAGGGGTTTACCTGTATTGTATCTGGGTGTTGGGGGAGGGGTTTACCTGTAATGTATCCGGGTGTTGGGGAGGAGTGTACCTGTAATGTATCTGGATGTTGGGGGAGGGGTTTACCTGTAATGTACCCAGGTGTTGGGGAGGGGTTTACCTGTATTGTATCTGGGTGTTGGGGGAGGGGTTTAACTGTAATGTATCAGGGTGTTGGGTGAGTGGTTTACCTGTAATGTATCGGGGTGATGGGGGAGGGGTTTACCTGTCATGTATGCAGGTGTTGGGGAGGGGTTTATCTGTAATGTGTTCTGGTGTTGGGGAAGGGGTTTAACTGGAATGTATCCAGGTGTTGGTGGAGGGCTTCACCTGTAATATATCTGTGTAATGGGGAGGGTTGCCTCTGTAATGTATCTGTGTGTTGGGGAGGGGTATACTTGTAATGCATCCAGGTGTTGGGGGGTTGTGGTTTACCTGTAATGTATCCAGGTGTTGGGGGAGGGCTTTACCTGTATTGTATGTGGGTGTTGGGGGAGGGGTTTACCTGTAATGTATCGGATTGTTGGGGTGGGGTTTACCTGTAATGCATCCAGGTGTTCGCGGAGGGGTTTACTTGTAATTTATCCTGGTGTTGGGGGAGGGGTTTACCTGTTATGTATCTGGGTGTTGGGAAAGGGGTTTACCTGTAATGTATCCAGGTGTTGGGGAGGGGTTTACCTGTAATGTATCCAGGTGTTTGGGGAGGGTTTTACCTGTAATGTATCCGGGTGTTGGGGGAGTGTTTTACCTGTAATGTATCTGGGTGTTGGGGAAGGGGTTTACCTGTAATGTATGTGGGTGTTGGGGGAGGGGTTTACCTGTAATATATCCAAGTGTTGGGGGAGTGGTTTACCTGCATATGTATCCAGGTGTTTGGGGAGAGTTTACCTGTAATGTTTTCGGGTGTTGAGGGAGTGGTTTACCTGTAATGTATCCAGGTGTTGGAGAGGAGTTTACCTGTAATGTATCCAGGTGTTGGGGAGGGGTTTACCTGTAATGTATCCAGATGTTGGGGGAGAGGTTTGCCTGTAATGTATCCAGGTGTTGGGGGGTTGCCTGTAATGTATCCAGGTGTTGGGGGAGGGGTTTGCCTGTAATGTATCCAGGTGTTGGGGGGGTGTTGCCTGTAATGCATCCAGGGGTTGGGGGAGGTGTTAACCTGTAATGTATCCAGGTGTTGTGAGAGGGGTTCACCTGAAATGTATCCAGGTGTAGGGGGAGGGGTTTACCTGTAATAAATCCAGGTGTTGGGGGAGGGGTTTACCTGTTATGTATCCAGGTGATGGGGTGGGGTTTACCTGTAATTTCCCATTGTGTTGGGGAGGCATTCACCTGTAATGTATCCAGGTGTAGGGGAGGGGTTTACCTGTAATAAATCCAGGTGTTGGGGGAGGGCTTCACCTGTAATGCATCTGTGTGTTGGGGAGGGCTGCACCTGTAATGTATCTGTGTGTTGGGGGGGGGTTTACCTGTAATGCATCCAGGTGTTGGGGTGGTGGGGTTTACCTGTAATGTATCCAGGTGTTGGGGGAGGGCTTTACCTGTATTGTATCTGGGTGTTGTGGTAGAGGTTTACCTGTAAGGTATCGGAGTGTTGGGGGAGGGGGTAACTTGTCATGCATCCAGCTGTTCGGGGAGGGGTTTACCTGTAATATATCCTGGTGTTGGGGATGGGGTTTACCTATAATGTATCCAGGTGTTGGGAGAGGGGTTTATCTGCAATTTGTGCAGGTGTTGGGGAGGGATTTTCCTGTAATGTATCCAGGTGTTGGGGAGGGGTTTACCTGCAATGTATCTGGGTGTTGGGGGAGGGGTTTACCTGTAATGTATCCAGATGTTGGGGGTGCGGTTTACCTGTAATGTATCCAGGTGTTGGGGAGGGGTTTACCTGTAATGTATTCAGGTGTTAGGGAAGGGGTTTGCCTGTCGTGTACCCAGGTGTTGGGGGAGGGGTTTGCCTGTAATGTATCCAGGTGTTGGGGGAGGGGGTTACCTGTATTGTATCTGCATGTTGAGGAGGGGTTTACCTACATTGTATCTGTGTGTTGGTGGAGGGGTGTACCTGTAATGTATCCGGGTATTGGGGGAGGGGTTTAACCTGTAATGGATCCAGGTGTTGGGGAGGGTATTACCTGTAAAGTATCGGGGTGTTGAGGGAGGGGTTTACCTGTAATGTATGGGGGTGTTGGGGGAGGGGTTTACCTGTAATGTATCTGGGTGTTGGGGGAGGGGTTTGCCTGTAATGTATCCAGGTGTTGGGGAGGGGTTTACCTGTAAATTGTCCTGGTGTTGGGGGAGTGGTTTACCTGAAATGTATCCAGGTGTTGGGGGAGGGGTTTATCTGTAATGTATCCGGGTGTTGGGGGTGGGGTTTACCTGTTATGTATTCAGGTGTTGGGGGTGGGCTTCTCCTGTAATGTATCTGTGTGTTGGGGAGGGCTTCACCAGTAATGTATCTGTGTTTTGTGGAGGGGTTAACCTGTAATGCATCCAGGTGTCGGGGGAGGGTGGGGATTACCTGTAATGTATCCTGGTGTTGGGGGAGGGGATAACCTGTAATGTATCGAGGTGTTGGATGAGGGGTTTACCTGTAATGTATCCAGGTGTTGGGGAAGTGTTTACCTGTAATTTATCTGTGTGTTGGGGGAGGGGTTTACCTGTAATGTATCTGGGTGTTGGGTGAGGGGTTTACCTGTAATGTATCCAGGTGTTGGGGGAGGGGGGTTACCTGTAATGTGTCTGGGTGTTGGGGGAGGGGTTTACCTGTAATGTATCCAGCTGTTGGGGAGGGGGTTACCTGTAATGTACCCAGGTGTTGGGGGATGGGTTTACCTGTATTGTATCTGGCTGTTGGGGGAGGGGTTTTCCTGTTATGTATCTGCGTGTTGGGGGAAGTGTTTACCTGTAATGTATCTGGGTGTTGGGGAGGGGTTTACCTGTAATGTATCGGGGTGTTGGGGGAGGGATTTACCTGTAATGTATCGGGGTGTTGGGGGAGGGGTTTACCTGTAATGTATCCAGGTTTTGGGGAGGGGTTTACCTGTAATGTGTCCTGGTGTTGGGGGAGGGGTTTACCTGAAATGTATCCAGGTGTTAGGGAGGGGTTTACCTGTATTGTTTCCAGGTGTTGGGGGAGGGGTTTACCTGTAATGTATCCGGGTGTTGGGGGAGGGGTTTACCTGTAATGTATCCAGGTGTTGGGGAGGGCTTCACCTGAAATATATCTGTTTGTTGGGGAGGGCTTCACCTGTAATGCATCTGTGTGTTTTGGAGGGGTTTACCTGTAATGCATCCAGGTGTTGGGGAGGGCTTTACCTGTATTGTATCTGGGTGTTTGGGAGGGTTTTACCTGTAATGTATCCAGGTGTTGGGGGATGGGTTTACCTGTAATGTATCCGGGTGTTGGGGAGGGGTTTACCTTTAATGTATCTGGGTGTTGGGGGAGGGGTTTACTTGAAATGTATCATGGTGTTGTGGAGGTGTTTACCTGTTATATATCCGGGTGTTGTGGGAGGGGTTTACCTGTAATTTATCCGGATGTTGGGGGAGTGGTTACCTGTAATGTATCCAGGTGCTGGGGGAGGGGTTTACCTGTAATTTATCCAGGTGTTGGCGGAGTGGTTTACCTGTAATTTATCCAGGTGTTGGGGGTGAGGTTTACCTGTAATGTATCCGGGTGTTGTGGGAGGGGTGCCTGTAATTTATCCAGGTTTTGGGGAGGGGTTTACCTGTAATTTATCCAGGTGTTGGTGGAGAGTTTACCTGTAATGTATCCAGGTGTTGGGGAGGGGTTTACCTGTAATGTATCTCGGTGTTGGCGGAGTGGTTTACCTGTATTGTATTTGGGTGTTGGGAGAGGGGTTTACCTGTGTTGTGTCTGGGTGTTGGGGGAGGGGTTTACCTGTATTGTATCCAGGTGTTGGGGGAGGCTTTTACCTGTAATGTATCCAGGTGTTGGTAATGGGTTTACCTGTAATGTATCGGGGTGTTGGGGGAGGGGTTTACCTGTAATGTAGTGGTGTGTTGGGGGAGGGTTTTGCCTGTAATGTATCCAGGTGTTGGGGGAGGGGTTTATTTGTCTTGTATCCAGGTGTTGGAGGAGGGGTTTACCTGTAATTTATCCAGGTGTTGGGGAGTGATTTACCTGTAATGTATCAGGGTATTGGGGGAGGGGTTTACCTGTATTGTATCTGGGTGTTGGGAGAGAGTTTACCTGTAATGTATCCAGGTGTTGGGGAGGGGTTTACCTGTAATGTATCTCGGTTTTGGCGGATTGGTTTACATGTATTGTATTTGGGTGTTGGGGGTGGGGTTTACCTGTGTTGTATCTGGGTGTTGGGGAGGGGTTTACCTGTAATGTATCCAGGTGTTGGGGAGGTATTTACCTGTATTGTATCTGGGTGTTGGGGGAGTGGTTTACCAGTGATGTATGCAGGTGTTGGGGAGGGGTTTATCTTTCTTGTATCCAGTTGTTGGGGTCAGGATTTACCTGTATTGTATCTGGGTGTTGGGAAAGGGGTTTACCTGTCATATATGCAGGTGTTTGGGTTGGGATTTACCTGTAATGTGTCTGGGTGTTGGGGAGGGGTTTACCTGTGTTGTATCTGGTTGTTGGTGGAGGGGTTTACCTGTCATGTATGCAGGTGTTGGTGGAGTGGTTTACCTGTAATGCATGCAGGTGTTGGGGGAGGGGTTTACCTGTCATGTATGCAGGTGTTGGGGGAGGGGTTTACCTGTAATGTATCCAGGTGTTGGGGAGGGGTTTACCTGTAATATATCTGGGTGTTGGGGGAAGGGTTTACCTGGAATGTATCCAGGTGTTTGGGAGGTGTTTACCCGCAATGTATCTGTGTGTTGGGGAGGGGTTTACCTGTAATGTATCCAGGTGTTGGGGGAGGGGTTTACTTGTAATGTATCTGGATGTTGGGGGAGGGGTTCACCTGTCATGTATCTGTGTGTTGGGGAGGGGTTTACCTGTAATGTATCCAGGTGTTGGGGCGGGGTTTAACTGTAATGTATCTGGGTGTTGGGGGAGGGGTTTACCTGTATTGTATCTGGGTGTCAGGGAGGGGTTTATGTGTAATTTATCCGCGTGTTGGGGAGGGGTTTACCTGTCATGTATCTGTGTGTTGTGGAGGGGTTTATCTGTATTGTATCCAGGTGTTGGGGTGGTGTTTACCTGTAATTTATCCAGATGTTGGTGCGGTGTTTACCTGTAATTTATCCGGGTGTTGAGGAGGGCTTTACCTGTAATGTATCCAGGTGTTTGGGAGGGGTTTACCTGTACTGTATCCAGGTATTGGGGAGGGGTTTACCTGTAATGTATCTGTGTGTTGGGGAGGGGTTTACCTGTAATTTATCTGGGAGTTGGTGAGCGGGCTCTACTCTCGATGTTGGTTGTGATTGTCGACTTTACCTGCCTCAGGGAGGGTTACCGTTGATAGCCTGCTTCCTCTCCGTGGAAGATAGTCTTCAGCGGGAGGGGTGCGGATGGGTGGTTGTGAGTAACAGGCCCAGCCTGCTCTGTAGCTTCAGGCTCCAGCTAAATGCCGAACACCACACGTTCAGATTGGGCTGTGTCCCACGGTTAGTTCACAGGTGTGGCTTCACTCCATTACAGTTGAGATATGGAGGCGGTGGGGGGCAGAATTCAGTTAGATGTGAGGTCTGTACCAGCCATCTCGCCCCTGTGGTATTTATTACTGCATTCTCTGTCACATTTTCAATCAAACAGCAAAAGTAGAAGTTTTTTGTGAGGTTCTGCAGCTTCACGGGGAGCGGAGGCATGGGGTGGGGGTGCGGGGGGACTGAGAGGTTTAAAGCAGTCTTGAAGCTTTGGCCAAATTAGCCACGAGCCGCTCATTCAGCACTGGGCTGCGACTTTACCCTGAGGTTGGAAGGCCCGCGGAGGGAAGGCCTCAATTTTAAAAGGCCTACTGTCTCTGTAACAGTGTTCTCTCACAGCAAGTGAGGGCAGGGACTGCACAGGGCTTGCTGTATGCATGAAACCCGATCCCTCTCGCTCTGCTCATTCCATACCCTCAGACAACATGGCCATAAACCTCTCAGTGTTCGGAATCCAGCGGCCATGACCCCTGCCTCCATTACAGAGTTCTCCAATAGGAAACCATCTGTCATTAATGTTCTGTGGTTACAAGAACGCGATTGAAAACAGGAAGTAAAATAGTCAGCTTATTATCCGACATCCTGCTTTTCCTCACTTCAAAGGGTTGGTGTACAGTTTTGTTTTGGGGAGTGGGGCGGGGGGGGCAGAATAATTTACTGCTGTGGGATTGGGCGTCTGTTTATCAGTTGCACATTCAGACTGCGGGCCGTGATGTTTTTGCTGAGGCTCGAGGGGTGGCCTTGCAAGTCATTTGATGGTCCATTATACTCCCGAGCCACAATACATAAACAACAGCTTGGATCGTCGGCACGGCAGCTTGGCTGTGTGTAGGGATTGAAGTAATTATGGGGCCTCGGAGGCCCAAGGTGTTCACAATGGGCTGGAAACTGCGGCTTTCCCGGGTCCGTACGGAGCCCGCACACACCCGGCGAGCCGGTACTCAGAGCGCGATGCGCTCGTGCCGAAAACCGGCTTTTCCGATCTGCCAGCATTTCTCTAAACAGATCGAATGTATCCCCACAGGAAGGACGATCGCACGGCAGGGATTGGGATATATACCCAACTCACGCCCACTGAATGTCCTTCAAACTCTTACGCCCAGTAAAAGCAGGCACATAGCTTACTTTTACCAGCGTAACACTTTTAAAACAAAGAAAAATTTAATTCAAACATTCATTTTTATGTTAAAAACTCTGTCCATTAAGGTAAGTTTATTTTTAACCCTATTAAAACACAAAAATATATTTTTTCGAAAGCATTTAATTACATTTAATTTCAGATACGTGAGGTGTTTTTGTTGTAATGTGGGAAACGCGGCAGCCAATTTGCGCACAGCAGGATCCCACAGCAGCAACGTGATCATCAGTCTTTAGATGGTTTTGAGGGATAACTATATTGGCAAGGCCACCAGGGAGAACTCCACTGCTCTTATTCGAATAATACCTTGGGATCTTTTACATCTACTTGAGAGGCCAGACAGAACCTCGGTTTAACATCTCATCAGAAAGACGGCACCTCCAACCGTGCAGCGCTCCCTCGGCACTGCATCGGAGTGTCAGCCTGGATTTTGTGCTCAAGTCTTTGGAGTGTGACTTGAACCCACAACCTTCTGACTCAGAGGCGCGAGTGCTACCCACAGAATCATGGCTGATTTATCACTTAACGAACATCAGTGGAGCAGATTATCTGGTCATTTATTTCATTGTGGTTTGTGGGATTTTGCTGCGCACAAATTGGCTTCCACATTTCCCTCATTACAATCTTGAGTGCACGATAAATGTAAGTCTTTCGTTCTTTTTCAATGCACAGTGTGAAACCGAGGTGTACAAATAAAAGGTCCAGGCTCGATCCCTGCGTCCCTGAGTGAGTTCGCTGATCTCAAGTGGGGGCGGCAATTAGGACCCGTCAATTGGCCCCAGCAAACCCAGGCTTGGAAGGGGTAAACCAGCCCACATTCACGCTCCTGACTGACCATCGCTAGAATATGCACACACATGGATGGTGGGCGCAGACAGGACTGTGGCGCAGCTGTGGTGGAATAGCCAGCCAACACTCACTGCCCGGCCTCACGCATTAAGGGGTCAAAGTTCGGTCCTGCCGTTTTTGGGGTGGTGACACCGGCTGAGTGCTGATTTTAACACCAGGCGGTAGGTGCTGCCTCACACTGCAAAATTCAGTTTTGCCGCCCAAAGATGAGAGAGCGGCGCTAAAAGTGGCCTTGCACACTCATCCTTGGGTGCCAACAGAGTGGGAGCTCAGGCGGCCGAACGGATTTCCCTGCAGGAGGCTGCCGGCACGCGAGAGGGAAAAAAAAATGGAAAAAAAAGTTTACGACAATTTCCGTCACCCACACTTCCCCACTGGTCCCATTAATAGCTAAATGCTAAAAAAATAAACATAAACACTTGCCTTGATCCCTGGACGCTCCCGCCCTGGGATCCCCGATGTTCCGCCACCTTTCCCAGGCTGTACGAATGCCTGCCGGTAATGCCGCCGAATATCACAGCCACCCCGGCAAAGGGGACGTTGCCCGCTCGATGACGTCACCACGTGGGTGGCGGCCGAGCGCGCAGCAGTATGTCTTGGCACCGTCCCCACCGCCCGACTAAATTTACCGTCAGCCCAGGAACCCAGTCACCGCCGACGGTAAGGACTTAGCCGCCCGTTTTCCGCCCCTCTCCATCGCTAACGGGCGGCGTTAGAAACCAAATTTCGACCCCTCGGAGTGAGCAGGCATGAGATTTGCTGCAGGGTGGTTGCCACCATTGGACCCTGCCCCAGCAACGCCTGAGCAGTTCCGAGAAAGGAGTCACGAAAAGGGGGGGCGAAATGAAAGGGCGGATGAATTTGTTGGATTCAGAAGAATGGAAGGCTTGGGCAGTCACAGCACAGGACCCGATGCTGGGAGGCGGGAGTTCAGTCCCATCCTCTGACCCTGAAAGGAAGCTTCTCACCCCGTTAAACGGTAGCCCAAGCTTGCAATTCCGTTTCCTAGCAACTGTCACTGCCCATGGGGTGACACGTGGCAAACGCAGATAAGGCCCCTCCCCCCAGCAAATCTACGACTAGGCCCCACAATCAGATCCAGCAGCTGATGGACCAGCAGTTGTCACTTAGTGCCATTACACATCATGGTATCTGTGTTGCAACACACTGCAGGCAAGCTGACCCTACAGGGTTAATGTATCTTGCAGGGTCCCAGAGACCTAGGCCCAGAATCTGTCTCAGACAGTGCGTGTAACGGCATCTGACGACACTGCCCCTTATGTGGCACCGCCCGAGACAAATTTCGAGGCCCTAAGCAGCCCTTCCAGTCCAGTCGAGAACCGTTAGCTGCTTTTCACTACAGCGCGGTAGGTTAGGAGCAGATCTGCTGGAAACGTTCAAAATGGACGTTTTTTGAGAAGGGAAAATCTTTTCCCACTGGCCGGTGAGTCAGTAACTACAGGGCATTCTGACAGACCAAAGGCAGGGGCTGGGAGCAGCGGTTGGCAGGGCATGAATCAGCGGGGTTAGCAGGATCTTGAGTAGCCTTAAAACGGGAAGTGGTGAAATATTTGAAAGAGGAAGATTTAACAGGGCGGGGGGCTTGGGACTGTGTGATGAGCTCCAACAGAAATCCACAGCAGGTGTGATGTGCCGATGGACTCCTGGGGGAACAAATTCATTCCCACCCCGTCTGGGGGCGGTAACATTTGAGAGGCGGGAAACTTAACGGTCGGTGCTAAAGTGTCGCCCCTCTCAAAAAATTTGGGTTACCGCCCCCCAGAGGAAGTTGGAACACTAACGGGGCAGACTACTCAGCAGCTCTGCATACTGGGCCGTGCTGGATTGCCGGGTTCAAAGGGCCCCTCCCGCCTTTAAAGGGAGGGACCCACGCTGCAGCTCTGCCAGTTAACAAGGACCTACCTGGACCTTTATTGTAAGGGGGTTAGAGTATAAAAGCAGAGAAGTCCTGCTACAACTGTACAGGGTATTGGTGAGGCCACACCTGGAGTACTGTGTACAGTTTTGGTTTCCGTATTTAAGGAAGGATATACTTACATTGGAGGCTGTTCACAGAAGGTTGATTCTGGAGATGAAGGGGTTGACTTATGAAGAAAGGTTGAGCAGTTGGGCCTATACTCACTGGAATTCAGAAGAATGAGAGGTGATCTTATCAAAACCTATAAGATAATGAGGGGGCTCAACAAGGTGGATGCACAGAGGATATTTCCAATCACGGGGGAAACTAAAACTAGGGGACATAATCTCAGAATAAGGGGCTGCCCATT